>NW_014332891.1:180860-188563 GCF_000341935.2 Cephus cinctus
TTTTTTTTCCCCCCCCCCCCCCGCACCCCGCCGTGAAGTTGAAACCGGAAACTCTCGGGACGTTGCGTAATAAATTATAAAGGAAACTTTTTTTTTCTCTCGTTTTGGTATTTCGAAATTTACTGTAATACTTTGGAAATGCGCGCTCGGCGTTTTATCTGGTTAGATTAATGTCTCTGTGATTGTTGAATACCGATTCATTATCTTAACGCCATTATACAGCGTATTATCAGTTTGATAAGGTCACAGCACTGTCTGAGCATATAAATACGTATGGGAGTGGCGCAGATTAGAATCTCATGAGATTTCAGTAAATTAATGACAATGGTCGCCCAAGCCTTAAGCCTTCTGATTTACCATTAAATGCGTGGTGCCGTTTGTATTAGACGCTTAGAAAAAAAAAAAAAATAAAAAATAAAAAAAAAATAAAGTCTAGTCTCGAGATTACGCATTAGATTGGGTATCGGTTTAATATAGAATGTTATATGTTATACGATTATAACGTCGCTGCGCCCTCGGCGTACGGATCCAGTTTCTATGAAGCGTTTAGCGTGAAGCATCAGTCATTGTCGTCGTGAGGTGGGATCGAGGCGACGCAGTCGACTGCGAAGTATTGCGAGAGGTAGGCGTCGCGACGACGCAACGTGGGCGAGTTTCCAGCGACGCGACGCGCCCAATGACGTTTTCTTAGTAAAATTACAATGCGAATCGCATTGTTGATCGTCGCTCGATAATTGATGGAAATATGAAAATTCGCCTTTACACTCGTAGCCGTATCATTTTCTTAGGCTTCCCTACTCCCAGGCGCTTGGTAAGCGTCGCGACGACAGTACCGACGGATCCGATGACAAACGTCGCTGGGACAAGATCGCCAAAGGCCTATTCGTACGGCTATTCGCGTGGGAGTTCGCTATGCGGGAGAAAGTGGTGCACTCGCTTAATTTACGTAATGCTGATTTATGCGCATTCAGTTTTGCATAATTTGCGTGATTATCTTATCGCGATATTTTTAAAGGTATTATTTCGCTCTGTATAAACGACATTGTAAGAGTCCCGGATAAATATATTGGAATCCGTCATTGGATCCTTAGATACCTGCGTATCGAATTGCATATGCATGACCCGTGACAACACGTGCCAATGATACCCAAGTGAGCAGATGAGTGATAAAAAAATTTTCAAAATTTTGACCATTTTTTTTTTTTAACCAATGTTCATGTAATACTATATTTTTTATGAATGATACCCCTTTGAATATTCGAACTACACGTGGCCTGTATAAAGCTCGTATGAAAATTGCACACGCGCGGGTACAGGATGAAAGTAATGTAAATCGGTTAAAATTGGTAATCCTGGTAATTATGGGAATCCATATCCTCCTGGTGTTATTGCAGCATCCTGGACCCTGTCGGATGCACCTGCTGCTGACCAGGGTCTGGTCAATGCTGGTTCTCTCCTTTCTCCCTCTTGGCTTCTCTTATTTGCCCCCTCTCTCTCTTTCCCTCAATTTCCCCTTTACCTCTCTCTCTCTCTCTCCTGTTGTCTCCCATGCTCCCGCGCTCTCCGCGTTGGTAGCAGCCGACCGACTGGTCCCTCCTCTTGGTACCCTCTCTGGCCCCGAAGGCAATGTACCTCCTGGGAGCATTGACCCTGGACTCCCTTCATCCTCCCTCCGCTTCATCTTCCTCCTGTCGTGTCCTCTCCTTCGCTCATCTTCGCCAACCACGAGGCTTCGCTTCTTTCTTCCATCTCCTCCCGCCTCCCTCCGTTCCCCCATCCGACGAGAATAAACCATCCACGGACTCCTCGCTCCCGCTCTCCGGGTCGCCGCCGAAGAATCTCGATAAGCCGCGCCGAGAAATTAATCGGGCAGCTTCGAAAGCGCGAGAGTCCTTCGAGAGTATTTTTCGAGATTACGCGAAATATATATTTTTCGGGGTCCGAATTTTGGATATTAATTTTTGTACGAGACAAGTTAGTCGGCGATATGCTAATTCAGTGGGTGTTAATTGGTCCATCCTTATTCTCTTGATCTCTGGTATCAGAGCCTCTGCTAATTTGGGTGGGGTTAATTAAACCCAAATGGAATTATTATCAGGGTCATGGTGTAAGCTCTATATATATAGAGAGAGAGAGAGAGGAGTTGCTCCGATTTCAAAAATCTTTTCTTAATCCCCCGGAATTCCTGAATCGGACCAATGACAAGCTCATCTCAGGAATAGTTGAACATTGTCTGAGGAGGCTGGGACGGATAGCACGCTAAAAGTCCTATTGTTCTTGGCGGCGCATTAAGGCGCGAGAATTAAATTGGGTCAAGTAGCGATTAACCTCATCCGGCTACGTGAGTGAGCGAACGAGCGAACTCGTTGAAAGGACGTCCCGTGGAGAACGAGAGGAGACAGATTCAGAGAGAGAGAGAGAGAGAGAGAGAGAGAGAGAGAGAGAGAGAATGTTACGAAAAAGATACATAGAGGGACCTGGTGAAGAGGAGGAGGAAGTGGATGCTGCGTCTACCTTTTATCGGGTACGGTGGGCGTCCCGACGCCAAGTCAGGAACACCTCTCTACGATCTTAACGAATCCTCTCACTTTCCGGTTCTTCACACTCGCTCACTGTTCATATATATATATATATATGCATATGCGTGGGACGTAAAGTACACTCCGGTGCACTAGCCTTTCGTATATCCCTATACAATACGATCGATCTGCTAAGTGTATTCTTTCGGTGCTCTTAGATACCAGATCGTAACCGGTAGGTATAGGTATCAACCCTGTAGAGATACAGTAACCCGCCATGATGAAACCAGTATTTGACAAGACCAAAATACAGAGAGGTGTTCCCTTTGGTTTCCAGTGCCGACTGTTAGGAAATTTCTGATCGAATTAGAAAATGATTATTCATTGATTTCATTCCAGTTGAGATTTTTGTAGATGGGTTATCTTATCTAGACCAGATTAGTCATCGGACCATGCGGTCGTACGTTATTTAATTCGTTGATACGTGAGATTTTTTTTTTTTTCTTTTTCCTTTTTCGATACACGAGACACGATGCAACGAATTGCGAACAAAAGTCCATTGGTCGCGTGCGTATAGACGATCTTTCACAGTTTCGTGATACAATGGCGTCACGTTTTCGGGACGCGCATTGTTTGTCCCTTTTTCACGGGAAGTCGCCACGGGAAATGATATACGGCTTAGAAAGTCCCGACGCGCGCCGTTAGTAACGCAGGGTCCCCCCTTCTGTCCAGTGATATTATTCCCAGCGACGCCCGGCGTCTCTTGGCTAATTTAACCAAATCCCTGTAACGTAAATTGGGTAGGGTTTCTATATATGTGTATACGAGCACGGACTGATATACGTTCCTTGTAATTGTCGATTATTATGTCCACATGTGCTGTGTAGGAATCTACTGTACCGACGTCATACGTGTCAATTCTACACGCTGACGGCACCGCTATATATGCATTTAAACTATGGGTCAACGTTGCCACAACAAATTTTACTTACGTCAAGCTCAGGTAAGGTTACTCGTATGGAGTTCGAAATTAGACACGGTGGGCGTTAAAGACAAAAAATGGCCCTTTTGGTTATATACATATATTTTTTTTACATTTTTTGGTGACTTTAGAATTTACGTTTTTTCCCGACCTTTTTTCGATCTCAGGATTATCGTAGGTTCAGGCTTGACTTGGACGAAAAATGTCACTCGTCCCCGTGCGCTAATTACGTGTCTCGAAATAAAAATGCCTTTTGTACGTGCCGCGCGAACTCTGGTTACAGACGCAGATAATACGATAACGCGGTTAGTCCGTGCTTGAGTCGAGTAAGACGAATCCCAGGGGAGTCAGGTAGGCAG
The DNA here is from genome assembly GCF_000341935.2 of Cephus cinctus. NCBI lineage: Eukaryota > Metazoa > Arthropoda > Insecta > Hymenoptera > Cephidae > Cephus > Cephus cinctus. Next base: position 184,721 of record NW_014332891.1, read on the forward strand.
CCAGTCAACCAGTCGGATAGTTGGTAACTCGGGTAGATAGGGTAGGTACCTAACTAAGGTAGGTAGGTAGGTAATGGCTTATATCTCCGGTGTAAAAGCACCGGGACGAGGCAATCCTGACTCTTTCTGATTCTCTCGAAAAAAACTGTAACATCGCACCGCGCGACCAAGCGACTGTCGCGATAACGAGATTTATGGGAGCCGAAAACGTGGCGGCGATTGCCGCAGATAGGAGGACGTTCACACCGAGCGACCAGTCCTCCGCTTGTCACTCCAGCTTAGAGACAGTTTTGAGCTGGTCAGCTGCTCGAGGAGCTATACGTGTATACCTACGTACTTCAGAGACAGAACATGAGGTGGCTGTCAAAAAATTTCCAAACTCAAAAAAAATTTTTTTTTTTTTTTTTTTTTCATAATTTCTTTACACCACCGACAAAATTGTAATTATATAAAATTCGTGTAAAAAAAAATTTTTTAGTCTGATCATTTTGGTTTACGGGCACGGTTTGATTTAAGTATTTTAAGCCAAAGCGAAGAAAGTAACAATTTGGTTGCGTGAAGAACGACGTCTGATCCCTCATCACATAAATATCGTACTCATTGTATCTCGCGTTGGGTTTGTATCGCTGCGGTTTGTTGCCGGTATCCGTAACAGACGATTCTTCTTCTTCTGGCGGTCCCGATGCTGCAGCGACCCAGGCTGTTGGTCCGAATCAAAGAGCGTCAGAAATAACCAGATCGTATATCAGGTCGTTTTATGCTCAGACTGAATTCCGCGATCCAACTTCTCGACGCATTCTTTTACAGCCTCTTGTATACACGCCTTGTGAAACTGTTGTGGCTCGTCTCTAGACTTTCGTAAACCGGTACCCAATGATCGGTAACTGTATATAATGGATATACCGCGAGATTTATTTACGAGTAGACACCGTTTCCCTGTATGCTCTTGGGCTGGGCAATATATCTTGACGAATCAAGTGCTTTCTGGTAATAATTCAACGAAGCAAAGCATTGTGGCATCTTGGCCACTTTAAGGGATCGAAATTCATTGACGTTGCGATTTAATTGGAGCTCGGTCCCAGGGTCGGCTGATAAAATTTTTTTAGGGGATCAAGGTGAACGCAGCATCCGCTTGGTCCATTTATTGTGAAAATCTTGTGTGACGATTTTTTTTTGTCTATTAGGTCAGACTTCAACTTTTTTGTCAAAGGTATCGGGAGACGTAGTGGGGGGTACTTCGTTAAAAGTTAGCTTTTTTTTTTTTTTGGAATCAATTTTGACATTCCGCCGGTGTTCGTCATCACTTCTTCATTAAAACTTCCGTTTCTATTCGGTCGATGCTTCTTCCCTTCTCTTCGCCCTTTCTTTCGCGGACTTTAACCAAGTCTCGCCAAGGGATGGAAACTCCGGCGCTCCTGAACTTTGAAGTTCCAATCAAGATTGATTGCGTGAGATGAAATGGAATCTATCTCGCAGCATCCAGGAGGATTACGAAAGGGCGCTCGTATGTTAAAAACGACGTCGTTTACGGTAGTATGAATATAAACAAAAATTATAAAAATTTTAACGAGCCTTGTCTTTCTGTCTTTGAATTGAAAAATTTTGGACTTTTTTTTAATATTTTTTTTTAGCATTTTCTTTTTAATTCACTTCACTTCAAATTCCACTTATCGTCGCATGATCGTTCGATTCACTCGTGAATCGCCATTCGAAATTTATGAAAAACGTAATATTTTGAATTTTTCAAATATTACGATAGCCAGAAAACGCGAACGGGTTATTGCGTTCTCTCGTAAGGATGCACTTTGTCAAGTTTAATTGTGTTTCCCAGGGTGCGACTGCAACTGCATTTTGTGAAAAAAATTTTTTCTCGATTTCAAACAGTCGGAAAATTTGTTCACGATTCTGCTAATCGTTACGTAATGGCTGTTATTTACATATATACACGTAAATGCGGATGCGCGCATGCAACTGCATACATATATGCATGCGATAGAGTAATTCGCCGAGATACGATGCAGCGGTTGCATCGTTGCGTAACTGGAGCGAAATTTCAAGTTGCACTCGATCAAACGACCAAACTAATTTAAAAGTACGAATTCATCCGATCGGGTTACCGTGGAAAACCGCGAGTTCGCTCGTGCATTATTCGGTATCATTGATAAATTATCCCCCGCACGCGATATGCATTCGACTCGTATGCTACGGGGGTATTTACAAACGTCGATTTATTGCGCCGGGATTGTTTTTACGGCGGATCCCGGATATTGAAATATATTCGCCATAAAACACGGGATTTTATTATCCAATATCGCGAAACGCAAAACTTCTTTTGCAGACCGATCCTGAAAAATGTATACCTTTCGGAACGCATACACATATATCGCTACACCCAGAGCAACTACAGAACGACGCACCGTTGCATTTGCCTTGCACGTACGTTACCAATGTAAATACATCCCATAAAAATACTTGCCCCATTTATTTCCATAAATTCAAAATAATCCCCTCCCCCCACCTAAAATTTCAATGCTAGTCCATAATTAAATTTCCAAAAAAAAAATTCATCCCCTTATCTCCCGTCCTCTCGTAACTTATCTCCCCGGACTCCCTTATCATTATAATTTCTATAAATCAAGTATCATCAATATTTTTTGTTTTCCTCCATTCGTTACGTAATATTTCGTAAAAAAACAAATTTTCAGTGCATTTAATATTTTCATCGATCGATAATTAGTTGACGCAACGGAGAAGCCACGCGACATAGTTGCACGCGACCGTATGGATCATGTGTACACATATCGGTACTACGTATGAGGAGTGCATTCATACGTTCGTAGAACGTTATTCCCTGTGACAGCATCCGGTGATCAATGGACATACTGCGACAATATGCGTCCTTGCATTACGTTATGCATTACGTAGTACGTGGCCGCGGTGCAGCGTGAGCCAAGCCTCTGGCACCCAGAACGGAGTTATGTGAGAACGGGGACCCCAGGCGTACGTGCATACGTCACGGGGAACAAAACCCTTATCGATGAGCGCTCGGTGCTTTATCGCCTCGTAAATAACCAGTATTAGATGCCGAGTAGGCGAATATCTTTCATTTCCTTTGGGTTTTTTTTTTTTTTTTTTATCTACTTTATATCTTTCCTTTTTACCTGCGCGGCAATGCTCCTGTGTTTTCGACGTCGAACGAATTCTCGGATATATTTTTTTTATGACTTATTATCTGGACCAAAAATCATTTTTCTCTATTCCCTTGAAATTCAACTGTTTATTTTTGTATGAGATTTATTTTAATAAATTTTGTTCTCTTGATCTTTTTTCTTTTTATCTTACGCTGTTACTTTATTTGGGTGAGCTAAGGACGTCTTTCGTTCGACTATTAATGTATCGCTCTCCTGGGATGCTGCGGAAAATATTTTGAGTTAATTTTTTTTTTTTTTTTTTTCGATCGATCATTTATTACGTATATTTATGGGACAATGTTTGCACATCATTTTATATATTCTGTTTGATTTATATAATTAACGTGCTTCGTGATATATTCAGGAATTAGGTATATTTACTTGGGAAACTAAACCAATTTTCATGTGACGATATTGTATATGGTCTTAGCCTGTATGAATATTTACATACTGATTTACAAAAATATATATATATATATATATATATACAAAATCGGATCTCCGTTTAGTCTCACGAAACTGTGATGATCAATAATATGATGAAAAAGAAAAAAAAATGACTCCACTCGTTAATCCCGATGTGAAAGAAGTCGCCCTCTTGGATACTGCCCTAAAATATTCCACTACAAAATCGGATCTCCGTTTAGTCTCA
>NW_014332891.1:188632-224843 GCF_000341935.2 Cephus cinctus
ATATATATATATATACAAAATCGGATCTCCGTTTAGTCTCACGAAACTGTGATGATCAATAATATGATGAAAAAGAAAAAAAAATGACTCCACTCGTTAATCCCGATGTGAAAGAAGTCGCCCTCTTGGATACTGCCCTAAAATATTCCACTGGGTTCCTAACCGTTCCCATAATGTTCTGTTGGGTTTCTAAAACAGTCCCTTTATCCTTCCTAGGGTCCTATCCGGTCCATCCTAACTGTCTTTAATTAAATACTAACTTGACGCTCATTGGCTGACACAGGACGGGATGAAAGGTGCTTCCGCCAAATGTAAACCGTGCTTAACCCGACGTCCTTAAGACGCGCGGAACGATTGAATTTAATTACGTGAATTTTTCCCGAGCGGATGAGGCGACATAAAACTTTTTCGGAATAATCGAATACAAAGTTCGCTAATTATGATAAAATGATCCGGACCGCTTTTGAAAATAAAAAATACAATTTTTTCTACGTAAAGATAAAAATACAAAAATCTATCATTGAATAAACTTACGCGAGTTCAGCGCGTGAAAAATAATAATTCGTTGATCCCCGAAAAAAAAAAAAAGTATATTTCGTAAACTTTCCTTTTAGCTGGTTAACAATTTTTTTTTGTTTTGAAAAAATAAATTGCTTCGGTCATTCAAAAGCGATGGTTACTCGAAATTTTTAAACCGTCCGACCACATTATGCTTTCTGAAGCAGTCGAATTAGGCTCCCACGAAAAACTTCTTCCTGGCGAGTGCTCCGAAATTGATACTTGTCTTTAAACGCTGCTCGGCCATTATGTAACGTGGCCTGTAACGCTACGGGACATTTTAGTATTTCAATAGTTACAGTCGACTCGTCTAGACTTCCACGCCTGTACGAAACGAGGCCGCGACATTACACGTGAAAGCTTTCGCGACTTGGTAATCATTCGAAGGAAGCATGACGGTGCATCAAGTATTTGTAGGACGAAGACTGAGTGGAGATGAATTAAAAGTGAGATGAAAAAATAAAAAGAAAAAGAAAGAAAATACAAGAAATACTAGAAAATTAAATTGATTGCTACGAGAACGGTATTACTGTAGGAACGTTTAGATTTCTTGAAAGATAATTTAAAAAATTTCTTTTACCGCACTTGGTATTTTTATCTGAACGGTTTTATCTGAAATTCCTTCATTCCTAATGCCGATAATCAATTATCTAATAGATAATCAAGAGTCGTTTACAAAAATTTTCTTTAATCGATACGAAATATCTTGTAGCGACATTTCGGTGTCTTTTAAATTCCATTATTAGATAAACCTATCTTTGAGATAATATACTTTAATCTTTCCGCGCCTAACGTTATTACCGTGTTATCTTGTTCGTGTATATATAAAATATTATACCCCGCACATAGCTCCACTAACCATATTGCTTAATCGAATTTGAAAATGTTTTCGCGTAACACGGAGAGCGAAGTAAAATTCTCCCAAACCCCACAGCTATAACCCATGTAGCTAAAGTTCCTAATCGAGTTCCCAACGATATACCCCCTTCCTCAAACTTTTCAAGCTCTCCTTAAACATGCTCGCAATGCTCCGGCACACCATCCAATTCAGGGGTTACACGACGAACAATGACGTCGACAGGCGAATATTTTGGGAAAATTTTCAAGCGAAGGATCACGTCACGTGGTCCGCAGTTGCATACGGTTGATGCAATCTTAATTCCGTTACTCGAAAATTCAGCTGGATGCAACATTTTGCATACTATGGTATGCATCTATGTAATGGGGTTAAGTGCAAACTGCATCGGGGACGAACTATCCTTGTTTATCGTGTTGGTAGATATATACATATATATTCGTATAGTACACATAATTCATAAATTAAGTATATAATTAAGAATGATCTGACGTTGAAGGGGGCTTGAGAAAAAAAATTTTAATCTATTTTACAGCGAGTGTAGGAAAGACTTTTTTTTTTTAAGTGTATATAAAACTCGAGGGTCTCCGTACCACACTGGGATGAGATATATCTACTCGTACTTACGGGCGCTTATTCTCATTTCACGGGTGTCCAATTTATTTCGCCAACCAGCTTGGGAAATAAATCACAGAGCCATTTGCCTTGCTCGGGTGACGTCATTTTCCCCTCTGTTCTCAAAGACGCTCCATGGAGGTCGGATGCTGCAATTGAATCTGTCTAAGGACTCGTACGACGGCATCCTATTTGCATACTTTTCAGCATCCCTTGCATCCGGTACACTCGTTTCGGGATGGCTGTACTTCCTGGGAATACGATTAGCTTGTCAAGATTGACTGGGTCGGTACTGTGAGGCTGTGGGATTCGTGTGAAAAGTGTCTTTGGCCATTTAGAGGGTGGCCTTGAATAAAAGAGATCGTGGCTGAGAAAGTAGCTGGGGTAAGGGATGAGATTGAAAAAAAAAAGATAAAGACAAATAGACGAAAAGATATAATCTGACTTAAACTTTTTTTTTCTTAAGGAAAACAAAAAAGATAAAAATTCTTTATAATTTTTGTCAAGATGCTAGCGAAATATTTTATTAATTTATTTATCATCGGCATCCCCTGCCCTCTTGGGCTATATTAATTAAAAAGTAATTACTTGATAAAGTCCTCATGAAGATTTCACAGCGTTGCCAAGAGGCTCGGGATCGTGCTGGCAAGCATATTATTAGCCAAATATACAAATGGTCCAGACATTTTTTGAAATTTAAGTAAAACTAGCATTGATGCCGTAAAACCTATTTAATTAACCCAGACTGCAAACTTATCTTCGAGTCTATGGCATATCTATATATACAGTCATATACATGTATTTACGTAGCAGGGAATCAAGAGAGATCAGGGCCGTGGCAAACATCGATTAAATATGGACCCCGGCTTACTTCGACCCTCGACTAAGGGCAACCCTTCAAAACAGCCTCTATTCAGACCAGTTCGGGCATTGTATGCTACTCCGGGCTCCCAGTTAAATATTCAACGCACGAGCAGCTGCCGGCTGTTACACGTACCATCCGTCTTATCGTGGCTCGACAAAACATCTCGTACCCACGACGCTTCACGACTGACTTCACAGTCCTGTCCCTGGCCCACTTCATCCGATCGAGAAGTACACTTCACAGTTAAGCCCAGCGACCAATCCTACCTAGAATTCGTATCTCCATATCTGTCCAAGATAATTCAGATATATTTCACGAGACAATAATCCTATTAAAAAATGGCATTACGTAATACCAACGGAAAAAAAAAAAAAAAAAAAAAAAAAAAAAAAAAAAAAAATTGTCATTTTTTCCCCTTAAAATATATTTCTGATCTTCATTGCCCTCCCTTGCTCCCTGTACCCTCAAATCCCACAAGACAAGCATAGAGCAAACGACTGGCAAGCTCTAGATAAAGTAAATTGAGTGTAAAGTCTCCCTTAACTGAAATTACCTTAGTAACGTTCATTCGCGTTATACGCAATAGCCGAGCAAAGTGTGCACAAGCGAGTGCAGTCTAGTATCGTCGATAAAGTAACGATTAACATAACAAGCCCTGGCTTATATTTCCCAACGCGTGCGGAAGCATCCGGGAGCATCGTGATAAAGCTCCCAGCACTACGATGATACCGAACTCCACGGTTTAAGCCTCGAAACGTTTTCACGACTTCGTTTACAATCAGCCAACTTCAAAGAGTCGCGTCGAACAGGAAGGCGAAGTTGGTCGAGTATCCGGTAAATACTAGCGTTAAGACGAAATTCGAATTTTTCACGCGAACCCAATGATATTTCAACGACTCGCGGGATTCGTCTTTGATACCACGTGAGCTCACGAGTCCTTCGTGAGTATCAGCCTTGACCCCAACGGGGTCCTTTACGACGGGAGAGACTCGTGTTTAATTCGAAGTTTTTTATATTCAATTTTTTTCTTCCTCCGCTCGTTTCTTCGCTCTCCGGGGAAATAAAAGAGCCGTTACCGTAATAACATTATCCGACTGGGCCCCAGGTCCCAGTTCAGTATACGGGGCCTAGCGCTGTAGGACCCAACGTTGTAGGACGCGATGACAAGCTGAATTCCAGGGTGTTTGATTATCTCCATCTATCCTTATGGCCCCCATTGCTTTCTGCTATGAGTTCTGTTATGTTGGTACCTACTGTACTGAGTTTCGAAATTGGGTCTTCCTGTGTTATATTCTCGTCTGGGTTTATTAATCCCTTCGGGGCCCTTGCTGTCCCCCTTTCAACCCCTGTTACCAGGTCTCGGCGTGTACGCGTGATTAATACTTTGTTAACACCCGTTATAGTTCATATCGTCTACCGCGTCTTGTAATTCTGTATCGGCGGCGGCTCGAGATGGAGCTTTGTAAGACTTTAAGGCTGGTTCTTAACGCTGTTTACTCCTTGCTATTGTTTACCTGGGGTGGTATGCTTGTTCGATCGTTTATTGTGTACCGAACTTAAGTGCCGAAGCTTTTATCCATTAAATTGGATACGGAGACTCGTTCTTAGCGAAAATGTCCTTAATACCCAGTCGAACCTTTAGAACTTTGGATTTCATGTTTTTTTCAGGAACAATTTCATTTTCTTAGTTAACGCTTTATCGGCCGATTAATGGAAATCGGGCTATTCACAGGGTGAGTCAGATTAACGTTTTTCCTCGTAAAGCAAAAATTCCTCGCGACGCTGTTATTTCGGTGTGAAAATTACGCATTGCTGACGTCATCGGTATTCGCGCGTAACCTGCACGCGAATTTAACATGTAGATAAGAATCGAGAGAACCGGCTCCGAATTCTTTGTACAGGGTTGCCAGCGTGATAAATACGCTGGTCTGTCAAGTAAAACTTAAAGGTACCGTAAACACCGTAATTTCTACTTGCGATCTCGTTATGACATATTGCAGTTTATTGGCCAGCGAGAAGTTTTGGAAATACGTCACGAGTCATTTAAATTTAAACCACTCGGCAATTTTCGGCAAACTTCGGCACGCGATCGTACTCCCAATGAGTTTAACGTTTAGATCGATCTCCGTGTAACTGGTAGCGGATAAACGAGACTCGAGAAATTCTATAGCTAGGCCTGTACGCGTAGGATAAAAATTTGTTCCAGATGGCGCCACAATCTTTTCTTTAAACCCACCGTAACAGCCAGCGGCAAACTACAATTTGAACGAATTCAGCCAGCGTCTTCCCCAAGTCGGGAATCGCTCGTTGAATACAGTTCATCGCGAAATAATTGCATGAAAAAAAATATCGTTCGGTCGCCTTTATCGATGGGTTAGGTTAGGTCTGGATTACGTAAGCTGGTCAAAGCGTGTGATAATGGCGGATATGGATTCAGGTATAACGACAGAATTTTTAAGTAACTTTACTCCTGTAATCTGTTTTTTATTTGGTTATACAAAATTTGCCTAATTACGATAACCACGTGCACGCAGCTTACACGCGCAGACAGATCCCTGCAGGTACCTGCTGCCAGATAATCTTCCTAGCTTGTTAATAATTTGAAGCCGCGCGCGTCGCTCCGATATCCACAGTCCCATAAATCCAAATACACGTGGTATCGAGGTTCGCTGTATTACTCGGGACGCGGACGGTCGCGTGCATAAATCTTCACTCGTTCTAGTCGAATCCGGGGAAATCGGAATCGGCGCGCATGCGCGCGCCTATATTTCTCCGACCCATCGAAGCGACGCTCGGCCATGAATTTACGTAGGGACGTACACGTAACCGTAGTTCGTGTTTTCATTGGCTCTTTCCCGATAGCCTTTTTTCTACGAATGACAAAAATCGCTATAACTTTTGTACTCGCAAGAGCATAAAAATGCGATAAATAAAGTTCTTAAGTATCTATGACGTTGATAAATGATTTTTTATCTAAAAAATTGATTGAAAAAAACACGACGATAGGAATTTTCTCTTGAAATACATTGAAATACACGAGAAATATTTCCAACCCCCCATAAGTCCTATCGTGTTCTCGCCCTTTCCCGTAAAAGCCCATTCGTTATCATTACCAAATTTATATTTCATCCAGAAGCTCGACGACCAACAGGTGCTCTGTCGTATACGTTAAGGAGGGTTGGCAGCAATGGCTGTCGTTTCTATTGGGGTTGTCCAATAGAGAAATCTAGACGGGACGACTCCGTGCAAGATGGCAATCACTATAAATAACTTAGCGAACGCCCCGGCAGAGCATCTTGCGCGGGTTACAATAGGGATTTTATCAGGGGGGATGAAAATAGCCATGATAAGTAAAGCAGCGATGAATAAAGCAGTAATAATAAAATTGCTGAGCGGCAAGATTTTTTTTTTAAGAAAAACAGTAACGGATTTACTAATAGCTAAATAGGGGTCGAACGAGTGCCAGTGAAAAGGAGGATGAAGAGATCACTCCCACAATGGACTATCCTCCGGACGTTAATTACTCTGATGTAATTCCAACCCCTAATTATCGCTGGACCAAATATCATTTAGCTTAATTTTACGAAAATTTCAATGAATGAGAATAATTTTTTTTTTCACCTATATTTAATGATATTATAAAGTACGGTAGGAGCATATACATAGGTACATACACATACGACTATTACAGATTTCGTCGTATAGCGATGAGCGCGAATGTACATTTCAGTCTTGAAAGGAAAAACGGTCTACTTACCGACGTAAAGGTATGTACGTCTTTCAATGCTGTACATACGTACAGTGTGTGTAGTGAAATTCCGTATGTAAGGTAATGAAACTTTTACCAAGAATCCAAGGGCCTCGGTGCATATGTGCATATGTGCCCGGAATAGTGCATCATCTACCAGGAACTCAAGAGCCCCGAAGGCTTTCGAGGATTTCAAGAGGACCATTCGAAAAAGTCCCTAGCCTGTGGGGAATCTGCCGGCATGAATGCGCTGGCGCGCTTACCAACCCTGCATTGTGATATATTCCCCATGTGCAAGATGCAACATTATCGCGCGACGTCCCGAAGTGTGCATACTGTCACGTTCGCGTATGACGATTTTCTCGCGTTTCACGTGTCTCCGGGAAACGCGAACCCGCGACCGAGATTCCGCCACTCACTTTTTCTCTTTTCTCGATTTCACTTCCCATCTCCCGTTTCGGCACCCTCTCTGCATTTTACTCCCGGCCGAACCTTAAAGCCGAACTTTCATCATTTCTTAGGGTCCTCGCACACCTGTAATCAAGGAGATGTATTGCTACTGTTTCTTAAAAATTTTTTTCTCATGCCCACGTGCTATTCGCGTATCGATACGAAGTAAATCGTCGCGGTGTGGTATTATGGATTTTTTTTTTTGGAAAATCAACTTTTTGCATTACGCGTCTTTACGTGAAATTTAGTAAATCACTTAACGGTACGAAGATCCTTTCATTGAACTTATTTCTGTGTGCACGAGGCTTTAATGCCAGTCGAAGTAATTAAACGCTCGAGCATTCTCCACTGATTGGGAGAGCAAACTTTGTACAGGAGTTACTAGGTATTTATCTAGTTCTTTTTTTTTTTTTTTTCTTTAATTTCTTTCTATCAGATAAACTACCCTACTGGCGTAAACTGTTGGTGAATTTTTAATTGGACTTTTGGCAAGTTTCGCGCTCGTGACGCAGAACCGGAAGTGCTTTGCATTTCTAAATAAAGTATAACGAGCCATGATAACTCGATATCTCACTTCAGCTGACTTTCATCTTGTGCATCGAACGGAATTTATTATTATCGATGGTCAATGATAGATTCTCATTTTATCTCACGGAGTGTAACGTGGGTCAATTCGATCAATTCAACCCAAGTCCAATTCGCAGCCGAAGCGTCAAATTAATTTATCATAATTACTTCAAGTCGTCTAACGACTTAATGACCGACCCATAGCAATCCAATTGTTTCTTCGTACTCACTTCCCGTTGAAGTGCAATTCTTTTATGAACTTTGATACAGCTTCATATCGTTTTTATTCAATTTTGTTTCTCACGATTTACCATTGGAAAATCGTTCGTCTTTTTTCATTTCGATCGGAAACACTGGTTGCGTATAGGTATACAATAGGTATTGGCACTGGCGGTCACCGTAAATCGTAGTCGAGCGGTTTCCGGTTTCTATAGAATTTAATAGAATTTCGTATAATATAATCAATCCAGAAAGTTTGAAACCTTCAAATGCAACTGGCGAATCCGTGTGACACCTGTAATTGCAAATTTCTAATACGTGCCAAATGGTTTGAACAGTTGAGATCAGGTCGAGGTTGATTTATTTTCTGTTCCCGAGATAAATTATGCGAAATATGTGTATGCTAAGTGTATAGTGTTATAGTTATGGATAGATTGGGTATTGAGTGACGAGTAAATAATTGGCAAAGCGTGAAATACGTAGGGGATGTCAGGTCAATTCTTGTAATTGAAGAAATTGACTCGAGTTTTGATTCAAAAATTGACTCGAGTTTCGATTCGAAAATTCACTCAAGTCCTCATTCGAGGATTGACTCCAAGGAAACGAATTCCCTTTAAAAGGGCAAATGAATCGATATACTAGAAAATATAATTTCCAGTCTTCCTTGGTGAGCCCGTGGCTTTGATCCATAGATCCCATTTCAGCTGTTTGGATTAGGATCTACAGTAGCTAGGCCTCCCTTACCAATCACACAAGATTATTAATCACTCCTATCCAATTCTGGCAATTCCCGAGGGATAGCTAAGAGATTTATCTCTGGTAAATGTATATTAGCTAGGCGTGACGTTCATCCTGTATAAAAAAAAAAAAAAAAAAAAAAAGAGAGTGAACTGGATCCCATCCGCTTTTCCTCTCTCTTTCATCTCTCGTGTTTTCCCTTCCTTCCTTTTTTTTTCCCCGGCATTTGTATTCAGCCACCAAAAGAAACGTTCGACAAAAGAAATCCATTTTGGCCATTCCGGGCGGGAGCCGTCAAAGAGCGCAGCTTCCGTTCTCCTCGTTCTCGTTCTTTCCTCCTTACAATCTGTCTCATTAAGACAGCCAGGTCTCTTATTAAGATCCATCTTCTTGTATAACTTTAGTACTGATTATCCAAGAAGGCAACCTTGAGTGCATATAATTTTACACCGTAAATCAGAAGTCTGTCCTATATGCTATATACAGCTATTGCATAAGAGTATTTACCTGTGGTGGATATTTTTTTTTTTTTTTTTTTTTTTTTTTTTTTTTTTTTTTTTTTTTTTTTTTTTTTTTTTTTTTTTTTTTTAATTTTTTCATTGCGGTTTCCAGTCTATCTGCTTCGGCTGGAAATCTAATACGATCAGCTGATCCCGATAGATGGCAGTAACGAGGTTTACCTCGACTGCCCAGAGGGACATGACAAAGTGCCGTTCGCTTTTCAGATTTTGAAAATTATGAGCACAGTGGTCCAGCAGCCATAAATAGAAGCTTTGCGACGTGACGTGTCATTCCAGGAGCGTATCTACGCCCGATTGATTTAATCAGTGGGGGCCATTTGTCACGCGTCCCGATGCCTGCTAACGCGGACGTCGCTTCGGGATGACCCAATCCCTATATCGAAATCCTATCCCAGCTCTCCAACAACCCCTTGACCGAACAGCCGTCTCTTTCGCTCAAGTACCCCTGGGTATGCTATATAAGCACCACCACCCCTCCTGACCTTTGACACGGCACGTTTTGGGGCACAGCAGGGTTGGCTAATGGACATTCGATTGTCAACGCGAATCTCACTCCTCATTCCATTAGGCAAAAAAATCTGTACCGCCACACCTACCCTCTACCCGTGCCCCATCCACCGACCCTTCATGAACAGAAAAAGGGGGTTGACGCAAATATAAAAAAAAAAGAAAAAAAAAAAAAAGACGAGAAGTCACGACTTCCCCTCTTGTTTCCTTTCCCGTTCGTTTCTTTGTCCATTTGTATTTTTTGTCTCTCGCAGTGATATTTTTGTATGTCGATTCTCGTTACTCTCTTTTTACGGCTGAAAAGGAAATCGCAGGTGATTTTCAAAAAATCTTTCATTTCTTCGCCCTTAGCAACCAGATCTTTTTATTCGCTCCCTCGAATTACCCGTATTTCGAATGGTCCATCCACAGGATGAAATTACCAAGTCAGTGCTGATTACTCAAATCGGGAATTCAATTACGTAGGGTCGTCGGGGGAGGGTTTCGCCCTTTTCCTCAGGTAACGTAATCGGCCCTGTCTGCATATCTAAATAAAATTTTCGAACTAAGCGTTTCAAAATTGCCCGTAAAAGTAAATTTACGTCTCGAAAGAGGAGCGAGATCATTATTAAAAAAAAAAAAAAATCAACCCCACGTTGAAGCGTCGCGACGCCATTCGACCACTTTACATCACGCAATTCGCGATAATCATTTTTCCCAAAGGATTTCATTTTTATTCCCGTCTATAATTTCACCGCAACGATTGCGTCATCCGCGTCACAGTACCAAATTCCCAGCATCCCTAAAATTTTCAGCCCCCTTAAAGATGACCTGTCTCTCGTAAACACGCCTTCCGCGCCGAGCGACACTCGTTTTCACACTGTTCTGCATAAAAAAAAAATTTGCACTCAGCAACTCGAGTACTCACGCACCTACGAGCTCACTCGGTCACGCACTCACGCACTTATGCTAAATATTTATCTCAATGTTACGTGACCGGCATACAGTGGAATCGTCATACAGTAGAAAGACAATACCGAGAAAGATTTCTTGCACGAGTGCAGCTTTCAATTACGGGTTAGACCGAGAATGATTCCACGTTTATTTCCCACGACGAGAAAAAAAAAAGAGTAAAGTTATTCCAACAAGAAAAGAAAAGGTAAAATAAAAAGAAAAGATACCAAAGAATAGACCGATACCAGGGGCAAGATAAATACAGGAATTTCGTATGCGATATATGGATCTATTAGTGAACGCTATATCGATACCTATATATACGGAGACAAATAAGTACAAATCCAGAGAGAATGATATGATCGATATCGAGAACATGGTCCACGAGCGTATCTATCTACGGATGACTGGTCCAGCGGGCTAGAGTGGGTGCTGTCTGATGCTGGGCTTGGAATATATAGATCCCATCTGAATAAATGTCTCCATTCTCTCGATGGCTCCACAGTCTATCTGACATTGTTAAACTCCCTATACGTATCCCCGTACGCCTGTGACGTCATCCACCTTTGTGCATATGTTGGTATCAATGCAGATGGAGAATATCACGAATCCATTCCGACGACAGAGTGCATTTTGCACTAAGTGTACTATGTAGATAATCTTAAAAGGGCATACCTTAATTTTTAACGTTATTTTTTTTTTTCAATTTCTAAGAATATTCAATCTTACCCTTTGTCGTACGAAATTCATTTTTTTTTTTCTTACGTAAATTTCATTCATCTGGATTTCCGACGTCACTCGTTACTCGTACTAATGACGTGTATCCTGTATACGGATATACGGATCGTATATGTATATACTTGAAAAAATTTTGATGGCGTCTGGTTTTTTTTTTCTGAATCTTTTGAGGTACTATTCCTGGGGTCCTTTTAAACTGATAACCGAAGTGCATCCGATAGATGCACGTGCATGATACAGTGCTTGAGTGCTTTGCAGACGATACTCCCTATGAGCCAGACGAGCAATGTAAATAGCGCATATATAGGTATACATATACATATTGTATATATCTACTATCTTTGATAGTATCCTGCGGAAAATCGAACCCACCCTGGTTTAGCTTTATTCAAAGAGACAGTCAATTTCACAAGAAGCGTGTATCCTCATCCAGAAGGGATCACCATGCAGTTTGGCGGCGCCATAGCCCATAGGTGAAAATCGTGGATTGAAAATACCAATAACAACATTCAGACTGGGTATTAGGGTATCAGCATACGATGAGAGATAGCACTTTATCGAATAGACTCGAAGACTTTCTCTTATCACTGGGTCTTAGAGTGATATAGAGACACGTCCGACCGAATGGCCCCTCTACAGCTATACCTCTTTTTCCCAATTTTTATTACATCTCTCATGCGTAACCGAAACTTCCGAGTAGCCCGGTGCATAAATTCGACTCTATTCTCGATACTTTTCGACGGCTCGAAAAAGATCCACAATACCAGCGGGACTCGTCAGGTCAACTTTATCCGATCCTCATCGTTCATCGTCCGTCTAGGGAAAATGAAAGAAATTCCCTAGATATAAAATTTATTTAGTTCGTCACGATATTCAAGAATCACGTAGTACTTACATCGTAGACTGTTACTATGTCTAGTTCTATATCCAGTACCAACGTTGGTACCCCTGTTACCAACTACACGCGACGGTTCTCCAGTTACGTTACTAGGCGGACCGTTTAAGTACTTTTTGTTACCACGACTTCAAGCCGGTACCATAATTGACCGTAGGTTTCGTTCGCCGACTGCGGAGACATCGCAGAGAGAAAAAAAGGACGTACGAGTGAGAGCGAGAGGGAAAGAGTCGAGCGGTGAGTCGATGGGTCATGGAGAATAAGATAAAGAGAGAGAGGAACAAAGAGAAGCAGAGAGCTAAGAGACTTCAGAAGGTAGCACCAACACACCTTCCGTAGTCGTTAACCCTTTTTTCTCACAGTGGATCGTATCCTGGCAAGTGGGTACGGGAAAATATAACTGCGGAAGTTGGACAAAAAATATATATATATATAATGACGTGGTATACAGGTCCTTTCACCCAGGGCTACCGCCGAGTACGGACGATTGCTGAATGCGTCTGTGATTAACGTCTGCTGGATCCAATCAGTTAAAATAACAACTGGGGAATTTCTGGCGGATCCAATTTTCAAAATAACTATTCACACTCGTACTAAGCATCGGTATTTACGTTGTGTGAGCGGATCGATGATTTCGTGAGTCTTTTCACTGGTTATCTCTTAATGGACCACAGCACGATCACGTATCGTGGATTAAGGCTATGAGAAAGAAGTATGAAATGATGGAGGTCAGGTGGTATTTTTTTTTTCTTTTTTTTTCATATGGATGAGAATTCGTTCACGCTCTTAGTACCCAGCTTGAACATCACTAAATTATTTGCCATTTCTCATTAAAGATTCCCCGCTGTGATTGCCACACGTCACGCGTAATCATCCTGTAGGATTTCTGTAGCCCCGGGTGGTTTATGTGTTCACGTATGGATATTGCGTATGAATCAGTCGGACGGATCGATAGGAATTGAGTTAAAAAGTCTTTGAAATTTAAGGATCGTTTCCGTGTCTCTGTTTATACCCTTTTCATGTTTTCTATCTTACTGTTCCGGCGACTGCCGGGATATAGGAATTGTAGGCTAGGTTCAATCCAGTCGCGAATTGGAAACGGCTAGTAGCCAATCACATCGATATATCAGTGTATCCGTTTCCGGCTGTCGAACTGCCACTGCTACCAGTTCCCAGTGGCTGGAGAGACAGTGCTGTAGCCTTCTGGTAGTAATGGCGAGGAACAGCCCAGTTAGATTAGAGCGAACGTGTGTGTCGGGCTTGTTCGGTGAAAGATAACTCAGCTGCAGACGTTATCGGGGCGGTGTTAGCCATGGGGAGGATTCCGGCTTATCAGCGGTATGGATATAGGAAATTGTGGGGTGAAAGAGATGATCCACGGTGTTTGAGATATCTACTAGGTGATATTTGAGAAAACTTGTACAGATCTGCTCGAGTCTCTAAATTAGGTTAGGTCATCTGTAAAATTGAGAAAACGGTGTTGATCTTCAATTAATTTGAAAATTAATGAAAATATTTAATTTTGAAATTCTTCTCATAATTCGTGTCTCTTTGTGTTTCAGGTGTAATTGGCAGGAAGTGAGGTTTCCCAGGAGGACCTCAGCATACCGGAGAGTCTCTTCCTTGCGAAGGACCTGGAAGAGGGCTTGGCAACCCTGGCTGGAAGTTTGGCGGGGGTCGCAGCATCCTGGAAAGATCAACGATGAGCTAGCAAGATGGCGTGGTTAGGGCAGCATGTGCTGCTTGCTTGGCCATGGCTGTGGCTGTGGTTTCTCGCAGCCACGGCGGGCATCCCGTCCTACGGCGCTTCCGTCTCCAGCCCGGGACCAGGAACCGGACCGACGGAAGCTTCATCGTCGCAGGAGTTCCGGTTCACACGGTCTCTGTACAATGTTTCCATACCGGAGAACTCCATAGGTAAGACGTTCGTAGTGCCCGAGGAGAAGATGGGCATAAGGCTAGGACCGGCGGACCCCGACGTCGAGGTGAAGTTCAAGATAATGGGCGGTGACAGGGAGAAATTCTTCAAAGCCGAAGAAAGGACCGTGGGTGACTTTTGCTTTCTTTTGATACGGACTCGTTCGGGCAACGTGGACGTGCTAAATCGTGAGCGTAAGGAACGTTACGTGCTGGAAGTGCGGGGGACGTCGACGAGGCGCGACGGGAAGAGCAAGCTCATCATCCTCGAGGCTGATACCACGGTGGTGGTTACGGTACTGGACACTAACGACCTGAACCCTCTCTTTTACCCGACGGAGTACGAGGAGACCGTCACGGAGGATACGCCGCTTCACAGGAGCATCCTCAAGGTCATGGCCGAAGACGCTGACCTGGGTAGGAACGGGGAGATTTATTACAGCTTCGCCGAGGAGACGGAACAGTTCTCCGTGCATCCGGTCAGTGGCGTCATCACCCTGACCAGGCCGCTGAGGTACTCCGAGAGGGCGATACACGAGCTGGTGGTCCTGGCCAAGGACAGGGGCGCTCTCTTCAGGAACGTGGGTTCATCCCGTGCCAGCACGGCCAGGGTGACGATCAAAGTGCGCCAGGTCAATCTTCACGCTCCTGAGATCTACGTGCGCCACCTGCCGGACATCCTGGAGCACTCGAACGCTGACATCTACGCTATAGTCCAGGTGGTAGACCATGACGAGGGTGTGCACGGGGAGATCGCCAGTCTGGAGATCATCGGCGGCGACCCGGATGGGCACTTCAGGGTGCGGCCTGCTAAGGATACCGGTGGCAAACCTGACGAGTACAACATCGAGGTTCTCCACCTGCTCGACAGAGAGACTACGCCCCTGGGCTACAACCTCACGTTACGTGCCGTTGACCGGGGTGTACCCCAGCGATTTAGCTACAAATCCGTCCCGGTTCATCTGGCTGATCTCAACGACAACGCTCCGGTGTTCAACCGCGAGATCTATGAGGTCAAGGTGCCCGAAACGGCACCTGTCAATACAGCAGTGATAAGGCTGAAGGTCACCGACGCGGACGAGGGTAAAAACGCTTTGGTCTTCCTCGAGATCGTCGGCGGAAACGAAGGCGGTGAATTCTACGTGAACGCTGATACCGGGATGCTGTACACTGCGGTACCATTGGATGCTGAGAAGAAAGCGTTCTATACCTTGACGGTATCAGCTGTAGACCAGGGTAACACTGGTACCAGGAAGCAATCATCGGCCAAGGTCAAGATCAACGTGGTGGATACGAACGACAACGATCCCATCTTCGAGAAGTCGGAGATGCTGGTCTGGATAGATGAAAATGAACCGGGTGGTACCTCGGTGGTGAAGGTGACGGCTAAGGACAAGGACTCTGGTGAAAATGCGTACATAACCTACAGCATTGACAATATCAAAAAAGTGCCCTTCGACATCGATCACTTTTCCGGTATCGTACGTACCAAACAGGTCCTGGACTACGAGACCATGAAGAGGGAGTACTTGCTCCACGTGAGGGCCAGCGACTGGGGTCTTCCTTATCGTAGACAAACCGAAATGCAGTTGAGGATCAGATTAAGGGACGTAAACGACAATCGACCCCAGTTCGAGAAGATCGATTGTTCCGGTCACGTGCCGCGTTATCTGCCTATAGGATCGGAGATCATCACGGTATCAGCCATTGATTTCGATGCTGGAAATATCATAAGCTACAGGCTCGTATCCGGAAACGAAGACGGCTGCTTCTCTCTAGACTCTACCAGTGGGGTCTTATCGGTAGCCTGTGACCTGATGGACGTCAAGGTAGCCGAACGCGAAGTCAACATCACTGCCACGGACGGTACCCACTTCGCAGACGTAACCAGGGTCCACGTTCATCTGGTTAATGCCAAGAGAAATCTTGGTTCACAAGCCAGGATACTCACGGACGAGAGTGGGGCCTTTGAGTGCCGCGATACGGGCGTGGCCCGACGCCTCACTGAGGCGATAGCATCCGCTGAGAAAAATAACATGCCTGGGCGCGATGATGAATACACGATGATGCCAAGTCGGTACGGGGAGAACGTGCACGCCCCGGAATTTCTGGACTTTCCCAATGAAATAAAAGTCAACGAGTCGATACCCCTAGGTACAATTTTGGTCAGGCTACGCGCCCGGGATCGTGATCTCGGTTACAACGGGAAACTAGTTTTTGGAATATCTGCCGGAGATCGTGACTCCGTCTTCGGACTGGATCCAGACACTGGGGACTTGAGTATCATTGGGTACCTGGACAGAGAACGGGAGAACGAGTATTTCCTGAACGTAAGTGTTTACGATCTTGGAAAGCCACAAAAGTCAGCATCCAGGATCGTGCCTATCACGGTCCTGGACGTCAACGACAACGCACCGAAATTCGAAAAGTCACTGGCTAGTTTCAAAGTTTCGGAAAATGCACTCAACGGCACCAGCATCTTCCGGGCCAACGCGTCTGACGCTGACCTGGGTGAGAATGCCAGGATCACCTATCTCCTAGCCACGGAGACCAAGGACTTCAGGGTGGACCCTGTGACTGGAGTGCTCAGTGTGTTTGGGAAGCTGGACAGAGAGAGACAGGAAGTGTACGAACTGAAGATCAGGGCACGGGATAACGGTGGTAAGGGCACCGATGCACCTCCGTTGCACTCTGATGCACTTGTCAGAGTGACTGTTGACGATGTCAATGACAACGCACCGACCTTTGCTCTACCCAGCTACACGGTCAAGATCCGGGAGGACATACCGGTCTGGAGCGTCGTCGCCGTAGTCAGTGCTACCGATCCGGATGATGGACCAGGTGGTGACGTCGAGTACTTCCTGTCCGATGACGTCGAAAACGAAGGATTTTTCAAAGTCGACAAGGTCTCGGGAACCATTCGGACTACCCAGGAACTGGACTTCGAGGAACGTCAAGTTCACACCCTGACCATCCTCGCGGTTGATCGCGGTGACCCCCCCTTGTCCTCGGAGACGATGGTCGTGGTCGAGGTCGTCGACGTCAACGAGAATCTCCACGCCCCAGTGTTTGACGATTTTGTGATATCTGCAAGTGTCTTCGAGAATCAGCCGATCGGTACCCTGGTGACGACCGTACGAGCTAAGGACGCGGATCTACCCGGTGGAGACTCCAGGGTCGGCTACAGCATCCGGGGCGGTGACGGCTTGGGATTCTTCTCGATCGACGATGAAGGTAGGACACCATACTTTTTTTCACTATTTTTTTTTATCCTTGGTTCAACCTGGCGGATGATCCAGGTCGATGATCTCGATGACGTCTATTTATCCCAACGATTTCTTCGATGACGGAATGACCACCTATTCATTATCCTTATGAACTTGTCGTGGACGAAGAGGAAGTCCAGTTCGATTCAGCCGAAGAGATCGGAATTCATATCCATAAAGCAATAAATCGACTCTAGTCAATTAAGCTTGATATTCCATGGCGGTTCGACTGTCTCGACCGTAATAAAATGACCGTAGCTTCCAGGCCTTCTGGAGTGACGAGTCACCGGCCCAGCCCTAGACCCTCTTCGTAACCCGTCAGGACCCAGCTTCCGTGAAGCATCGCATCCGATGCACTCTGTTATCTCAGAACCCGGACGCCTGGCTGTTTTATTGGAGTCTGCGAAGTCCTTCGGTCCGTTGCATTTCCGACAAGTCGGAATACCGAACTAACCTTAACGTCTTCCGTTATGGGATATACCAGTGGATGCATTTTCTTAGTCAGAGTTATTTCAAAGCAGTGACGTCACTCTGCTGCACTTACACCCGTACTGGTTTAATGCTTCTCAATAAATGCATCGCTGAGAGTCCTGGGTTATTCCCGTCAAATCTCCTTACTCATCTCGTAACCGTAAATTTATTTGAGACCCTCGGCTCGTCTCCCGGTGCATCCAGGGTTACCCGTGCAACGTAACTTTTCTAATTGCATCGCTCCCTCGACTGTCTATATTTTACATCCCCGACACGGTCAATTAGCCAGGCCGCTCGTTCGACTCGATAAAAATAGGGTAACGACCGTAGAACGTATCTGCAGGCTGCTTGCAATTTTCGATTGATTGTTGCGCTTGGTTTATTCGCTTGAACAATTTTATGCACTTCTGTATGCACTTCTCGTAGACACCCCGTCCGTTCGTCCTTGTCATCCTCTTTGCATCGCGTTTCATCCCGGAGGTATTCATTTCGCATTACTTATTACAGACCCTCTTCGCTTCTGGATTTTACGTCCTTTACCCCCGATGCACTTTAATGCAACTCGTTACGCGGTGCACGGAAAGTGCATGCGGAGTGCGTCACGTTAAAATTACCAAGCCCAAGAGTTAACCGCTTTACGTGCGCTATTTATCGTGCATCCTGCGTATAGGTGCATTTTGCAACGATTGTCGGTTTACACCCCGTTAACTGCTTTCCGCGCGAAATGCACTTCGTTAGTCGGTGCATTATTTAATTTGTTATCAATCATCGATCTTTTTTATCTCCCTTTAACGTTAACGCTATTTCACCATTCCTATTTTCCCACTTAACGATCCATCGAATCGCGTCTGATTTTTTTTTGACTGATTTACAATAATTTCCTCGAATGCACTATATACGAGCTCGGTGCAGTTGCCTTCCGTTGCACTTTGGAAAATATTTCCCGTTGTCATCGTTGCATTAGTGCATCTCTTATACGACCCGTCGATGCACTCCGAATGCACTTGCATTATATACGGCTACCGGTGAATCCAGTTTCTCAAACCCGGTCATTATGTGTCCGCTGCTATTAAATTAAAAGTTAATAAACCTAATTGTATTGCGGGACCCCGAAAACCTTTTACGACCTTATATTAAATTTCTCTTTGCGGCCTTTCGTCGGACGCTACAAGAAATCCGCGTGTCATTCCGTTTAATGGCTAATACCACATGCGCGCATCAGTTACGCTGTCTTGTATTGTGACACGTTCATGATAGTTATTTCATTCATTGTACGGGAATCGCGGAAATATATCATTGTAATAATGATAATGATGATGGTAAGAACAGTTATAATAATAGCCACGCGGTTGCACCGTAATCCCATCTGGAAATTTCATTGGATTCGCAGACCTTTCAGGGGGCTGTCGATTCTTTACGTTTTTTCTTTATTTATTTATTTTTTTCTTTCTTTCTTTTTTTATTCGACAAAAACCTACAAGGTAATCGTGAAACATATTATTCGATCTGTCACCCGCCTTAAAATGGCTTTGAGGTATTTTAAACCTGTTTTCAATGTATTACGGAAGTTACGGCGTTCGTGCCGGCTATAGCTGGCCTGAATATAGATCTTGTGAAATGGGAAAGAATGCGAGGAAATAGGAGAACAGAAAATATTACATCGATCCAGTGCCATGCATATTCAAGTGTGCATTAATATTCATATGTCATCCGTGTGTTGTTTTCCTGTTGATATAAATACGACGGTCTTTGTTATGACTGTACCTGCTTAATTCAGTCGATAAAGGGTCTGATAATATTTTGAGGTATTTTCCTAGTTCTTAGCTATTCGGATGGAAGGGTTGGATTTCGTGGTTGCTGGGTTAATTTTTTAGGATATTTTTTATCGATGATAATTTTTTGTTTACCTAATCGGACGAAAATTTATGTAATTTATTTATTTATTTTTTTTTTAAATTATTTATTTATTGTTATCGATTTGTGGTCTTAGCTCGTTTGTTCCTTATTCGACGTCAGCCTCGCCCATCGAATCAATCGCCGTTAATAAAATCCACGATAAAGTTCTTGACCTTATCTATTTCGATGACCCTGTCAGATCGATGTGAAGTGCTGACTTACGAAAATTGATCGACAGCACGAAATCCATTTGCCACTAATTGTCAGGTCGTCCCACATCGCAGACTCCGAGGATACGTGAACAGTTCAAGCTGTACTTGCGTAACTAAGGTCTTAGCCAGTTCTATTGTCAATAGAAGTTCTCTTAATCGTTCATCTTTGTCATATCTTAGCAGTGAATTCATAGTGACGAACAAGAATATCATTGCGCAAAGTAAAATACCGCCTAGTAAAGAAATTATTGTAATTGCAACTATGGCATAAGATCACTGATTTCTCAAGCCGTCGGTCCAGTTGGCTGAACATCGAAGTATCAATTCCTTTTAAAAGGCCATCGGACAAAAACCCCCTTTTATCTTATTACCCCGGAACATCGAAACAGCCCATAGAAATCCATTAAGGGGAAATTAATTAATCTTAAGAGGATTGTTCGTTACCTCCAGATAATTCCAATCGATGAGGCTGTTCAGAAAACTGTGTGAAATTAAACCAAAAAAAATTTGAAACTTTTTGAAGATTATTCCATTTTTTATCTCACCAGCCTCTTCCATGGACCATTTTGATCTCTGGGAATTAATAGAGATCGAATGGGCAGGGTTATCTTCGGGTGGTCCAGTGGTACTTAATAAACGTGTATATATATGTATATTGAGAGTTGATGGCGACACGGTAAGTATCCGATAAGAAGTTGACACGTCACAGGGCAAATAAGCATTAAAGATACATTAACGTATATCGCACCTTCATTGTCACCATTGAAACAAGTACCGAGGAAAGGGTTAAAAAGTGGCTATTCTTGAAAGTACGTGAGATCCATTAGACGAAGAATTTCTGGTATTTCCAAAGACAAGAGGCGGCGTCTCTTGAGCGTCACGAGAACTAACGAAGATAGCCGAGTGGTCCCGAGTGATTTGTAAGGGAGCAGGGAAAGGCTCAAGGTCAATACGAGACACTGCGAATTCCAAAGTAATTCAATTCCCAATAGTACGAAATCCTTTGTCAAGAAAATTATGCTTGACTTTCACCAGCCTTGGAAAACTCGAATTTTACGAAAATCTATAAACCCCAATTACACCGAACCCAATCTCAATTTCTCCAAAAACTTAAATTTCTTCGCTCGATCCTAATAAAAACTTACGAATCTCACAACGAAACATTTTCTTCGAGTTGGTTTTTATTTTGCCAAAAAAAAAAAAAAAAAGCAACGTATCGATAACAAGCACCCTTAAGTTTTCATTAGAACGAAAAAATTTTATTGTATCCTTGTCCGTGTTTCTTGAGGGTTACTCCACCCTGTTTTTTTCTTTCTAAGGATATCACGATCCTCCACTTTGGTAATAACCCACCCCGGTCCACCCTTACTCGTATACCTATATCTATGCCCAATCCAGTAGTCTATTGAAGATGGGACATAAAGCCCTCGACCCACCTGAAAGCTAAGTAAATTTGTTGGAACAATCATTTTCGCATGCGACCATTTTTTTTTTGCGTGACTCCTTAAGGGTCTATTATCAAGGGTAGTTAAGTATAGATAGGCGAGGGGGTTGTGCAGTACGTGCCAGGAATTTTGTAATGAAACCAAGGGTGACACACTTAGGGGTGGGTTTTCTATGGGAAGATGAAGAGAAGACTTCATCGAGTGAGATTGGTGAGAAATTGGTACCAGCAAGAATTTTCTTTCTGCAAAAATCGTTCAGACGTTAGACTAATGGCTTATCGGCTTTTTTTTTTAACTCAGCGAATATAAATCTCGACAGCTACCGAGCGCCGACTATAGCTCTACGTATAGCGTAATTCCGACGCGCTATAATTATAAACTCATTTAGTGGTCGATCTCGTAAACGTTATTTCGACACGATGGGCCTCAGGCGTGGTCGCGCAGGCATATATATATATATATATATATATATATTCCAATACTGGTACAACAAAAGTATGCAGCATCCTACTAGCAAGATAATAATTCCTTTATTTTCAATACTTTCCCCAAATTGTTAATGGGTACTTGTTACAGTGAGATATATAT
Source organism: Cephus cinctus (assembly GCF_000341935.2). NCBI lineage: Eukaryota > Metazoa > Arthropoda > Insecta > Hymenoptera > Cephidae > Cephus > Cephus cinctus. The sequence goes on from NW_014332891.1 coordinate 210,638, forward strand.
ACTATAATACACTCTATACGTACTTCGTATACTCGTTAAATAAGTCTTTTATAACGAATAGGATATATAAGCTCTTTTTGCCAGAACGACTACTCGTTTCATTTGGCTTTTAGCGACAGTCACGCTCGAGGAACGCATGGAGTAAGACGTGGGGGAGAATTTTTCTGGTCCAGCATTATTATTATTTTTTTTTTTTGGTTTATTTTATCTGGCAGAAGATTTTCGTTTATGAAATTAGTTATCTTGGGCGTGGAAAGATATAAATAAATAAAAAGGGTTGTGAGTGGGATGGGTCCTCCACGTGCGCGCCACTTGGATATTTGGAATTTTAGGGTTATGAATTGAAATGAAATGTAATCACTTTCCCTTCTCGTATTTGTATTACCGTATTAAAACTCGTGACTATTGCGTTCCGTGGATTCCTCGATTTTCGTGGAATTTGTAAAATTGAACGAGTAAGCAAATACGTCGCGTATATGAAGCTGCGTTTAAACATTATGGCGAAATTAACAGAGGGTCGCACCTCGCCACTAACGAACCGTCGGGAAAACGGGGTTTGCCGACCACTCGCCAACGTGTGTGTCATGTTTGCATGGTCACTCGGCAATTACGGAAATATTTGCGCACTTTAAGGGAAACAAAAAAAAGGCGAGGGTTAAAAAAAAAGTTGTAGTCGCTGCGCTCGCGAGGGTGGGCGGAAAGGGGGGGGTGCTTAATATTGGTGGAAAACCGTAATTAGCATATACTCACATACTCAAGCTTTTTAATCTCGCGAATAACTACGTGCGGCTTTGAATGGGTCTTTTTTTTGTATATATTGTGTATACTTCTATTTGATTTTAATTAATCTTTATTATTACGTCACTCTGCTTAGATTTTGTCTTCCCCTACGATCTCGCTGATTCTCTTGACGATCGAGGTGATTTTGAAAAAATTTCTTCAGCACGAAGTAACGTCGACGCGTTTCGTAAAAATTTTCGAAATTTCAAGTAAATCCTTATTTATGTAATTTTCACGCGAACGCCGCCGAATTTCAGAGAGCATGGGATACGCAATCGTGGCAGTCAATTTACTTTCTCGGATGTTCCTCCTCGATATTAACGTATTCCAAGAGAGCTGGGATTCCGGGCATAAATTGTATTAGAAAAGAATTCGATTCCTGTCCAGTCCAGGATCCTAGTAACGGTGTTATACAAAAGAAAAAAAAAGTCTATCCACGCGGGCTCAGTTATATCCGAAATTTATCCTAAATTCATTATACGAAATATTTTTCTTATTTTTTTTTTTTTCAAAAACAGCTACCAGTATTGAATAACTGAAAATCGTCTCTTTCGATCCTCTCATAAAGAAATTTAGTGAAATTAAATAAATGGCCTTTAAAATGAAAAAGTGCTGGTTCCAAAAAAAAAAAAAAAATTATTTACCAAATTCAACGAATTAAAAAATCCAAAATATCACAACTGTACCCGTTCGCGTCGTTCACCATCCTCACAGTAGTTTATTACGCGGTTTCCTATTATCTACCTAAATTATTCGTAAATTTTAAATTTTTCAGTAGTACCAACAGCAACGTCAAACATTTCACTTAGCATTCAATTACGAGTCACGTAACGCGCCACTGGTTTCCTCCAGGAATTGTTGTCCTCGTAAAAGCCAGACTTGTCCATAGGACCAGGTCCACCACGTGCAGAGGATCATCGAGGTCGTTGAAAAAAAAAAAAAAAGAAAAACGACATAGAGAGAGAAGTGGTACAGCCTAACGTGAATGGAAGGTAGTAACCGTAGACTGGTGTTAAATATGAGTAAAAAGAAGAATAGTAACACACATGACGTCATACTCATTACTTACCAGTGATAATAGGAAAATAGGACAACCGACAAAGGGCACTGTGCATATTATCACGTCTTAGGGCAATATTATTATTTTTTTTTTTTTTTTTTTTTTTTTTTTTTTTTTTTTTTTTTTTTTTTTTTTTTTTTCAAGCCTCCATCCGCAAAGACCCTATTCTCATCTCTGTCCTCATAATTGTCACCATCCGAGAAAACTATCTGTATATTACAACTGGCTTTGTCTCGGGAGGATAGAAGACACGAGTCACGGGGGTAAGGTAGCAGCCGCCCTTACGAGAGTACATTAAGGAAATGCCTGTAAAAGGGACATGGGACAATGCACAGTAATTATGAGTCTGTTGTCTCTTGTTTGTCACGTGGTATGTGCACGTACTTCGCATAAGGTACGAGGCAACCCTTGGTAATGGGAAATACATAAACTGGGCTTTGTATGGTCTACGTGTATATAGGGTGAATTAGAACCGTTCACGGTGAAAATGTCTAGATGCTTCTAGAAGGTTCTTTATATGAAATTTCGATGTTTCTCTTTAGCACCCTCTTGTCCCACAGTATAAGTGTGTAAATCGTGACAGTTGCTCTATATGGTAAACAGAGGTTGTTTGAATGGACAAAAGATACTTGGATACTCAAATTGAAGTATTTGCCGGAAGCAAAGACCGATCTAGATTTGAGTATACGTTCTGAGGTCATGAATATTTTTTGGACACCCTGTGTATCGCGTACCGATGAATACGCCTTAGGGGTTGTTACCTGGAATAGGATGGAAGTTAGGGGGAATAAGTATACGATGTAGCTTGATTGTAGAGAATCGACGGTAAGAGAGTAGAGCTGAAAGTGAAGGAAGAAGGAAGAAGGATGGAAGGATGGTCTCGGCTCGGTCATTGTCTCAAGTGTTTCTGAACTGTCTGTGCGTGTGCTGCTTTTTCCCCTGGCGCACCTCCTTGGTCCCTCGTATCGCGTGACGTCACTTCCGCCGCCCTCGCTCTCTTAATCTCTCACTCGCTCGCGGTCTCCGCCCTCCGCAGAAACCGGTACTCCTCGTTCGCAACTGCATTCGGTACCGCGTTCCTTGTGCCAGGCTGCATTAAACCGACTGTACAGGGCGTGGGCGGCGATTCAGGACTTGGGATTAGATTCCATTTAAAAATACATACCCATCCCTGTGTTCTCGAGATTTTTCTTGGCGCTCCTGTTCCTCTTGTTCCTCTTCCATTCTTTCGCGTCTTATTCGCTTTATTCTCCTCTTTTACCCTTTTCTCTCTTCACTCCCACGTATCCGAATACGGATTCGAAGTCGAAGCGCGATTCAATTTCAGGCTCGTGCATTGAAAATTAAGCTTGTTTATAATTAATGGTAATTAATTCAATTTTGCTGAAAGGGCTACCTTGCAATTGATTTCATAGGGGAATTTTTATTATTATTTGTACTCGCGTTGAAATTGGTAATTGAACTTTTTTTTTTATTCAGACTTTGACATTTAGTCAATTCCCTTTTTAGGGGTAGTTTTTAGTCGACAGTTGTAAGCGTGCGATTAGTTGGAAAATCAATTAACCCAAATTCGTTAGAGCGTACTTAAACACTTGCCGCTGCTGGGTAGGTTAAGCTGTACAGCGTATAGCGTGGCTAATGACTAAAGGCTGATTTACGAACCAACGACCTTATGACGTAATCTGTTATCAGTGAGCTTAAAAGTCTTGCCGGTTATCATTGTTTCCATAGGTTCGACGGGAACAATCGAAGTGGCTCTCGTGATTGATTAAAAGAATGAAAACGAAGTTAATTGTCGTGTACAGTACCTTTCAAAAATACATAATAGCAGGTCGATAAGAAGTAACGGTCGTGCGAGTTAAATGAAGAGTGCTTAATTCCCCTTTGGGAATCAATTACGTAAATTGTTTCGGGAGAAAGGAAGTGCCTTTTGCTTGATTACCTAAAGATCAAAAAAAAAAATCAATTGGGGCCTCGCGAAGTTTCGCGTGAGCGTATTCATCATCTCGAGACCGTGCTCTGAAATTGAAAACGGCAGGTGCCTCGTATAATCTAAATTTGTTTCTCTTCCCATATCGTCTTATTATCTATTTTTGAAAAAAAAAAAAAAAAAACAAAAAAAAAATTATTTCTCCGCCGATTTTATCAGGCAACATTATCTGCGCAGCATCCGGATCTTTTTTCATCTCGATATTCAGATCGGATAAACCTCCGGTACCTATACGGCTTTGTACTTTATATACAGGACCCTGCCAGAGGCCTCCTTGGCAAAACGTCATGCAAGTGTACTAACGCGAGATAAACTGCACCGAATGGAAAATGCCTGCAGCGGAATGCAGTGACGAGAAAAAAACGCATGATGCATAACGGCCCATCAGTCCTCTGATGGATGATCCTGTAGCTGAACAAGTCTTGCACTCTCGAGATGCAACTGCATACACGTTACTACCCACTTGGTCCGCTGTTCACTTTTAGTTTTCTTCAGTTGGCTAACTTTCAGTTTCCTCAACTGCATACATCCTCGGCATGCATTGTTGCACCGAGTTGCATATTTCAAACTGATGCTATACTCTTTCCGTTGTAACTGCCTGTATTTTTTTTCTCATCGCTACAACATTTTTTTCCATTCTCCCACAACGTTACGTGCCTGTTGCACCCAGTGCATAATCCTGCACTATGCTGTAACTAATATTTTGAGTATGGTCATCCGAGACGTCTCTACCCATATCCGCTACACTTTCCGGAAGTGGCTACTTCCAGCTGCTGCACCCCTTGCTTTATTCTGCTCTACCACTACCCGGATCCTATGGCGGATCGGGTTCGTAGAACCGATCAAGGAACCGGTTTCGGTACGTATTCGTCCACGTGAACGCTGTGCGGCTTCAGCTTTCTTGCTCCTTGCTCGGAGCCCATGGCTGATGCATTTTGCTTTGAGCACCTAATGCTCCTGATAATTTCATCGGAGCAATGGAAACCGTGCTTAAGCTTACGAACGATATTCGAATAAAATTAATATTTTCGATAAAATTCATTTCCCCTTCTTTCATACAGTAAAACTTTATTACAAAAAATTAATATCAATTTTTTCATCTCCCCGAGGCATCTCCTATATCAGGGATAGGATATACCGAGTGTCGTAAAAAAAATTTGTCCCATAAATTGCGTAAACGTAACACTTGTACAGTTAAAAAAAAAATTTATCTAACGCTATCCTTATTTATTTCCCGTTTTCAAATTCCTCTCGGTAGATTCAGGAACATTAAGGAACGTTAGACGGATATTAAGGAATGTTAAATAAATCATATATCTCGGCAGACTTTCCCCTCCGTTTGATAACCATTTTAAAAAAATTTCATCGTTTCAGCGCACATAAAAGCGCGGGAGAAGTCGGTCTGTTCAAAAGTCTCAAACCACCAGTATATATATATATATATATATATCATCTGCAGATGATATCCCATTGCCGTGGCACATAAAAGCGCGGGAGAAGTCGGTCTGTTCAAAAGTCTCAAACCACCAGTATATATATATATATATATATCATCTGCAGATGATATCCCATTGCCGTGAAAGCCATTCGTTTCAATGCGTACATTCATACCGCATCTAAAAGCTTTGCATATCCACCGTTCTCTATCCCCTTTCCCAACCGCTGAAAGAGTTGACGTCGTGGTAGACGTCGCGACGCCGTCCCAGCCAATTCCAGCTTCTTATTCAAGGAAAAAGGTAAAAAGCTAATCGGCCAGCTGGTATCTTAGGTTCCCGTGAGTATACTTAATATATATATATATACATATATATATCTCCACTTATTAAATTTAATACTAAATTAAGAACTTGAGCTTTTTTCCTACTTGAGAAAACATCCATTTCGTAAAGTACCCAAGTACCCCCTTACTCCTTCCTCACCAATCATCTTCCATCCTCCCATCAGTCTCATGTGTCTACATTAAAACTCATCCACTAAAGCAGTAGAGGATCCGCCACCTGGTTGCTACCCCTTTAAGCCGACGTCCTTATAACCTATGAGGGTTAACTTAGACGTATGGTATATTTACTTAATCATATGTTTACATATGATACCACGGTCCATTTAAGCGTCTGATCCCACATGGGTACCTTAAACCTAAATCATCCTTTCATATGTGACGATCCATGTGGAATGCAAGCTTGAGGTTTTTTTTTAGAGTTTTACAAATTTTCAAAATTATTTACATCACTTTGATTATTATACTATCTTTTGGTATGACAGAGTAATACCGTAGTCCATAGTCATTGCTATGCCTATGGTATATTTATGATAGTTCTTTCAAGGATTTTATGGTGTATAGGTAATTCTGTAATTTATGGGGATTTTTAAGCAGGCTATCGCAATTCGTATGGTATTAAGGGTCGTTTCTAATGTCATTTGAAAAAAATGATAGTAAGTGGTAAAGGTGCCTGTAAGATGGGGTTTCGAATCTTCAATGGGCGATGACATTAGCATCGCCTGAAGGGATGAAGCGGAGGCTGGAGGCTTCAGGCTTCATGCTTCCCTGAAGCCTGCACGTACCTCCGGTCCTGCCTTCGCTTTAATATCGACCTACTCGACTTGCACTAGGCTGCCATTACGTCACTACTTGAACATCTCGCTACCTTCAATCTTGCTTCCTATTTCTGTTCCGATTTCAGCTTCACTTCGCAATTCCACTTGCTGGATGTTTCATCGAGCAGCTACATTTTGTAATTTAATATATGAGTAAAACAGTCATAAAATTTTTTTGATTTCTACTTTAGTCCTTGTAATTGAAATGGCGATAAATTTTTGTTTGAATAAATTTTTCAAAAAATGTACAAAATTATTTTTTTCAAAACACACATTTTCTTGTTATCGTCAATTTATCGTCGGTCTCAATCCAATATTAGCTTCCCGGCGACGCGAACGTCTGGACGTCCCGTTGGGAAAAACTATACAACGTTATTAGAACTCCGGAAGCTGCGCTGGCTCCCTGACACTTTAATGCCTTCGATCGACCATAACGACAAGCAGCGCTTGCCTCATTAATTAGTCAAATTCGATAGAGAACGCTTTAAAGCCCCGTTCGCCCAAATCCCATAGAACCACGTAAAGGCAAGGTCTCACGAGTTAAAAAAAATTGTCGTAACGATCAATTAACCCTAATTAACCTTAATAATTTTTAATAATCTGTACAAGCTGCGCAATTAAATCCGTAATAAAAATTTTCGAAATTTCAATTTAAAAAATTATACAGTATCCTCCCAATCGACGCTCGTCGTTACATTCGAATATTTCCCAAGTATCCGTACGTTCGTTAAATACGAAAACACGTTGCACCGTATACAACGTGCACGAAGCACATTAAAAATCAGTACGATAACTCATTGATAACTCTTCGATCGCTCGTACGAGCAAAGAGCGTCCGTTAGTGTCAATGGTTTTAGAGTCGCTCGTTATTATTAATTAGGATGGGCTCGAGCGCCGATAATAGGATTGCTATCGCGAACGCTGCCCGTTGTTATCGTCGCGTAATCAGGGCCGTGCACTATATGGGAGTACGTGCGAGCAAACGTATAGGTAACGTTGCACGTATACAGCTCTGGATTAATAAAATTGTTGCTCCGCTATTAACCATTGTAACATACCAATTACTGCTTCGGTTTAATTATGCAATCATTATCGGTCTTTGCGTCTATTTCTATAACCGTATCTGATAAATCGACTCTCCCTTCCCCTACCGCCCCTCTCTCTCTCCCCTACCACGTACGAATTCTTGATATTAAATTCCTCTCCATGCCCATGACTTTACCACGGGATGGATGAAGGACCCTTAAGACAGTGCTACTGGATTCTGGGAATATGGACCAGTGATACGAATATATCAGATGCTGCGTACCGATTCGCTCTCGATTTAATTTTAAGGGACGACTCCAGGGTAAGATTTATCGGCCGTAAGGATCTCGACCAATCAGAATTATTAGTTATCGAATTTCATTATTGCCAATCGACCGCTTTAAAGCAGTCTGTCTTGGGACACCGATCAAGGTGCTTCGAGATGGTTCGCGCTCCCGGGATATTTGTTGATAGTTTTTCTAGCCGCGTTTCATATACGGTATAGGACGTCCTCGTTTGTGTAATTTCCGCGTTGCTCTCGCGATATACAGAAAATTCTGTAGATTTTCTCCGTGTCTTTCGGAAGTGCAGTCTTGTGCTAAAGTGCAGTGCCCACGTGTCCCCTGGATGCAGTTGTCAGCGTTCGCCGATCAGCTGAACCAATTCCAGGCCATAAGGATCTCGATCAATCAGAATAATTAGTTATCGAATTTCATTATTGCCAATCGATCGCCTAAAAACAAACTGTCTTGGGACACCGATCAAGGTGATTCGAGATGGTTCGCGCTCCCGGGATATTTGTTGATAGTTTTTCTAGCCGCGTTTCATTTACGGTATAGGACGTCCTTGTTCTTGTAATTTCCGCGTTGCTCTCGCGATATACAGAAAATCCTATAGATTTTCTCCGTGTCTTTCGGAAGTGCAGTCTTGTGCTAAAGTGCAGTGCCCACGTGTCCCCTGGATGCAGTTCTCAGCGTTCGCCGATCACCTGAACCAATTCCGGTGAGGACTCCCAATTTATTAATTGGTGGAGGAATTTTATAGCTCCGGTTCGGGTCGCTACAGTATATGTATATATATTGGTCTGTGATCATATATACATATGACGTCATGTTACCCTCAGCTACCAGATATTCCTTTGATTTCTGATACTCTGTGTATCAGGCTTATATTATGTAATCCTGTGGCCAAAAATTTCTGCCACCACTTATTCGTTTCATAATTGATCTCACACACGCACCATACCGTTTACCTTTACATACTGCAGCGACGGGTGGGAGGGTGGGAGGAGGGCTGGCACGATCGCCTGTCGTGTACTTGCCTCGTTACTCCGTGTAATTACTGGATGAATTATTAATCGGATAATTCGTGGTTTTTACTCATACTATCGGGCCGACGGGACAGACGTTTTGATGCGTGTGTTACGTACTGTGATACGGGTTACGTATTCATCCGTTGTCGAAACATACACTGTATGCATGTATATTATATATATATATAGTCTATATTCCCATGGGGTTGATATGCACTGATGATATACGTAGCTGAATCCGAATGAAAATAGATAATTAGATTGCGTGATTAAAAAAAAATTTTTATCGTGAACACCTCAATGACATTTTTAGTATTTTTTTTTTTTAATCCAACGAACTGAAATAGGATAAATTTGTTGCACGATACGGGAAGCCAGTCTCGTGATAAGGGTTTGTCATCCGCTATAGCTAAATAACCAGAAAAGAGCGACTCTCCTTTTGGGATTACGTCGCAGGAAGGACGTCATTGAATGAGGTTGGTATCTACACCAAAGGTTTGGTTTCCGTTGAATGGTCTCTACGTGAGATAAAATCTCAATCTCTTGATAGAAATTCAATTAAGCTAAAATCTTTTCCTTGCCGAAGGTCCTCGAAATGAATTCGCTCGATATTCCTGTCATATAACGGTACATAGGGGTGTGTCCTACCCTGTAGACGAAACGTGTATACATATGGAGGACCATGTATCAATATGGTTTGGAAACGCATTTACTAATTAGCAGAGAAGATGCTGGGGTAGGTACAATGTTATTATTAGTCGGATCTTGTTTTTCACAGAAATTGGCGAGACGCCGTAAAATTGTAGGATAAACAAGATCGTAAAATATCTTTTTGCCAAATTTCCTTCGTCCAATTCTCAGCTCTCCCTCTGTTTTCTCCTTTATACTTGTATTTGATCGCGAGTGGAATCCCTGCTTGATATTCATTTAGACGGCAGTAAAGAAGGTCCGCCGTGTTATCACTCGATTAAAATAATTTTTAATGGAAATTAATGAAAATGAAATTACGATAAAATTTGTAAAGAGAAACACAATAATTATCTTGTTTAGGTAAATGAGTAATGACAATTCAAAGAGACTCGTATTGCTAGGTGGTATGTATACCGTGAACCGGAAGTGAGTAGGGGACAGTGCAATTATGTTTTTTAGTTTGTATAGGATTTGAAAAATTTTCATTTGCCGGCATTACGCCTGCATAGCCTCTGGGTGGATGCAAGTGCAACTGCAGTGGGATTTAGTGCTGGACTGCATCTGGCTGCACTTGCGTCCCGATGACGAATTGAATTGCACGGGAAGGAAGGTGGCGAGGGAAATGCAAGATGGGAGCGCGAGGGTGACGGGTATAGGTTTTAAGCGAGACAAGAAGTAGGAGCGTCCCTGTGCAAAAGACAAATGTGCATCCTGCGACTGTCGGTGCAACAACACGTCGTCGTCCTGACGCCGTGAAAAGAGTGCATTGCGATTCGCGGTCGTAAGGCCGCGTTCCATCGTGATTTACGAAGGCGAGGTGTACGCGGAAATGCACTGGACATCGGTGCACCATTGTGTTCCGCGTGCCGGTGCATTAGCCTTGCAATTTTAATGCAACGAGTACCCGCATCGTGGGCTAATGGACGCATCTGTAGGTCATAGAAAATCATCGACCCCTCGACTAGTCCTAGATGCTATGCACTTTTTTTTTTTTCATAATTTTAGGCTGTTATTAATAATTTTTTTCTTTTTCCTTTCAGGTAAGTTTTTACAGTCATCGATGGATGCAATTTTTATACTGACCTTTTTCCACGGTTGACACGTCCCTGTACCGTTCGGTGAGTAGTGAATTTTACTATATCTTCTGTCTCCGTTACTCTTGCTGTCAGTTACCGACTCTCTGTCTCTCTTTCTCTCTCTCTCGCCTCATACGATATGCACCGCTCTAACCCGACTTAACAAACTAATGGTAAATTGATGCAGCCAAACTTCCCGACTGCTAATGCAAATACTGGCTGGCTCTGTGTGCGCTTTCGCCCAGTTTCCTAAATTCACTCAGTATCCGGCAGACTTCGCGCTGAAAGTCATTGGTTGCAAGGTGGCGGAATTTCAATATAAATTGAAGTTGCATTTTGCGAAATTTTATTAGATAAGAATATTGATATTATCGGCAGAGTAATTTTTTTATGCTGTGATTAATATTTTCGAGTTTGATTTTTTTTTTTTTTTTTCCCGAACGATTTGTACATCCTTTATGGATCGTTACTATCGCCATATGCGAAACGAGTAGACTTTGTCGCAGCCACTGAAACGAATTAATGAAGCTAGGCGAACGATCATTCGTTTCGCGGTCCAATTACCAATGGGACGTAAGGTGGGCTGAAAATGGGGTGGAAAAGAAATGGCAAAAAAAAATACGACCCCCCCACTCTACCTGCCAATCCTGTACCAACCCACTGGCTGCTGGAGATCCATGCTCTCGTTCGGGCACAAATGACGTCATTATATAAGTACCACCCCTGCGGATCCCACAGGGGCTGGGATCGTAACCACCCCTCAATATACTTCCCTCGCGAGCAAAGCCAGCCTGTTTGTAAAATAATCTGGATTTTTTCGTCCGGAACGACGAGGCCCTTCTCCTCGACGTCTTTTGACTGGGAAATAATAGGGGTGGACTCCCTTCCATCTCCCTTGCGATAATAAAAACGCATCCCTATACTCTAAGACTGTTACGAGCAGTTTCCGTCCCTTTATAATCTCCCTCGAAATTTCTTGGCAATTTGTTGAAATTTTGCGGATCGTTTCGTTCTGGATCGGCCGACTAAATTAATTTAAATGATTCACACCGAAAAAAAAATATCCACCCTTAATTGCCGACTGATTTCCTCTTTTTTCTCTTTTTTCCGCTAATGACGTACTTAACTCTTTGTGAATCTAGGCTCTGTTTTCAATTTTTCTCTTTCTTTATCTTCTTATCTTGACTTTTCCAAAAGTAACCCAGCTCGCACTAGTTATTCCGGTTAATTCTCACAGAGCTGTTATGAAACCCCCTTCGGGCTAAAAAGTTTAGCATCCCTTCCTCTCTGGTGCTTCTACGGCAACTCATTAAAAAAGTTAAAGCGGCAAACACACTGACGAAACCAGAGGAAATGCTTACCGTCTCGTGATCACCGGAAGCTCACAGACCCTAATGCAGCTCTGAGGTCAGTTGCTCGGAAAAAATGTTTTTCAAGGAACATCATGTGACGAATTACCGACAGGTCATACCTGTTTCATGGTAATGAATCTAGGCAATAGATCGCACCAATATCGTTTCTCCCCCCCCTCCGTTCGCTGCGATTTCATCTTCATCGGAAGAAATCCTGGCTCGTCCCTTTTGACTAACAACCGTCTAAGGTGACACGTGTGTCAGTTCGACGAGCCAGGTATTTATCCAATCACACTTAGTTCAAATATCGTATATTAACATTTAATACAATCCTCGTGTATTAACTTATTACCAGGCAACAGGGCCCGGGAATTTGACGTTGCAACACAAAATAATTTACTAAAATATTGAAAAAACAAACAAGAGGAGAAACACGTAGGCAGTGAACACGTGTCTGAATCGACGACGCTCAAGCGCAAACCCGTATTTCTGAATAATCATTGACGAACGCCACGAGGGATCTGGGAACGAAAGGAAATCGAATTAAGATAAGAATTTATATAATATTTATTAGATGGCCAATTTTTGATTTGTTAATATAAGTGCAATATGTAAAAAAGAGTGAAGGAGAAGGAATGTGAATGGATGAGCTTTGTCGTTTTGTCGTACGTCGATCATTGCAAGATAATTCATGTAGAATAATGTATGGACTGATTTTCAAAAGTTTTTTGTTTTAAATACGATTTCGGCTTTCTCAACAAAATAAATTTTTGTTTGTTCCGAACACTTGAAAAAAGAATTCGTTACAATCATCGTTTTGCCAAATGGTAGTCGGAATTGCTAACGTCAAGTCCGGCGCGAAATTCGCTTGTTAATTACTTAGTACTGAAAAACCCGTACGCGCCGTTTGCGAAACTCGAGGTTCGCGTAATTTGCAACAAGGATTAAGAAATGAGGGGTGATTTTTTTTTTCCTTTTTCAGTAAAATGTTCAAATTAACAGGAATGTTTTTTCTTTTTACTTTGATCTGTTTAATTAACGCTACCGCAACGCACGCAAATGATTGTTTGCTGTTAATTATAAAATAACTTCGTTTACCTAATTTCCTCATTTTCTCACAATTTTCATTCTCGCTATCGCTCTGAAGTATTTTCGTACGCGCATCATCGATAACGTCTCATTCAATGAACTCTCGTCACGTACGAGGTCAACCACGGAGATAACCGTGAGCTCGAGATGAACGGGCAGAGGGGGAGAATCTCTACGGTTCATAGACTCGTACGCAATTCCAACCATTTGCCAGATGCATTCCTCCGAGAGGAGCGTTACCAGTGTCTGGACCAATGAACGCAATGGACGCGGCAGCGTGATTCTCAGCGATGGGATCATTAGATCAATGGACCAATCGAGTCACTGTATGAAAATTCAGCATCCGGAAAAATGTTCAGTCCTGTCATACTTTATCGCGATGTAAACCTATATTTACCTGTAAAAAGATAAGTTTTTAGTGTAAACCTTAAATTCCCTAGGATATCCAAGAAACGTTTAAATATTGACTTGGGCCAGTTTTTTTTTTTTTTTTTTTTTTTTTATAACAAAAATGACACACCCGGCATACTATTCGGTCTAGCAATGAGCCACGTAGAGGACGTAGAAAATTTTTGTTGGCTTTAGGCGAGGTACGGATTTCGCGTGGATTTCACGTATTTCGCTCGGCTATAGGGAAACTTGTAGAGAAGCTGTACGCGAATCGGGTACCACACTCTTTCGGAAGTATTTCCAACAATAGTTCGGAGCAAATCTAGATCTCTCTGTAGACGCTTCGCGAGATCTGACGGCTTCGGTTCAGATCCACTGATATCCATGGGATGACTATACAATTCACCGCGTCACGGCCAGCTACGTTAGGGCTCACCGAAAAGGATACACATTTTCGTCACCCTGGTTACATGCGAGTGGCATTCAATGCATATTTTCCATTTTCTGAATTATATTCGAAAAATGGGCATTCCACCAGAAACTGAATATATCACGGAAACATGACTTATGCAAATTTTTTTTAACATATTGGTCGCGCGAAATTGACCATCTTTCTTGGTGAAATTGCGGTGAAAAGGTCGAGTCAGTCAAACTTGACCCTTTTGATAAGATCGAAGGCCCTCGCACGATAATGTGCTTCAGAGAGAAAGAACGAGAGGGGGGCAAAGGGGGTTCTGCATTTTCATGCAAATAAATTTGTTTTGACCGTTTTTCCGCGGGTGAAAAGACGGCCCGAGCTGCCCTTTGAACCGTGAAACGAGCCCCGCCCAACTTCACCCCCCCCCC
>NW_014332891.1:224938-246714 GCF_000341935.2 Cephus cinctus
CCCCCCCCTATCTACCCCCTATGTTCAACCTATAACCAGGGATGTTTCCCTATCCGAGAAGAATCACGGTTCCTACAAAAAAGAAACGTGGAGGCTTCCAAGGGTGACAGCTGTCATTTATTAACCCTCTTGTGGCAACGTTTCTCATCAATTTACCATATTAATATATTTTTTTATTTAGTGAAATTCCCCATGTCATTAGCCACGTGGTTACGAATGGTTCGTAGTGCTGCACCCTGTAGCGCATATGCACTTGATCATCCTACGACCTGCATATTGCACTTTAACACGCATCAGAGAATTATACAGGCTGTATCAGAAAACTTCATTGTTCGATGCACAATTATTTTATGCAATTCCAATATTTCAAATATATTAATCCCCTTTGTTAAAATATACTAATGGAGGAGGGTGCATGAAAATTTTTTTTGGCCCTCATAGATAACAGAGACGATGACGTATTTTTTTTTTTTTTTTCATTATTCTTCATGAAAAAAGAATCGGCCGACATACGTTTGCGTGTAACCGGCGAGTGGTGTAAATTGCTAGTTTTATTTTTGAAACCCCCTGTAACACGAGGTAGGGTCTTTATCGCATAGGCTAGATCTGGTGAATGTGGGATAGTTGAGTAAAATTGATCCACCGCAACGAATGACAATTTGGACAATTCCAATTCTCGTTGTCGAGTCTGACGCTGCAACTGCAGCAACGTCAAAACGGAATTGCACGATTGACGTTGCGTCTAGTTATCAAAACACGTCAATGGTGTCGCTGTGCCTTTGTTTCCCGGCCAACTTTCGACTATCGCCGCACTGCTTTCCGTATTCGCCAGGATTGATGCACTTGCATGTGCAGTAGTTGCAGGATGCACTTTGACGGAAATATAGTGACGGAAGTATAGCAGTGAATGCATATAAGAGAAATGACGGTAGTCGAATTATGCGTATATATATATATATATATATATATGTATATATGTCGCGATTGACTCAGTTCCAGCAGCCGCAAGATTAAAGTAGAAAATATAAATTTTTCAACAAATTTTCGTTTTCTTACAGTATCGACACTTTCGTGACTGACATTCAGATGAAATTCCAGTGAAAGTTCTATAATATAAAAGTTAATTAAATTTTTATCTCCTGTTTTCATTATGACGTCATATGCATCAATATTGTTTAGCGGTTGTTTTGGACAATACTCAAAACTCTTCCCGATATTGAAGAAACGTCTGTTATAAATTCAAAAAATCTATGATACTGACGTTTGCGCGAAACTTTGGAATTTTTTTTATCCCTACTTCCACACCACCCCGCAGACCCAAAGCCCTTATCGCCTTAGTACACAAACGCCCTGAGGGACGTAGCAAATGCAATACAATTTTAAGAGCATCGACCGTCGCGAAATTCTTGTCTCGCTTCATTTGATCCTAACTGCATATAGGCTCCGGACTACCCCTTTCTTGAGAAAAATTTCTATGTACCCTTCAAAGTGGATTTCACGTCACAGCCTCCGTAGAGGGTTGAATCTTGGGGTAGCCTTTTAGCATAAAACAGATTTCACGTAGCAAATCCATGATGCTTACGTATTGGAAAAATG
The DNA here is from genome assembly GCF_000341935.2 of Cephus cinctus. Taxonomy (NCBI): domain Eukaryota; kingdom Metazoa; phylum Arthropoda; class Insecta; order Hymenoptera; family Cephidae; genus Cephus; species Cephus cinctus. Next base: position 226,535 of record NW_014332891.1, read on the forward strand.
GTAGCAGGAGGCCAATTTCTTCCAGATCACTGTAGTACCGTCGAAATCATCGACATAAATTCATAAAATCATAGATAAAAAACATACTGTTAAAAAATTGAAAATTCAAGGAAAAAAAAAATTTGGGATTTTAGGTAACGAACCAACCAAACCTCTGTCTACTGTATTACTTGTATGCATTTTTATTACTCATCTTATCCGTATGCACTGCATTGCTCTCCCACTGTACAGTCACTGCAGTTAGGCTATTCAATCATTGCAGCCCTTCGAAACTGTAAACGCTATTGCTAAGCCTCGGTGAATACTTAAGAAGATGGTAGTCGGTAAAAGTCGGTAAAAGTCGGTAGGCCTGTGTCTGGCAGCGAAGTCAGTATGTAAATGAGTCGGTACAGTGCATTGATATGCAGGTGAGGTGCCTCGACGGGCGTCTGGGTGACTGAGTGCTCGTGGCCCGAAGTAGAATGAAAACCATTAACAGGGATTGTAGCTAAAGACTCGATCAGCTGCATAGAAATTGTGTATACAAATACAGCCAGTCGAGCCTCAACATAATCACACTGAACGTTAAGATTTCAAGTGTGGGTTGGCCATTACGGTTATTTTTTTATTTTTTTACGAAAAAAAAAAAAAAAAAAACAATTTCTCTTCGTTATTTTCAATTCTCTCGTCCTCCGTACTAAAGCCAACTTTCTGAAATCCTTTCCCCGCCGTTTCATCTCGACATCTCTAATTCCTTCTTTACTCCACAAAGGACCAAATCTTCTCTGGTCCGTCTATCTGCCTCGAGGTATCTACCCCCATTACGATTTATCCCACGAGAAGCATGACGCAAAAGACGCATCGTTCCCTAGAGTTTTCGATGGACCAGAAGAGGCATCCTCTCTGAGAAAAGTTTTATACTATATTTGTACTAACTCGTGGGTATACGCCGGGGGAGTTTTTATAGGTGTCCAGAAACGAACCTTAATGTTTTCTGCAAGCCTCATAACTTTTATTAGCTTTTGTTATCGTTCGTCTGATTACACACCCACCTGATTACATACCTACTGTCAATGTAAAGCAAATAAAAAGAAATAATGTTTTCTAAGTGAAATTAATTTTTGGTCTTTTTGGATTTACGTAAGCGTACAAAAATTTATTTTTATTAATTTTCGTGAATTTTCTATTTTTTTTTTTTTTCTTTCTTCGTTTCAATATCCAATTAACAATTTACTATGGTACATTCGCGTTAACGAAGCCAACCACAGTAGGTAGAGATACCCCTGCGAATCGAAACGTGTTCTCGGTTCAATTATTTTAATGAAAGAAATTTTGCAATTATTTGACCAAATTTAAATTTTCAATATTTTCCACGGCGTTATTAATTTTACGTCATCGTTCGCGACATTCATGTCTACTTTGGTATTCGTTATTAATAGTTTACTTCGTCTCAGGGCATAAGCAGCTTCGAGTGCATATTGACAGTTTTTTTACGTCAGCGCCAATTTAAATTGATGAACAGAGACCGAGTTTACCTTCGATAACGACGGGCAATTGCTTGGCTTGCCAAGGAAGCTAAAGGAGAGTCGAGTGAATACTTTTATCAGCGCCGCGACGCCTCCTCGCAATCTTCCCTCGTTGACCTCGATACTGGATTCACTACTGTTACTTCTTTCAGGGATATATATAACCACGGATATCTATACATATATGGTAGATCGAATTAGTCCTGGAACAAAAAAAAAAGTGGATTGCTGGTCCAGCAATGTTATTAACGTCAGCTTTTCTCGTGATGCTGGCAGAGCAAATAGGTATGGACATGTGGAAGGAAAAACAATTATCAGTAAAAATATCGGAGACGAACGAATAAGGGAGGAGAGGGGCTGAGGGTCGTGGGCCAAGAAATAAAACGAAAAAAAAAACAGGCTAGGATTATATATACATATATATTTTTTTCTTTCTTTCTTTCTAATTCTCCTCATATACATCGCGAATTTTGACAAACGGTTTGCGGGAGGGTACTCAGGGCACCTCCAGGCATCGCCCACCTTCCGGTCCAAAAGCAATTCTGGGACACCCTGTGTTATCCTTTATTTTTTTTTTTTTTTTTTTTTCATTTTCTCGTTTCACTTCCCACATGTCGAACATGAAATGGGATCAGTGTGGCGGCGTCTCCTCGATACGATTATCCTGTTGAAAAAGTCCATACGAAGAAAAACATACGCCTCTTAGGATATATCCTCCAGTAAGTAATTTCATTTACCACGTGAAAGGATCTTCCCTCAGCATCTTCTCACGCGCTTGCTATTCGATGCGAGACTTCTGTAAGAAGGAAACAAAAGAAAATGACTCTGAGAGATAACAGATCATAATTTTATCGATGAAGATTTTTTTTTTCGTATTTTTCTTTTTTTATTATATTTCTGTTTTTTTTTTTTTTTTTGATCCACCTTCTCTTAGCTGTGTAACGCTACTATCGTTGAATCGAAATTTGTTTACACTGTTACGTAAAAATTTTACGTTTTAATGTTAACAAAATATATACTTATCTTTTTTACTTTATATTATCCAACGTTTTTATTCGCTTCGTACGTCATGCACGACTCTGCCTATTTACTCTTATCATTCATATCACGAAGAAGGACTCGTACCTACTCTGTACCATGTACTGTGCTGTACTGCACATAATCCACCGGTACGACCAACTCTCTAGCACTATACCAATGCCAATACACTCTGAATACGTTTTTCAGTGGATGATATATCTATAGATATATTTGACGTATGCATATATAGTTATACAAATAGTACATGGACTAGCCAGTCGAACCGCCATACCTTCCTTCCTTCATCTTCATACGATTCCACGAACCATGGCAGAATTGTACGGAATCCGTTATCGCTGCACTGCTAGGGCAAAATTTTGTTTTTTTCTTTCCCAGAGGGAATTCGAAATTTGTTTTATGCTAATTCTTCGTATACCGAACACTTCTGTGCTTTTATGGCTTTTCGATACGTTTTGCGTGCATAAGCTTCTTTCTGAATGATTGCTGGGCCGATGATAAGGATAGATAGGAGCGGTTTATATTTATTGAGAATTAAATTTTTTTTTTTAAGTAATTCAAAATTTTGTAATTGATATCTTTTATTCGAGTTCGATTACTGATATAATTTTTTATTTATCTATCTGCTTGTAGAAATTTCAAAGGTTAGCGTTTTGCAAATTTTTATTCGTGACTTTTTTATCGGTACGCTGGGGTTCGATCTCCTTGGAAGTATGACGGTTATGTTAAATTATGGAATTTATGGATAATTTTGAATTCTTACCTGCGAGATATCATCGTGCTCTTTGTATACTGTAGTAAATATACCTGTTGTATGCACGGGTATTAGGAATCACGTTGCGGAATAAGTATTCCAAGTTTTCGTATTCCGATATCAGGATCTATTTTGATATTCCCTTATTCCCGCAGGAATGATCTTTTTTGCCATTTACATTGGAAAAGGTACGACGTGGGCATTGCGCGAGGTCTCGCCTGCATTTTCCCTATCCCTCGTGACTGGCCGTATGGTGAGCTAGAAATTTTTTATCAATTAAATACAAAAAAAAATCATGTTACGCTATCGGTATCGTAGCGCAGCTTTCTCCTCGGAGTCACGTCCGGTACAAAAAGCTCAATCAAAAATCAATTTGCGCCATTGCTAATCTTCCTGTCCACACACACTCTCGTTATACGGAAGATGTATGTGTACGCACCTTTAGATAGGGCAGTTCGAATCCTAATTTTCGAATCCTAATGGAAATAGAAATTTTTTAATTTTTAAGGATTTTTTGTAAAATTGAAAAAAAATCGCAAGATTGGCTTTCGTGTTATTCGCGCAGTACGTGCGACTCAAAGTTTCCTTCGCAAATTCGCAGTCTGAAATCGCTGTATCTTATGTGGTTGCTGCGATTCTCGCCAGGGCCGCGCTACTTTTTATCCACTTTATCCGCTTTAGCAGAGACGCGTTCGTCTCGCGTTTCCAAGCCGTTAAGAATTTAAGGAGAGCAAGCAGCTCTTGTATCTCTGGAATATTTATCTGGCATCGTGGCGGACCACGTGGAACTTGAAAATTTTAGTAAACATATAAGATAGCCTTTGGTATGTCAGACTGTATTATAAAAACGTGGAATATGTTATTGATACAAAGAAATTTATATTATTTAAATATATAAACGAAACTTGCGAAAATAAATAACAAAATAACTACAATCAACCCATCGGAGTCGACCGTCTCCTCTCAGGCACCAAAATAAAAAGAAAATGGGAAAATGTTGTAAAATAAAATTTTTGTTCAATACTATTTATCAAATTACTCAAATATCGTCTCGTTATTGTACCTAAGGGTACGTTCACATTGGACCTCAAAATTATTCTCGACTTTACAAACCGTGCAACATTTGCAACATACGCCAGCCGGATTCGCAACGGTAAATTTGCAGTTGAGATTTTTCGTTCGATTTATTTTTTTATTTTTTCAAATAAAATTTTCTTGCTCCTTTTCGCGAACAGCGCCTTAAGCACGTTCGACCGATCAACCGATCAGTTTGGGCCTCTTCGTTCCTTTCAAAAGGGGTCAGCAGACCCATTCCCGTATTTCTTTTCCACGTGTCGCTGATAATCTCCACGAACCATTCGGCCCAGTACCAGCAGGTATTAAGCCTGAATTTAACCTCGATCGAACGACCGATTAAGGCTTGTTGACTATATCTAAACACGAATGAATTATCAGATTTATCGCGCTGATAAAAAACCGTGATGAACTTGCAAAAAGTAGAATCTAACCAGAATGCTAATTTTATCCCATATAGTATACCTATGTATACTACACGCTCTGAACTGTCCCACCCCTTTATTTTGCCATTTGCCTAATTTCCTCCCAACCCCCCTTTACACCTCTCCCCCTCCCCCCCCTACATTTTTCATGGCCCTTTCTTCCGCAACTTTTTTTTTTCGAAATCCTCCGTTGTTATTTCAGTCGAGGTAGCTTTTGTCGTTTCGTTGTGGACTTTAAAAATAACCGTACACACTGCGGACGAGACTGAATTTCCATAAAGGGACCGGAAACGGAAATACAAAGAGAAGAATTTAGCATATGCTTCGGGCGCGACATCTGTTCGTCTTTTCATTCGTTATCGTTAAATAATTAACAGCCGAGATTTCTTTGCGTCGAGCAAGTAACATACGGTACCCGCTTTACCTATTCAATATGACGTCATTGTACATTCTAACGCAAAAATATTACAAAGGACATCGTCCGTTCCTATAATTATTCTATATATTTTTTCTAGCTTTTTTCTTCTTTTTCTTTCTTTTTTTTTTTCTTACTATTTTACATCATTATTTTCTCCTGTTCTTCACTTTGACACGGCTGTGATATTCTTGGCGACTACGATCTCGGAATCGCATTTGCATACAGGACGCGATTTCGCACAGTCATTCGCGACAAGTTGCACGAGTCGTGCAGCCTACTAACACGGTAGCATTCCTTAAGTTTGCCTCCCTTTACATGACTTTTTGATGTTACCTATCAGCAGTCCGTGCCAGCTTCACATGTAATTGGTAATAACGTATGTTTAATGTGCGTGTTGAACACGCGTGTAATACACGACGGATGGTACGAGAGATTACATGGCTACGTATGGGAAAGAAAAATTGTGCATTATGGGTAAAATGAAATTTTAGAGATAAGAGAAAAAATATTTATTTGAAAAAGGGAAATATTAATTGGAATTAATTTTGAAAATTTTTTTTTGCCTATCGAATATTTTCTTTATAGTTTCTTTTTTTGGGGAATAATTTTGTATAATCGTTATTACGAACCAGAAAAAAAAAAAAAAGAGGATCGTCCAACCCTGTTTACCGGGTGTTTTGAAATTCATTCCCCTTACCGCGGGTAATTTGTAACATGGTTTTCCGAGAGGTTTAGCGATGCTACAAAAAACCCGCCTTTGCTCTCGTGTTTCCCTTTTTCGCGGTTTCCGTCGGCAAGTCAACGGCAGACACGACGTAGGGCCGCTGCTAAGTCTATCCCTTGGAATCGCTGCGAAGCGGGAAGGATCTGTTTATCAGCGCTTGAGCCGTTTATCAAAACCCCATGTAAAATCCTGGAAAATCAAAACGGACGTTGTAGCAATGATTTTTTTTTCGATGACAAATTATTCCTTGTCAGGTATGACGAACTTGTGACGTATCCCGTCTCAAGTACTAGAAACTCGGCGCGAGACATGGGTATACGATGAAAATGTTGAAATCGGCCGATAAGGAATTTTGAAATTTATGAAAAATTTTTGATAAATTTTTTTGAAAAAAAAAAGAAAAAAATTCGACACGGTGATATTCACACCAGTGTGAAATTCACTTAACGTTAATAGCCTGGATAATTTTGTTTTTCACTTTCGCTCTTATATTTTTCGAAACTTTCTCGAGTAGAAAAAAAAATGAACTACGCCGGGCGGCACCGCACAAAGGATGAGGATCGGACATAAATCACAACCGCGAAATTCCCATGGAAAATCCAAACGCGGTCTCTTCGTATACACCGGGTATACGAGAACGTTAAATCAGAAAGGGCCAGAAAGAAGGTTCGGGTCAAGATTAAAAATTTATAGCGAACCTCTTCGCGAACAGCACGTATGGTATGCGCATATATGCACGTATTTCGATAGGATTGACCCTAGTTCGATCTGCCGAATTCGAAAGGCCGAACCTGTCGGCTCTGTGAGGTATTTCTTAATTTACGAGCGAACTTCGAGAGGAGTGGATGTGAAAGGTAGAAAATGAATATAAAAAATTGTATAATATACAGGGTTATTAGCGGGGAAACGCATCAGCCGAAGTTTCATTAATAAGAATTTCTTTAATCAAAAAATTCTGACGTTATTAAGGAAATGGAAATTAAACGTCATGACATTAATATTTTGAGCTTCGAAATCCTTCGTTTGCTCAACAAGGTCCCACTGTCTCGACCAACGAAATTGTTCGGTCGCTCAGCTGATACGTTTTTCGCGAACAACCCTGTATATGGTTTATTCGAATGGAGTAAAGCAAATCATATATTCGCTACAGTCATTTAGAAAAATTGATACAGTCGTAACGTGCTAGACGTAAATTGGTGCTTATAAAAATTTACTTAATTATTTTTGTAATTTATCTTCTATTAAAAATTCCAATAAAAATTGTCTGCTCAATCGTCATATTTTGCAATATTTTCCACACTCGAGTTCCATTTTTCAAAATTCACTCTGAACAGCACTTCCGTATCAATCTGTATAACGAGTACTACTCAATGAAATGGCATTTCCATGTAGTCGTCTGTACGCTCAAACTTGAAACCCTTTGGGAATCATATATACTCCGTACCCGTTACCTGTATCAAGCCGTATCGTATTCGCAAGGAAGATATAACAATGCACTTTTCTTACCATTATATTCGTACCTAACTAAAGAACCAGAAACGTAAAACCGCCGCCCGTACAGCACGAAGCATCGAAGTCGTGTAATTGAAATAAATGAGTACGAAGAGTAAAAAAAAAATAAGGACTCCACAAGAAACGAAATAAAAAGATAAATCCAACAGAGGAAGAATGATGAAATCCGTGGCAGCGGGAAGATGGCCGATGTCACTCACGAAAGAGTTCGCGTTACGGCGCGAGATGCGTGAGTTATGATAATGCCGAGTCAACTCGTCGTCCTAGTCGTCGTACGGATAAATAATTCATGACTTCTTTTTTTTTCTTACGTTGTCATTTCCAATTGAAAGTCTTCGTCATCTAACCCCAACGACGTATGGCACACGATGCGCAATTCATTTTAAAATTTATGGATCATACGAACGACTCGGGGTAGCTCGAGCAGATTCGGGTGGAAGTCGTGAAAATTCATGGGGGGTATAGCTGGATCATTGGTTCCTTCGATTTTTTCAAATTTTACAAGGGATAAACGAATCCGATACCTTTCGAGCCTCCTCATACGTCACGATGATCACTGCCATTTTTTTTGTTTTTTTTTTTTTTTCGTTCCGAAATTTCTTTTTCACATATGGTACGTAACTATCAACCGGGTAGTATATACTATATATATACATATATAGCCATTGGATATTCAAGGAATATACAGGGATGATTAAACGACATAAAGTAAATGCTATTAATTCGTTCGCGATTCTCCGATGCCCTGGGGTATGTCTATATACACCTACGAGAGGCCTGGCTCCATACGGCTGTTTCTACTACACGTTCTCAATTTCGCGGTAGCACATGTGCCGTATGCAATTAATCTCGCTCCTGCCTTTTTGTATACCGACAAGGTAAAATATTTTTGGTTCTATGTCTCTGCCGAGCGATAAGAAACTGCTGATAATGATTTTCTAGAAAATTTTCGAAAAACATACCGTTTAATAATGAATCTCGTTAATCTCGTGTTTATTTTGAAAAATTACGTCATCCATGTACGTGGTCCAGTGGGAGGCTGCGGTACATGGCCAGCTTCTAATCGGGACTTCCATAGGTCCTTAGACTGTATAACGGATACCGGAAGTAATTAAACGTATCCGCGAGAGAAGATACTGCGTCACGGATGCTGCGCCGTGTAGGAAGGAATTGCAATTAACGTTGCCCGGTAATCGTGCGGTCCTTCGTTACCAGAACGGAGACATCTTGTTATCGCGTATTTAACTGGGCCGTACGTATAAGCCCTTATACTCTCATCAGCCTAACGAATCCTTTTATTAATAGATAAGACCTTATCGCGCCCCCACGAAGACTCTCGTGCTTATCGATTGGATCCGTCACTGTAAAATCGATAACGCCAATACTCTAACGTGACTGTACCATCGATCTGTCGAACCGTTATAACTATAGCGATCGAAGGTACAGTCAACTCTATTTGATAATCAGACAACGGTATTCCTTATACTCCCCCGGGGGTCAAAGGTCGACTTTTAAATGGCATTGCAGCACAGCGAGACCCGCAATTATCACACGACTAACTATCGCCCGAAGACGTATAAATGTCAAATATATGTTACTTCCTATAATTAATAATGATAATGAAATTTTTGTAATTGAGATTGTCATTGAAAATATCTTTTTTTTTTTCATGTTTTAGGTAAGATCATTGAACGTCTTGCGTAACCCGGTGAACTGAAGATTTATCTCGTGAATGACCATTCTAATGAGATAGGGACGAGGGGAGGGGGTAAGTAGATGTATTAATGAAATTTGTATAACGTTTTCACGGCAGCTGGTAAAATTGGCCGGATGACCTCCGTACGGTCAGCATTTATGATCCCTCGTATACAGCATCCAATCTTTGGCCCCGTAGCCAATTATTATCATCTGGACATTCGCCAGCCAAAGAAACCACTTACCGGGCATACTAATAATAGACCGCATACCGGATTACGTCTCGGGCCTCTTGTTCATTAGCGTGCCATTTCTGTTTAATTGACACCTTTGACCCGACTATACTCGGTTACCCTGAGGTAATGGATGCCCTCGACACTTTCCAAAGCGTCAAAGTACTCCAATCTCCTCCACAGTCGGCCTCAAGACGTCCTACGCCTTTGGCTATATAATCAGCCACCCTTAGCTCCACTGTTATCTAAAACTTCATAAACTTAATCAGTATCCATATAACACTGATAAGGTAAGTGTAATCATATATTATTGATTACACAATTAAAAATTACCACAAATCATTTATATTCGCAAGGAATGCACTTTTGCTTGAAAAATTTTACATCTCGCAACACGTTCTCAATGTGCATCTCACTATTGCACCTGGAATAGCCTCATACGTAAAAGTGCATTTCCGTCAAACTGACAAAGTCCCGACGCTCCACGACGTCTGGTACAAAGTCCGACGCCTGACGTCGTGCAAACATCCCTCTTTGCCCCGATGGAAAATCAATGGGAGGGGGGTTACGAAAAAGGAAATTGAAGGAAAGAAAATGGCGCCGAACAAGAATTGGTGGAACAAAATGAAAAGCGGCTGGCAAGCTCCTACGTTTGCAACGTGTAGCCAGATTGAAAACAAATGCATTCTCTATCCACGAACTCAACCTAAAGGCAGTTGTTCACGTGGCGATGGTTTACGTGCTGTTTGACTTTCTCGGTGTTGATTATTTCGTGACGTCATTTCCCATTCAGGCTACCCGACTATTATATTCCAAGTCTTGATCGCTATCGGTACCCTGTTAACGCCGGGGGTATGTCGCTTTGCTATCCGGGGCTGCGGTGCATCGTGCAATCACTCACGCCGGTGCATTCAACGTTTGCAAAAGGAAATTATGCATCTGCTGTATTTACATGACGGTACTTAGCTATGCGCGCATATATAGTGTATATGTATATGTATATATATATATATAGGAAATAATTACAGTTCGTGTTATATAATACAAGCGCTGTATATAGGACGCTTGATGTAATGTGCACTATACATATAGTATATAGTATATCCCTGGATCTAATAACCTCGATGCACTTGATCGAATTATCGCGCACATCGTGCATTGTCATGTGCATCGAAATGCAATCGCTAATTTGGCTGCTCGCACGCTGTAATTACGCCTATTTGCTTATGCTAGGCTAGCCATAGCTCTCGTTATCGTTTAACCATTGCGGATAACGTAATTAATTGAATTAAAATGGCCGACAATGATTCTTACATCGACAGGTATCACGTCGGTTGGATCGATCGATCGACAATTATTTGACAATTATAAATGAAAAAAGGGTCATGGGTCAAGAAATATTTAATTGTCGAATTAATCGAGATACATTTTTTATCAAAATCATATTACGTCATTGACTCTGATACTTTGCATTTTTTTTATTTACAAATATTTTCATGATATCTTTTTTCTTCTATGATGTTAAACACGGGCTAATCGTATCCCGGGTATTGGATGACTTCGATTACGATTATTTTTTAATTAATTAATTGCTTTTATCGTCAAAATTTAATTATGATAATAGACGATATTTCGCTTGACGAATAGTCAAATTAATGTAAAACGAGGTTTCCTATTGGTACTTAATCATCGATTATTTATTCGATAGACTGTACTAGTTGCGGAAAAGCACCGCTGTACATCCGCCGTCGCTAGCGTCGAACTGACCGATGCAGAAGCTAATTGACATGAATGATTAGTTAATGACGGTGCACGAGGTGGATCGAACGTTGCTATATTATTTATACGCGACGCGTCGTTCATTCGAAATACTCGTCTATGCACTTTACCGATCGCAAAATGCCAAATTATTCTGGATACCGATAGACACGTAATTTTGAGTATTTTGAGATTTGCAAATTATTCGCGGAGAATTCAATGCTAATCACGTGACACGGTATGCACGTGTATATTTATATATACGTACGTGCACGCGAATTCCAACCCCGTATGACCTTTGTACGTTTGCACTTTATGCATCTATGACCTCGCGCAGATATGAACCCGTGAACCTATGCGTGTCTACGGCTCCCGTCATTTTCTCCGCGTACTAGACATTCCAAGAAATTCACTTCCAGGTTTATTAAACGCATTCGATGCTCGGTTCTGATATCGGCGCCGATAACCTTGCACGGGTATAGACATATATACGCGGCCAATAAGTGCATCGAAAAGTGCATAGTCGTTCGGGGAATAATTTATAATCCAGGGAAATAACGAATAAGGCGTTTGATAAATTAAATCTTACCGCTCTCTCTTTATCGTAACGATGATAGATTTGGAGGTTGATAAAAATTTCAATTGTGCACTGAAAATGCGCTATAATAATAAATCAGCCTATTGTACAACCTCGGATGAAAGGGCCTTCCCGGTAAAGTGCAAGTTATACGGTGAGAAATGCATCCCCGTTGCTGGAGAAAATAAAGTTGGCAGTAATGCAGCCGGTGCAACGGGCCCGGTTGCAGCGATGAGTTGCATCTCGGTGAGTAAATTCAACAATAGGAAATTGTTGACATCCGATGCAACCGTCTCTCAATGTGGATTCAATTAAGCCTCTGGCTCTGTGTTATGATATTGCGATACGGTTGATAATTAGTGCTGGTCGCGATAATGCATTTGTTGCACATGCACTTTGGTGCATTCTTGGGTGACGTGCTATTATTTACGGTTACCAGGGTCTGGTGGGGGGTAGAAAAAAATTTTAACGAGAGTTACGTTTGGGGATGAAATTTTTTTTTTTTTTTAATGGTCCGAACAAAAATGGCCGCCGGCATATCCGTGATCGGTGTTTCAGGTCTGTGCATAGTATTGGGCCTGAGATTACTGGGGGGCTGTGAGAAGTACCCACCCAGCTGATTTATATGCTGGCGTTTACGGTTTGTGTAATTTAATTGTCTAGATGGTACGTAAAGATGGCGGGATGGGAAATCGTGAGTAACGGTTCACGCAGCTGTTCAACCGACCGAAACTCTCCGGAGTGTACGTTGATCTATCGCCGCGTTATTTAGCCATCTTGGGGCCCATCATTCTCGTCCTCACGACCACTCGTAATCGCAGTGCCATTATAGAGAGAAATACAATAGAAAAATTTAATTGTTTAAATTAACCGTATCAATCTTGTCGGCTTCGATTGGCGCGTAAGTAACGTGGATCGTACGAAAAGTGCATCCGCAAATAAATTTTATAAATATTCCTGGATAAAACTAGAATTTTTTCTTAAAAATCGAAATTCTTTATAAATTATTTATATTATGAAACGTTTCTAAAAGAAAAAGAAAAAAAAATTGCAATTTGTTACAGATATTTGTTTTTCACTCTATATACTATTTTTATTTATTATCGATGTCATTCCGTATCATCCCGACTCCGGGAGCGCGGCAGATGCATTCTAAAGTGCAGTATATACCGGGTGTACCAAAGACTCGATTTGTGGGTGCTCCTTGCTGAGTTACAGCCCTGCTGGAAATAAAGAGTGTCGGCTGCCAGCAATGCAGACTTACCTCGCTTTACTGACAGCGGCAATGTGTCATTGACCGTGTTGACAGGAGGGAAAGAATTGCAGTGAAAAAGAATGCATCTGCACTTTATCTATAAATAAACGACAGCCAGTTAACCCAAAGCCTTTGAACAATCTATAGCGTGTAAAATTTGTATTGGGCAAACAAATTTTTTTCACAGGAAAATATCTTCCGTCATCCATCGCGAAACTATTTATTGGGATACTGGTGCGCGGTTGAAATTTCTAAAAATAATTTTGCCAAAGTGCATCCCTGCACAAAATTGCATCCCTGCAACTTTCTCCATTCTTCGTATTTTCACTTTCGCATAAATAATCAAGACGCGGCACAATACGAGCGAGGAACAAGAAGTGGAGGAGACGTTCATTGAGCAAGAGAGCAGTGTGAATAACCCTGCGTCTACATCGGCCTGGTCCAGCGGGTTGACAGCGGATATGCAAATCTCGACTGGGCCTTACAAGCCTCTCAATGAAAACCCGTTCTCTCGCTTATCCATTCTGCGAAAGACCGTTTCACACCGTGCCACGAAAGATTATCGAGAAGCAATAATAGCACAGCTTGATAACGGATAAACACGCGCAGCATCATTTGGTACATTTAGCGGTAATAATTAAAAATCAATTCACGTTGCATTAATGCATGCGCAATGTGTGGATAATTTGAATTTTTTTTTAAATTTCAAAATTTTTTATTTTGTTAACAATACTCCCTTGTACAGATTTTTCGAATATTTCTTTACCAATATTTTTTTTTCATACTTAAGGAATATGGCTTAATATATATAACTTGGCTGCCTTTTTGGAATATTTAAAAAAAAATGTTATCACCTGCGTTCCAAGTAATATCTATAATGCTCACGGGTACTTTTACACGCGCAGCTTCATTCATGTGCGACGTTCTCTTGAATGGCCGACGCACTGGTGGGCGGATGCAGTCTGAGCAGCTTCTCAGACTCGGCGGGTGAGCAGACCCGATTCTTTTTCTTGAATGAATTTACACACTACGCTATAGTCTGTCGAGTCCCTAAGGTAGCCGGTCGGTAGGTAGGCAGGTAGTTTGGATGGTGAGGTAGACTTGTTAAAGAAAAATAATAAAATTGAAAAAAATGCAATTACTTATCATGGATTCTAAGATGACCTTCAGACGGATTCGCGTGATTATTAAAAACACGAAAAACGGGGAAACGAGACGAAATGCCCATTTCCTGATGACACCCTTAATGAAATTCACCCCTGGGAAATTTCAAGTTGGTCCAGCAGCATCCAGTGACATTGAATACATAGGAATTGCACGGGGATGAGTACGATCACTCGGATAAGAGATTGGGGTGGAGCGTCGCGACGTCGAACCGAATGACGTCAAAGTAGCTTAAACGAAAGAAAATCAAATGAACGTTCTTTTTTTAAGATGAATTTTTTTTTTCATCTCTATCTACGTGGGGTCGTAATATTTAATGCAACACGAGTATAACATCTATAGTATAACGTAGCATCCATCCAAAGATGCTCACTGGTGTCGGTAACTGGTCCATTGTAGTACCGGCAATGTCATCTTATTCCCATATGGGGTTGGTTTGGGGCTTGTAGGATATGCTCGGCCTTCGCTCTACATTTGATACAGGTGGTAGGTTGGACTGGGTCGAACCCTACGGATATTATCTACCGAGTACGGATAGCTAGGGGTTGCTTGCTAGCGAAGGCTGGACGGATACTGGCAAAGAGCTGAAGAGGGACCCCCGGATGCTGAAAGGGAAGCGGAGTCGTAATGTGCCCCTCCTGTTTGTCCTGGCAAACCAGCCATGTAATGAAACCTCGCGGGATACTGCTGTCTCTAATATGTACGAGAGACAGTGAATAGCGGGATCCCGTCACAGAGTGGATATCAAAGTGAATTGTGGCGGTGGCCGTGAGATAGAACACGAGGGCTAAATTTGTCTTTTTACAGCATCCCTAAGCGCGTCCGACGAGTCCGAAAAATGTTGAAGCTCAAAATTGGACTATGAAAATATTCATAGTTGCATAGCTTTAAGATCCCTTAAAAAAAAAGGAACCCATGACTCGCCAGGAAATTTTACTACTGTTTTGTATGTATCTGGACCCGGATGCTGATAAAAAAAAAATAAAAAAAAAACGTATCAGTCGGGGCGCGAACGTGCTCGATACCGTTCGAAATGAATTAAAGAAAAGCTCTGGGTGTTTATTTTTGCCGGAGCACTTTTTTTTATTCCCTAAAGACTCCCATGGCGAATTCTTTAAAGAAAAGCTCCTCGTCTTCTTATTCAGGCGCCCCTCGGTACCCCTACGAGCCGTACCTGCTGTATGGTAAGATGAGCTTTTGGGACTGGGTTCGAGGTCCTGAGGGAGATCGACTGTGATGGAGCTTAACCAAGACGCTAAAAGGCTGGTGGGGTGGGATCGTAGCGAGGGGGTGTATAGATTGAAAAAAAAGGAAGAGAAATGAACGATGAAAGAAGACGGGGGTTGTTATAGGAAAAATTTGTTGAAATTTCTTTTGAAAACTTTTGGAAAGCCAGGCCTTCCGGATGTAGCGGCTATTTATCACGATATAAATGAGAAAAGCTACGATATTGTTTCGCCTTGTTGTTTTGGTTTTTTTTTCTTTTTTTTTTTTCAACTTAGAAAACTACGATACACGAGCATCTCGAGTTTACCACGATTTCTATAGTCGCTCCTTCGACGAGCCAGAATTTAAATCCGTGCGCCGATAGATTTCCCAAGCTCATCCTTTAAATCTTGTCCACACGAAGGTCGAGGAACCCTTGTCAGCCCTCCCCTCAATCCCTTTGAATATTCATGCCGGAAAACTGGACTGTGGGATCACCGTGGAAATATAGCCCGAATCCAATTTCAAGTTCATCGTGAAAATATCGGGGGTTGAATTTTCTAAACACGCGGGTAAATCTAGGTCCTGGAACACCTGCGCGATGCGGGCTTTCCACTGTTTCCGAAGGCTTGTATACTTTGCGACACCCTAAGCCCAGGGGTGGCTTCGACAAGCAAGATAGAAAGTAAAGGTGTGTCGTAACGGAGAAAAACACTTGAAAAGTTGATCCACCGTGTAAATAGATCGCAGCCATTCTCTGCCAGTCCCGTTATAAGACACCACCCTAAATATACCCACCATCTGTGGCTTTTTCATTCATGAATCCCCCGAAAAAGAAACAGGAAAAGAAATTCCAAAAAAAATGGCACGTACCATGTATCGTAGTTTTTATTTAAAATTCACCGGGAAATTGATTCATCTCCTTGTTAACATTACATATACCCGAGCACACACGCGGCATATGGGATATTCCGAAGAATCGCTTAGAAAAACATAAAGATATATATATATATATATATATATATTAAAAAAAGAGAAAAACGTTAAAATAGAGGAAAAAAAATTTTTTTTTTTAATTATCATCTTTCGAAATCTTTCGCGACACGAACGTCATCGCACAAGAAACGTGTCACTGAGTTTGATAAAAAAATTAATTCATCTTCATAAATCCAATACACCTGAATCACCCGGTATATACACCTTCCGGATGCAGCTTCGAGCTTCTACTCGAAGCACACTTCACAGTGCTTCGTTAAAGCTTGTTGCATATCATTATTGCATCTTCATAAAGAGACTCTCTGACTCCGCCAGACAAACGTGGAATGGCAGCTATTGCCTCTGTATCCAGACGGGCGCGGCGAGCGATGAAAAACCTGGAAATTGTCAATTAATTATATTTTTACCCCAAACGCACCGAACAAGACTCGAGTCTGGCAAAGCAAGTATAACGCAGTGTATCGAAGTGTTAACCAAGTGTCAATTAGCCACGGAGAGTCGTCGATCTTTCATTAAAATCACGTGATACACATTTCCGATTTACACACTAGGTATATACATATATACTCACCTATAGTGGCTTAGTTATTTCTATCCCATAGTATCTACCTTGACTAACCAAGTTAATCAATATTTCACTAACCCCATGTACTATTGCGCCCTGGCTCCATTCCCATTCCAGACCTTCCTATGTCTGGTACCTTAAGCCACTCGTTCCTCGTACATACGGAATCGAGAGAATTTCGACTATAAACTATCGGTACAGAATATTCGTATACGGGCGCGCCTCACTCGGCTGGCCTTACGCCGTAAGGGAACGCCCGGAGATTTGCACTTTCGCAAGAGATTTGCAAGTATCTCGAGGACCGAGGTTCTCGGGCCTGTTCACGACCCAATCGCTAATGCCAGTCCTAAATCAACGTCCTCGTGCGGATTAGCCATTAAGCGTGGTCCGCTGGAGTTAGATGTACGAGGATCTCGGGGAAGAGTTGTCCCTTTTCTTGGATGCTGCGAATCCTACCTTCGCGCTCGTTATTCTTTGTCGAAACTTTTTTTTTTTCTTTTTTTTTAGTAACTAGACAGCGGTAGGCGGACGCTAGCCTAAAAATTGCATTGGAAGAGCAAGAGAGAAAGAAAAGAGAGGAGGGTCCTTGCGAGATTTTTAGGCGAACAAGAATAAAGATACAGCGATACGTCAAGTGACCTGAGACAATGTAGGGCTTAAGGTAGTATAGCGTGAAATCCTCCTGAGACCTTTGTCGCAAATCTTTTTTTGGCTTTGTTCCTTTTCTTTCTTTTTTTTTTTTCTTTTTTTTTTCTTGATCTTTTTTCTTTACCCCTGCAGCGAAACGACTTATACGCGTTACAATGGAATTTAAGAATGTAATTCCGTTCAACAATTGCCAATGGCTCTCGGTGCTGTTCTCGGGATCGTTGAGAACAACACGGATGCTGAAATAGAGATTCTTTTTTTTTGCCTCCTCGCGAGCATGAAAATCCACCCTTAGGGCTATCACTTTGGTACTCTTTACGTACGCGCCTTATACGTTCGCCGGAGTCTGTGTTGCCTTGGTATGCAGATCTCGTGTATCCTGATACGTTGGTTTAAGTGCAACGATATTTAGCTTCCGTCTGCGCACGCGCAGACGCCTTATTCTTTGTACAGCGCTTTTTGGTACATCGTTTTTCTTTTAGCTCCTTAGTCTCTGCTCGTTCGATTCGTCCAGCAGCGGTTTATCAAGGAACTCCAGTTATCAGTCCCCTATGACTTTTACTTGTCGCTGAACGCAACGACGGCGACTTTTTGACGGCAGGTCTTTTTGTCCCCTACGTCCCTTTCTCTTTTATGTTCGTCTTCCTTCGTGTCACCCTTTATGCGTTCTCGCGTGATCGACCAACCGTGTAATAATATCGCGTATTACATTATCTTGTTACCGATCAGTGGGTTATTAAATTATGATACCGGTGGGTTATCAAAATTTGATGTCGTATGAAATTTTTTTAATTAAAAATTTTGGTATACTTGTAGAAATTTTTTTTTTTTCCTTTTTTTCCTTTAATGCCGAGAGAACGTTTCCGAATTGTTATTTGAATAATCCAACGGAGCCCGGAGCCAGTCCTCAGTGCCGCGTACAATTTATGTCCTCAATGACAGAATAAAAGGGACTTGGGAAGTAAGAGAAAAATGAAAGAAAAGAAAAGACGGAAATAAGCGTGCCGAGGGGCTGTCAAGAGAAATACCCTTGTTTGGCAATTGGCGAGACCCTCGAGCGTCCGCGAGGAATCCAGATGATTTTTCCGGAAATTCTTATCGCTATCATCTCGTTTCCTCAAGATGGCCGCCTAAACAGTAATCAGAAAGGCGGAGGCCTTTACGAACGAAAGCGATTGGGCGAATTGATAAGGGCTGAATGACGATTTATCATACAGACTCGAAATTAAGCAGGACGCACTATATATCTTTCTTGATCTTCTTAGTCTTATCACCCCTGAAGCAGCATCTTATTCTTTTTTTTTTTTTTTTTTTTTTTTTTTTTTTTTAATTATTTAATTTCACATATCCACCGATCTCTATCTTCGCGATCGAACGGCTTTTGGGTGTCCTCGGTTAAATATTGCGAAATTCATCTTGGCGCTGATGCATATAAATCAATCTCCTTTGATGGAGCATCCGTCCATGATACACCGGAGGTGGGGGATGAATATTAAATATGGCTGCCTGGTTGAGTTTATCGTTTAACTTGAAAGTTTCGAGCTTCCCGTGGCTAACTCGAAATTCTCTCAACCATCCCTTTGCTTTAATCCAAACTCCTGGCGCGCGTCTAATTAAATAATATCATTCTTTCAACCCCCTCCGCCACGTAGTCATACTACCCTCCTAGCAAGTTCCGATCCCATCAACCACCGTTACCATCAACCCCGACACCATCAACCTATCCCAGCAACCTACATACTTTAGTAACTTGCTCTTCCTACCTACTTACTTTGCTCAGGGGGTGCACAAGGAATTTTTTTTTTTCCCCGAAACTACCCTTGTGACAACTTTACCTGCTGACTGTATTACGTACACTGTTGGCGAAAAGTTTTTAAGTCCGAGAAATCGTATGGTGAATACCGTTTCACGAGGTGGTAAAATATTTTTTATTCAAACGCACAAATCCCAATGGCAAGTATTGGACTTGATTATTGGTCATTTTTTATTTTGATATGAAAAAAAAAATTTTTTTTTGGCTAACACAACGTATCTTATCACGAGACATATATTTGAAGTAGCTTGCGTATCCATAGGGTTTTTAGAATTATGGGGTCAGAATGGCAGTAAATATTCATTTAATTGAAGCAGGGGTACCACTCACGTTTATTCGTCCCTTTTCACCATTATGCTTGCAGTCGTCAGTCTCTTTAAGAGGATCTTCAGCAATCTCAATATTGAGAGCGATGGGACCAGGGGTGTATCAATGTTCAACCCTTTAATTGGAATTATTTGATATTCATGAAGTATCCCGATCGTTTCGATCATTTCGTCCCCTATACAGTAAAAGAGATGAATTACAGTAAAAATGTAAATTCCGAAAATTTTTCTTATATCAGTCATTTTTTTTTTTCCGTATAGCAAGAAGAAAATGTGTAATTTGATATAAAAGTGAAATGATTTATTTTCATGAAACGAATGTTTCTTTTTACAGGCTATCAAATACGTATTGGTACCATTTTATTCCCATTACTTGACCCTGCCAGGACCTATTCCCCTAGCCGCTCCTTTATCTCAAGTCCGACCACCTAACATTCCACCCCTGTTCACCCATCAACCCCCTATTCTGGGTTAGTAGCACCCCCTATCTCCCC
>NW_014332891.1:247057-249537 GCF_000341935.2 Cephus cinctus
CCCCCCCCACTACACTTGTAACTTACAGCAGACTCGCCACAGCGCCATCGCTCCTCGCATCGCTACCCTTGATATACGGCCCTGAACAAGAGCTAAAGTACCTTACCAACCCCCTTGAAATCGGTCGGTACGAAGTGCCTAAGGGTGAAGATGTTGGAACTCTCGAAATGCCATTGTGCTGTAACAAGATATTCCCCGAAGACTTAAAGGCGGATTTTCAAAGTTAGCAAACGTATGACTTTTCTTTTTGTCACTTAAAGAAAAATTTTTGATCTTCCCCCTGTACCATCAAAGACATCCCTGTACTCTCTCTTTCTCTCTCTCGCTCGTACGTACACACGCCTAGGGATATTTGCTGTCTCGTTATATAGAATTTCGGAATATTCACGGGTATTCGATCGAACACGTTGTTTGGCATGTGTGTAATAACCTTTAGTATCTCGCGTAACAAGCGCCCCCTGTACTTCATGATCATTTCCAATGAATTCGGCAGGTACCGGATGAGTAATGGCCAGGAACATCAAACGCTACCACCGAAGTGTATGCGTTTTGGAATTGCGCAACGTACCGCGCTTCAAAGACAGGCTGAAGAGGTCCTGGAGCAACCGTACTTCCTGTGTAACTGCGAACGTGTTGAAATTTATGGGATCATTCGTTTGTAACCGGGGGTTGGCTTTGATCAAGGGTCGCGATAACATTTTCCTTGGTGGTCCTGTCTGCTTATCCTTGTCGACTCTGACACCCTTGACGGGAAGCGACTGGATGAACACGAGACGCGCGCAAGGGTGGCTAATAGGGACAGGGGGCGGAAGGGATGGAAAAAAGTGAATAAAATAAAAAAAAAAACATTATCGTCCTATTTTCAGGAGAACCAACATGTATTTAGAACACTCAACCCTCTAATTCCTTCACAGGGCCCGCCCTTGCTCTGACCGTAGAGAACCGGATCCTTGTGGATCTAACTTTTCCACTTCAACCCTTCTTTGGGCTCTCTAGCCCCTTTACCTTTCGCGCGGGTGTCGATGCGAGAGAGCCGCCAAAACTTTTGGATCACTTAACGGAAACTCGTGTTCGGAGGGTTGCACTCTATGGGATTCTGAACTGTCGATTTTTCTTATATACAGGGTCGGTAACGTCCTCCGCAGTCTGTCAAGGGATGGAAACTCAAAAGACAGGAAAAATGTACCCGCGCCATTTACAAGTCCCTGGGGTAGACTCGACAGTCAGCTGTAAGATGCTCCCTGCAATTCCCAAGTGCATTATGCAACGGTCACTGCAATCTTATTCAGCCGGAAACGGAGTCTTGTGTCTGTGGACGATGTAATATGAAAGAGGGTACCTGGCCCAGTTTCCATATAAATTTTCAATCTGCCCTATGACTGGCAAGGATAATCATTGAAATTTATCATACGCAATATCTTGAGCTGAATGATCTTGAATTGCATCCTTGTTATTTGAAAATTTGAAAAATCCGATGAAATCCAAAAATTAATTTTGCACGTCGACGGATTCCAAGATAGTACTGTAATTCGGAGGACCGATGGTCACTGCCGATAAAGGTTGAAGCACCGTACGAGGAACGTCTCCTGGGCTTGTCGACAGGTGCTGCAGGTCCGGCAGTAGCTGCATAGTGAATAGCCCGTAGACGTTGCATAATGCATTCTCAGAGGCCGCTGCACCCGAACGATAAGGAATACAAGACCCGAGGGGTCGATTCGGTATTTCTTAGCTCCTTTCAGCAATGAAGTCCTGAACTGCGCCAGGGTGTTCCTGATGTGCAACCTCAGCATTCCTGCACCCCGGTACAAGTTTCATGACTCCGAGCAGCCCGCGTAACGATATTCCCCAAGTTTCATCTTAGCGAAGGACCTGCTCCAGGAACAACTTAACACGGACGCCTTCCCTTTTTACATCCACTGCACTCTGACCTGCTGGTGCATACATTGAAGATGCACTGCACGCCTACCGACGTCCTTGGAATTCCATTTACACAGAAGCTTTTCCTTTACGAGGATGTTTTATGCAACAGCTCCGAACGACTCGGGACGCCTCGCGTCGTGCGTGTCATCGAGTCGAGAACGTCGCGACGCTTTCCACCGTTTCCCAATGCCATACCTATGTATATATTTATCCGAATAGGTGAGACCGCTCGCTACCTTGTGTACGAACCTTTAACCTAACCCCTTTACGACCCTCGACCAACACGCCTTACCTTCGTTTTAAGAGAAGTGCATACGATGCACTTTTGCATACGTTACGTCATACGTAACTCTGTAATTTTACCACAGTGGTTAATGAAAATTCTAATGCGGACCAAATTTTTATAGTTTAATCCGCGCCGTCGCGACGCCCTGTACACGATGGTATTAAAAATACGTAATTACTTGGTTTATTCGAATCAAACGATTTATGACTTTCAGGTAACTACAAGCAATTTTGTACTAAAGATTTTATTTTTTTTTTTTTTTTTTTTTTTTTTT
>NW_014332891.1:249658-251228 GCF_000341935.2 Cephus cinctus
CAATTTTTATTTAAAAATTTTTTTTTTTTTTTTTTTTTTTTTTTTTTTCCTATACACTGCTTTTTTAGGGATATTAAATTACAGTCGGTGTATGCAAATCGACTCTGAAAATTGTCTCGGGTTTGGTAGATGCTCAGCGGATAGCATGTGCAATGGAAAGTTCGTAGTTCTTTTTCAGGTAAAATTTCAGCGTCAGCGTATGAAAGAGATTAATTAGATCTGTTTGTAGATCCTGGGCCAACGTACAGTGTGATTCATCTCACGTGAAAAGACGATACACCATCTTTCGTGTATATTTTCACTCACTCGCTCTTTCTCATGCACTTGCTATGTTTTTATTAACAGTAAAATATTTTTTTTTCATTTCGCTCTCAAAAACCCACGTGAGCATACGAGTGCACGTCGTATTGTTATAAAATTATTTTTTGAGCTATAATCTTCTTTCCAAGGAATTTCATGACTAACGCAATCTTTCGTGCTTGAAATATTTTTAACAGGCACCGCAAGACGGGCGCGTGACAGACAAGAAATAAAAATCGAATAAATATTTTTCACTCTTCACCTCGGGGGCTCATACGTGAGTCGCAACTAAAATTTCAAAAATATGTTACGTGAACTTGGTAAGCCTCGTAGAGATGCTGGACACGGCTGGACCATAGAAGCAGCCTCCTTTTTCCTTGACTCTCTTCTAATTACGTTCTTTTGACTTTTCTCAGTAGCTCCGAATCAAATTAATTTTTCGAAATTTCTCCACGCGGCAAAATGCCAGGAAGGCACTCTAAATTCCACCTGCTCACTTCCGGTTTCCATGCGAACGTGTATTACACACGGTGAAACATCCACGAGTGGCGCCAATTTTGAATCGCACGTACGTTGGTCTTGTCAGTTACAGGGTGTTTCAAAAAATATATATATATATTATTACCAATAATTTCAAAAAATACGGATCGTAGTGTCTCAAAAAAAAAAATGGAAATATCTCGCGCAAAAAATACGTACATGACCACCATGACAAAAGAGTACCAGATGACATAACGGACACGCCGAACCCAACTTCCGGAAAGTTGGCTGCTCCTGATCAAGCCCTGTAATAAAAACGCCCTGTCTGTACGTGGCGGGCAATAACGAAGGGTCGATCTTTTAAGGATCTTCGAGTTTTGACTACCGTTCAACTTTTTAATTTATCCCGCGAAAAGACCGTGTCGTCGTTACGCCTCAGGAGATTCCTACCACCCTCGGGTTCCCGTCCTCCCTTCAGCTCTCGGCTGTACGTCCCGGCGATATGCGGAAGCCGTCTTTTTCATTATTCAAAAAACTTTACGTCCTTCGCGAATGGGCTTTCATGAAAATGACAATTGGCCGGCGACAAGGGGTGACAAACCGCCTGGAAGGATTTTCACTCTGTCGAACATTTCGCCAATTTCATTCCATACGCTTGGCCAATCGATAATTTTAATTTATTCCTTTATAAAGTATTACATTCAAATATATATATATATATATATATATATATATATATATATATATATATATATATATATATATATTTATTTATATATATATACACACA
>NW_014332891.1:251695-272991 GCF_000341935.2 Cephus cinctus
ACATATATATATATATATATATATATATATATATATATATATATATATATATATATATATTTACTTAATCATTGCCAGACACACACACGTGACCTATCTTTACATATGAGGATCGATCCCATTTCTACATGGCAGCTACAAAAATTCTTCGTCCAATTCACGGTACTTAATATACATATATATAGATATAATACGATGATATCTTCATTTGATATAATAACTGATAATATATCAAAGAAAGCAGTGATAGCTTCAATGTCTACAGCCTTATAATATAGTCTATGATTATATATCCTATATGCTACAGCATCACGTACTCATTGACCCACAACCCACTCGCTTGATCTTAGCAGTCATTCATAAAAGCACGGTGGGTGTAAATGAATTGTATTTCAGTACTATTATCGTAACTCAGTAGTCCTATGGTGGGTTTTATGTCGGATTTATTAATAGAGCTTTATATCAATGAGACGAAGGTACGTTTGTTATGGTGTATGGCATACGTGCGTTTATATGCATACGAGATGAAAAAGTATACCCGGTAAAGATTTATTGAAGGGCAAAAATGGGAATTGCCTGGTGATTTTTCGAAAGTCACTAGATATCAAGTAACATGAAATCGATATTTATCGATTGGATACATTGGAAGCTTTTTGAAATTTCTATACCGATGCGTTTATTGTAATTGTAAAATAGTCGATTAGCTCCTGAACAACGTAGACGTGAGGTTTTATGCGAGCTGAGTCAGCTGTGTAATACACCTGTGATAATCAATGAGTTAATTAACCCGCGATCTTGACGATAAGTATTAATTTTTACGGTTAATTTTTTACTTGGTTCTCTGCGTATGCAATTCCAGGAGAATTTTTATTATCTATCGAAAGCGTGCTGATTGGTGAGCTTTTCTGCTATTTTTATGGTGAGAAGTTTATAGCAATTCCTTTATACGTGGAATTGCGCGTGATTCGCATGTGTCGTGTGTTATCGAGACTGTTGTATAATTGCGCAGATGCAATTTTATATCGAACTTCATTAATAGCAATGTACTATTGATTTCCCAGTAAGAGGAATTGCGTATAATTATTAATTGGATTTAAATTTAATACACATCGTTCTTAATGGCCTATAGCGCCGAGGGAAACTGGTACCATGTGAATTAAGTGCTACCGCTTGATCGTATGTGATCTTACGTAACTTCCGGTACGGTTCAAGGAATCGCGTAACGTTCCCGGCAACGCGGTAATGTCAAGCAGCCTCTCTTGGGACTTTACGACGAGACACATCAACTGCCACCTAATAAAGATCCAGGTACAATTCCATAGAATGACATTGGCAATTCCAAGAAAAAGCTTCTCGTTACCCGCTCTCGCGATGCGAGCGAGAGTAAAAAGCTTTCGCGAGGATTTTATGCCGTTTTTTTTCTCTTGGTTTTGTATGATAAGAAAAATTTTTTGCAAATAAATTGCATTCGGGAATTGCGCAATTGCGGGAATTTCGTATTTGAGATTTTGAGAATCATTACCCAAACTTCGTAAAATATTACCCGTGGTTGGTAAACGATGACGGATGTTCCTATGGTGGAAAAAAAAAGTTACTAGACCGACATGCAATTTGAACTTGATGCACTCATAGACTCTTCCAACTGCCTGTACACTTGTTCCTGTATACTTAACCTATCCTGTCGGGGTAGTCATTCCGCCCCTTTGAGCAACCCTCATTCTTTTTGACTGTATAGTACAGGGAAACCTTGAAATCGTTGCACTCGAGTGCACTCTATGCACTTTGTTCTAATTGGGCTGATGTACAGTGCAGCGACTATATCGCTGACTGATTTCGTCTGGTTAATTTACGGAAATATCTACTGGCTGCTTGCAGTTAAATACAGGTGTTGACGTTACTTGATTTTGAAATTTTGGAAATGCTTCTCATTTCTAATCTCTGTGCTAACTAGGCGTTGGTTCGTGTCTCCGCTATAGCGACTAACCTAAATAACTGAACACGTCGACGGTTAGTGTAGGCAATACTCTGCATGGCAAATATTGACACCTCTGGATCCCAGTCTCTCGGATGTTTTCGACTATGGTTAGCTGCATATACATGTATACACACTCTGCTGGAAAATCGGGACGTTCCGGGGAAACGGGCCAATTGAAAGTAAATTGAGAATAAACGGCACGCGGACGACCCGCATTAATTCACTGGCTCGCTTGCTTCCACGATATTTAATTGTGCACATCGAACTGCAGGATTTTCGAAACGAACCGACCTGAGAGAGCGACGCTTCGTTTCCAATGTAAATTTTTTTTGACTTTTCATTTTTTTTCATCCTGTCCCGTTTCTCCGTTCCCATTCGTTAATTTTTTTTTTTTTTTCCCCGAAACCCAGGACAGGCATATCCATCAGGATTGAAGCAACTATTTCGTGTAGCTGAGTTTCGGTATTTTTTTTTCTTTTTTTTTGGACTTTTATTTAATCATCTCTACTGTCCACAATTTTCGAAATATCTATAGGGATAGTGATGAAATATTAATTGGTCACCCGATATACGCCATTAAGGAAAATTATTTATTGCCACTATTAAATTTTTTTTTTTTTGTTACGACAAGAAACAAGACCTGTTATCATTTCCATTATTAATGCTAATTGCAACGGAAATAGTAACGGTAATAAACAGGTAAGAGCAGAAAGGAAGTCTTATCGATCTGTCTAGTGGTCAGATAAGAGGTCAAAGGTCGTAGAACGAATATCAGGCCGTAGAAAATATCCAGCAGACATGCAATATCGATTGGATCGAACTTGAAAAAATTGAAATAACAATATGTATCCCGTTGATAACAGTTAATCGATAGCGAATTAATTGCAATGTAACCCAAGACTGTAAATCATACTATAATATTTATATTTCATTTTTTTTTATTTTTCCACAAATGACATAAAATCAAATCAATCCAATTGCCAGACTTCTAGTTTCACTGATTTGGCATCTGCATCCGCAAATAATTTACATACTTCAATTTCATCGTAGCTTTATAAATCCCCGACTCTATTTGCTCCTCGATTACCAAATGAATAATTGCTGCTCCAGACGAGCTTCCAGCATCCCTCGAAATTCTCGCTAATCTTACGCTGGACCCTTTCCATACTGTTTGTCTCTGTCCGCCTTTACTCTCTTCCGTCTATTCCTCTCTTTCGTCCCTGCAGCCAGAATGCACCGGAAACACTCGGCCGAAGTTACCTCCTTGTTTTTCCTACAAGGAAACCCGGTCTAGTAGATACGTCCCTGTCAGTGCGGACAGCACGAAGGAAGACGCTGGTGTAAATTAACAGGAACTTAGATAGGTATTTAAGTAACATGGGCAGAACTTTATCAGAGTGTACTATAGACGAATAATGTTAAATGAAAAAGAGGTGCATTCACAAGCGCAAATAATCCACAGGCAATATTGAGTCTGTTGAAGGTAAATTTAACACGGTGTATAGTAGGTGCAATTAATTGTCATAAACTTACGGTAATAATTAACAATAATAATCTTTTATTATGTTTCAGGTAAGAGGCTCCGGCATTCGGCTTAATAAAGTTGCAATAATCTACCTTCTGCGTAACGTGAGTCAGGCTCGTTATACATGGCTATATATAACTTTATATTATATGGTTAATGGATACAGTGGATATACGATATAGGCCAGACCTTAGCCAGATGCCAAATGGCCTTTGCTACTTGCTGGTTATAACTGTTACAGCAAGTAATTGAGATACGAACGTAACGTCCGATCGGTTGTCGCGGATATCGTTTTACATTGTGCATTTATCTGCAGTGTTATTGGTAAATTAGACGATTAGAAACTGCCGGTGCCGGGGGAGCCTTAACGTTTGGCTTGGAAGTATTAATGGTTTGATAAATACATTTATTTATCTTGTCTATGTTCATTGCTTGTACCGACATAGCCATAGTCGGCGATGTTATCGCGTGTATACTTTAGCGCTCAAAGTTGGCATAGGCGCGTGCCCAATATATTGGCAAGGAATTGCATCTCGTTAGCGCGCTCAGAATAAGGCTGAGAAGTGCCGGGGATATTGCATGGGGGAGATAACGCGGAATTGCATTGCCCTTGGCTAAGAATGCAACTTGGTAAAAACAATGATGCAACAGTATTGTTGCATAACCCAATTGCTCGATTAACAATTCAAATGGCAGTATCAAATTCAACAACAGCAGTCGCCTCCTTGTGTTTTCCCTGGATTTGCATTCTAGATTGAACTGAAATTCCAGGCGCAGTCGGACGGAATTGCATATTTTAATACTTAGTGCGAATGACTTGTTACAATTAATTTGACAAGGGTAGAGAATTTCGAGGCGAAGATAAGGTCTTTTTTTTCCTTTGGATTTTAAGCTGACCTTGAAATAATTTTTTTTTAATTTTATAACAATATACTAAGTGACTTATTGCGTAACTGCGTAGCCGGCTATAGCTCGTTAAATTTTAATTAATAGGATTTTTCAAAATACCAGTCTTCGTGCACTAGGCCGGAAGTGCGCTCGACCCGGCCCTCTCTCAAAGTCCCGTTTAAAAATTGCATAATTTCCGGAACGCTTAAGAACGGTTTCCGTTCGGGTCAGCAGAGAGTGTCTGGGCGTCGGTTGATCGCGAAGATGACGTGCATCGCGATGAGAAGAAAATAAAAATTCAATAAAAATATTTGACTCGAGTTTTTAAAAATCTTGAAATTCCATTTGCGTAATGCCGCCACGTACGAAAGTTTTACGAGGATTCGATTAAGTGGATGAAATATTATTTTTCAAGTTGACAGTTATGGGACCGCGGCCTATGAGGTTGACGCCAATATATTTTCTGGAGTCGCAAGTTCCTCCGAGTGTCCTCGTTAAAGTTATTTATTCGTTGCAATTCTCTCGGGCGACCGACAGTAATATTATTAAATATCCGATATACGGAGGAGCTTCCACGGTTTCGTGCATAGTAATATAGTTCGGCTACCGGTGCTGCCACCAACGTCAGCGTCATCGTACTACAACGGTGTCTCTCGAGGTTTTATTTATTTTCAATGCAACTACCCGACTCAAGTGAAATTCCAGGATTTTCGAAATGAAAATGTATTTTCATCGTTATCTCGCATCAGTCGCGGCAGTGGTTGCGATTTATGATTAAATAAAGAAAATGCACTCGGATGACGTCAGAGTGCATCGTCGGAAAGTGCATCCGCGCATACGTTAATATAAAAGACAATTTTTTTAACA
This sequence comes from Cephus cinctus, assembly GCF_000341935.2. Taxonomy (NCBI): domain Eukaryota; kingdom Metazoa; phylum Arthropoda; class Insecta; order Hymenoptera; family Cephidae; genus Cephus; species Cephus cinctus. The sequence goes on from NW_014332891.1 coordinate 256,951, forward strand.
TTACTCCTCGCGACTTACGATGTTCATGATACAATGTGTACAGCGTAATCGTATTTACCGTACGTGTAATTGGACACTGGCAGTCGGTGGGTATTATAAAATTTGCCTGAAAAAACAAAAAAAAAAAAAATTTATATAAATATCCTAGAAATTCAAAATGGCCAAAGATACGAATTTGCCGCGCGTCCCGAACTGTCGTCAAGTGACGAATATATTTCCACGCAGTGGATCGTAGCGGCGGTGGGTGCTTCCTGGGTAGTTTGAAATAAAAAATAAAAGAAGTGAACGTGTAATATTACATAAATGTCTGGACTCGTTTCCCATTAATATCGCCGACAGAATAATAAAGCTTTCGTTCTCGGCGATCTCGGCCACCTGGTTCTCCAGGCTCTCGGTCGTTCGCCGTCCGCAGAACCGAACCACGTTCTGTTATTTATTTGACATCGACTTTAATTGTACCACGAAGGCGTAAATTAATTAGAGCCCAAGGTTTTACCGAACCCAAGACCCGTTAAAGTCTGCCTGCTGCACCGGCTCCCCGGGAGCTTTTCACGTACCGAATATCCAGCATGTGGATTGCCATTAACATCGACAGGTACAACGCCCGTTAATTGACTCATGGACGCGCGTGACTGAGATCAAATGTTCGAGATGAAAATTTTATTTATTATGCAATAGATCTGCGCTTGATCCCCATGATGAAAAGTATAGACAAAAGTACAGTCAGTGACACTATCTGCTGTCACTCCGAAATTTTTATAATTTTACTTTTCTATCCACCCATTCGAAAGCGCCAACTATTCGTGATTATTTGACTTTCAATAGTTACGATAGCTTCAAATTTCTCCGAGTGGATGAGGATAGATCGACAAATGCATTAATAAAATTCAATACAGATATAATTTGGGTCCATGGTCCAGTTCTGCCGTGCTAAATGAAATCGTGTTCGAATGATGTAAAACGCGAGTCCCTTATAATTGTATTATCAAAGTGCCGTGATAAGGACGGATGAAAAGATAACGCCAGAGAAATTGACAGATGAATAAAAGGAACGTGCAATTAATATCGAAATGAAATTTCACATACGTGCTGGAATTATCTTAAATCCCATAGTACACTGATAAGACAGTCTCGTTCCATTGCCAACGTAATCACAGCAGTTATCCTCTCGAGTATGTTGCATCTGCATATCCGCAGCATCTTCCCGTACCCTCTGCATATCTCTGGGTTCTTGCGACCCAACCCCGGTCTCCTTCGAGAGGACGAAATACTGCGCTGACACAGTTAGTTAAGTCGTTGCCATTTCGGTTGGCTGCCAAGAGATTTAGGCGTCCTGTACCACATACGTATATCACGATAACAGGTTATGTGCTTTCGTTGTCTTGCCTGTCGGGCAAACTGTTATGACACGTGATCACGCACGACTGCTCGTACGGTTGATCGGTAGGTGTTGCAAGATACCATATGAATTGGCATTAGGATTACCGAACTGATTATTTATCTGATCGATTCTTGTGGCTGGAATTTTTTTTTTTTTTTTTTTTTTTTTTTTTCACGCACTTCCAACAGGGTTAATTATATGCACCGTATATATCACATATGATGATTTAACAATTCACTGGGAGACATTGAAACGGTATACAAATTACCATATCAATAGGGATCTCTATTTTTGATGAGCTTTTGAAAAGGCCTGTATATCATTCTGAACTTTTGGTCCATAAAGATATCTGTATGAAATATTGCCTTGTCCGCGTTACCCATTGTTATTCGCTATAACCGAGGAATCATCTCGTTCCGATTGACATTCGTTGCTTTTCATACGTGTTTTTCGAAAGGTGATACTGTACTTTTTATCATAGGGGTTGTTTATTGGGGTTGATAATGATTTTTACTTGTCCATGGAACTTTTATTTTCTTTATCTTTCGCTCTGTCCATTTGGTGAAAATTTTCACTGCAGCTTCACCGCCGCCATTTAATTTCATGCTGAATGAATCGTGTATGATTTTTTCTTTGTTTATTAAATCTTTTTTTTTTCACTTTAGACTCACGTGCAGTGTCTAACGGGGTGGCTCGTTTCTCCGTATCAAAGGCTCCGTCGATCCGTAACTCCTGGGATTTATAGACTCCTTCCCTACGCGAGGAAGATTCTGAATATATATATTTTGACGTAGTCGACTTTCACGCTCTTTAAGGATGATGGGTACATCAAGGAAGATTAGGGCCTGCCGATGGATCACACGCCGAGCGTGGGTAATGATCTTTTTCGAAGATCAAAATAATCGAGTTACCGTTAATACACGTGACCGATACTCGGCTCGGTAGTAAATCCTGGGGGTTTGATCATTTTCGTTTCGCCTTACTTTCTGATCAAGTTATTATAATGGGATGCAGCATGGCCGCCAACGTATATGACCATACGGATACGAGCCAAGTAGTAGAGAATATTAAATGAAACGGTAAAGAAATTTTACCAGGGTCCTATAGGTACAGTGTTATCCAGATTAAAAAAAAAGCTTATAGATCGTTACCCGCGATTAAAAACTTTCAGTATGAATTTCCGAGTCGTGCAACGGAGGAAAAAAATATCATTGAAACAATCGATACACCTCGTATTCTCATTCGTTAGGAGGCATAGAGAATCGTCAAGATTTATCAATTTCCTATACTCGCCGTGAGTGCGAGTGAGACCGACCTATCGGCGGTCGCGTGCATAAGACAAGGACAGCGATAGAGAAAATCGTAAATCAAAGGGGATACCCTTTGAAAAATTGCACCGTCGAATTTTTTATGTGTTATTTTTGGAACTATCGTCTTTTTCACTCGCATCCGAGACTTTCTCCTTGCGATACGTTTGTAAGATTTTCAAAAAAAAAAAAAAAAAAAAGAAACTCCGAAAATATTTGATCTTTCAATCTCCGTAACCCACATAAACTCATTGAATTGCACTGGAGCTCCTCTTTGACGCGAAATGAAGTTTCGCATATGGCGAACCATTGTGTTTCGCAATTCAGGGAAAACTGGTAACGCACGCACAGCGACAGTAGCGCCACCAGCCAAACGTGCCAAATGGATAACGCGATGATCGTTCGACGCGTAATTGTAACATGTCGACGGACCTCGTGTCTTCTCGCCGATATATTATTCTTGCGCCAGATTCAAACAGGTGCTTCGCGGATGGCAGATCAATTGGCAGGACGATGGTCGCCTAACAGTCCTTAATACGAATTTAATGGGCTCGGAGATTTAATGAGAATTTCATTGCCGAACGTATGTGTGTACGTACACGCATGACGTTACACGGGTACATCCTGACGATCCCTATGCATACGTACACGTATCCTTACACTCTCCCGTACCCTTTTAACCAATCCTCTTAACCTTCGAGGATCCCTCGTAAATAATAAATTTCCGGATGTTCCGCAGAATCCGTTCTGGACCATCCTTAAGATCGTGATAACCACGTGGGACTACGTTGTACGCGTATATCTATAGCTATGGCTGCACCGTGACTAACATGCTTTACGAGCCACTTCTGATACTGTTACTACTTACTTGCTAGTAGATGCGGTACGTAACTAGTCAGACGCGGGTGTATATATGTATATACAACGGGTATGAATGTAAATAATAAAGGCGTCACATGTGGTCGGGTGACAAGACGGGAAGAAATATTAAAGGGACTGTACCTCCATCATGTATATATATATATATATGCATAAGTGTTATGTTACATATGTAACATATGAGAGATATAGTGTACTGGAGCATCTATGGTAGCGCGAAGTATACCATGGCATCAAACTTTTGACGTAGGGGGACCTACAGGACGTTTCAGAATGAGGAATGAGCATATGTGAGATTTTCTGTGTGTGAGCATATGTTTGTATGAATATATATATTTACGAATTTTGCTCGTCCCACGAAGACGCCTACAATCGTCTGCACACGTGACAGAAGAACAGCCTTGCCTTATACGTCATCGTGTGTGCATTTACATTGCCATAACCTGCAACCAGTTCGCCTTCCAGCATCATTATAACGACCACCTACTCCCGTGTGTATAAGCTTAATGGTACGCGGAATGGAAGGTACCTGTAGCCTTAGTCGCAGGTACTCGGTATAGGTACAGAGGTAGTACCTACCTTGGTAGACATATAGATGCATATATGTAGATCCCACATGTGGTTGCAGCAGTGGGTATTATGTATGGATTTCAATTTATTTTTTTTTAACACGTGTCACCTAACCATAATATCGCGAATTAATTAATTCGAGATGATTTTGATCAGGGGGTTTGAATTATTATTATATTAATTCTTGTGCAAGTTACGGAATCGATTGTGATATTTTTTGTTTTGCTAAATAGAAATTGGATTTTGTGTTTTATGGTAGTAATCTACTGTGCCGGTACTCCATTCTAACTGCAATTTTCTTGTCCTGATTTTCGCCACGACCTACTCTTACTTGGTGTGGATGTACTTATATATATATATATATATATATATGGTTTTATATTGGAATTGAGACGTTATCCTGGCGTGGCGTTACTTGGCAGCCATTTTTAAAAGCACGCCGAAAGATTTCGTCGATTGGATGTCCCTTGTTATTACCCGATCGTAAATGCTCCTGCCAAATATAAATACATCGTGATTTACAGCTTGTTGCCGTTTAACGATAACTTGTTTAAAGAGCCTCTTTGTTTCTCAGCGATACCCTTTTTTTTGTTTTCTTTTATCTCTCCCGCCTTCGAGTCATTCACTTTACGAGGCCATCTCCTTAACTAATATGGCGCATGTACGCGGAATTTACAATAGGAGATCGGTAGAGTATTTTTCCCACGGTTGCGACATTCGTGGAATTAATAGCACGTACGACTACGCAGTATCTGTTTATGTACGGATTACGTAGCTAAATGTAATTTAAGCCTAATCTCTATTGACTGCGTGTATTTATAGTAGAGAAATCGTAACCCCGTGTAACCAAACGTAAAGTCTCTCATCGATTTGCATCGGACGACATTGAACGACCATACAAATAAGTACTACGGGCCCGTTCCGGACATTAATCTAAAGTCCCGTCGTTTTATCATGGCGTTTAACACGTGATATCAAGGCGGGTTTCTCAGCGGCGGTCTCTCGGCGTGTGTAAGCGACGACTTGCGAAACTGAACGCGTTTAAAGTCAACCATCTCGCTTCTGTATTCAGCCACGCATAAATCCTTACTGTCTTGTGAATGCGCTTTATGTATCATATATATCGAACTTAGGATACGTATGCATACCTATTCGCCTTACGGATGACGTAAGAACATGGCGACGCTGCACGTCGAAGGAAAACGTCGCCCATTCTCGGTTATACTTTCTTTGTGTATATTGTATCCACGTGATTGACCCGGGACCTAGGACCCAGCGCATGTCGGGCTTTCGGAAGTCTTCGGGTTTTCACGAACACTTCGGGTTTTCACGAACACTTCCGAATGTTTACGTACTTAAAAATTTAGTAGGTTCTCGATCTCTGATGCGGACGGTCGTAATGTCGCGACGGGACGTTTATTAATAAGTGTATTTGGCAGTGAAAATAATTCGATTCGTAACGCAAGTGCTTTTTTTCGTACAAAAGTGCATTCGTAATGGCGTCAACGACAGCTGTTCGATGGACTGTGCTGCTTCCTGTGAGTAACGAAAAATCAGTAACAATTGACGTATTATTGAAATTACTTAATTTGAATTCTTTAACAATACGCGTACGGGCTTCATTTTTGTAATTAAACTTACGTAACTCAGATATGTTTCCTTCTGAAATGCATAAGGCTACTGTAGGAGTGATGCAACTTTCGTTATTTTCTGTCGCACATCTGACAAGGATTAGGGATTAGATTCTATGCGATTTGAACAGTCGACTGGACGTGTCTTGTAGTGTCTGTTTTGGACTTGCCGGGTCATTCGTTATAATTTAAAACGAAGAACTTTGACGCGTCTCGTGTATACGTCTAGGACAATACGGTGACGTAAGCTTCTTACGGCTCAAAGCTTGTCATAGCAAACGCTTCCCAGACGCCCACGTTAATAATAATTTTACCACCTTAATTGCCATGGTTATTAACGTCTCGAAGTGGCTGCTTATTTATAGCCGCTTCATAATAACAATTGTCATCCTTCGCCAAAGCGGTTACTTCGAGCTTCACGACGTACCGCGTTGTTTCGGCTTCGCGGAGAAATATCGCAATCGCCGTGTCTTTGAATTTCAAAAACAATAAACGGAGCCGGAACGTTTGGAAATCTAATTAATCAGTCTCTACTGTATTGAAACGTCTCAATTAACTTTCGTTACGCGTAAGATCACTGGGCTCGTGTCGTGTATTATTTGGTCATTCGTTTCTTTCGTAATAGGAAAAACGTAACAAGAAAACGTATTTAGGCCTTGATATATAGGGTGTCGTGTTAGTGGATAGTTCGAAAATTAAATAATACACTTACAAGGTTGCGACAATGGGGGAGTGCGAAAGACCTATAGCACCCTTGTGGTTACTGGACGCGTCGCCATGTGTGTTACAGGCTGTATGGGGTTTCGTAATTTAGTCCTCCACCAGATAATTAAATTAAGCCTCTGCATTCGGGCGTGCCCTTGGTCGTCCTCGTACTTCTATCAGAATGTTTTGTCTAGGCGAGGCGAACACGTGGACGCGCATTTGGTGCGTGCTTGGTTGCGTCATGTTGAGCAACTGATCGGACGTTTCTGTTTATTCTAGAAAGAGGCCGATGCCTTGTACGTTTGCTTCATAGGGTTATGTTTACTTGAAAATAGTAAATAAAGGTAGATACAAATTAGTCTGGCGATAAGGGGTTCGCGATCCCTTAAATAGTCGATTTAGGGATTGTTATGTCTGACGGTGTTTCAGGGCTGGTCGGGTAAGAAATTATTTGGCAATTTTCCAAAATGGCTGCCGCGGACGCTTCCACTGAATGATTTTCTCGTTTTCGTGTAAGCGATTCCTCTTGCGCACGACTGTTGAGACTCTATTCGTTCGGTCGGACGATTTGGATATATATTCGTGTGAAACAAAATGGCCGTTCGGATTACGCTACGACAGGTCGAAAGGGGGTTGGTTTTTTTTTCTCTTGAGGTTGGCAGTCGGCAAGAAGACCCCGTTCGAAAATCAACGTTCCCCCCTAAGAGAAAGGCTTTTTCACTTACCGTTTCTTGCCTATGGTCCAGCGTCGGATGCACATTGAAATTTTTGATTCCATTTCCATTTTTCAAAAACCCTCAAGTAACTTTATTACCATGACCCCTCCCTTCACCCTCCACGTGAAATAATAATTTTCGTTCCGTCCGCGCGAATGAATATTCCTTGCGAAATTCCGCGAATACCTTTTCGCACGTGAATATTATATACTGACATGTACATATATACTTTATATAGACCCCTTACCGAATGCATGCAGGATCTTTCACATAGAGAACATACAGGGAGTTCCTATTTACGAATGCACCTAGCCAAAGTTGCTTTTAACATATAATCATATATAAAAAAAAATGCACTGGTTGCATTAGCGTACGTGAAAAAATCAAATTGCAGTTGTAATTTTTTTTTTTTTTTTTTTTTTAAAAAAAATTTTTAGAGAACATACAGGGAGTTCCTATTTACGAATGCACCTAGCCAAAGTTGCTTTTAACATATAATCATATATAAAAAAAAATGCACTGGTTGCATTAGCGTACGTGAAAAAATCAAATTGCAGTTGTAATTTTTTTTTTTTTTTTTTTTTTTCAAAATAATTTTACCTACCAAATTTCCATACGCTACTCGACTGCATACAAATGCATACGCATCCTGATTCAGAGTACGTCCATGTGTAACGAGGCCGATTCTCGATTCGCGTAACGGTATCTTAATTGGCGAAAAAAGCTGTCAGTAAATTTAGCGGGGTGACACGTTACTTCGCAATCAGCGATATTATTCGCCGATAAGAGAAGCACCCGCGTGCAGCTTCACGTCAGAGACACCTATGGTCGATCAGTCGCGGTACAAGTAAAATCTTAATCGTCGATGGTGCATTTCGTCATTTATCACGTGTCTGAGAGTGCATTGACGATGCAACAATCGATGCAACTTTATGGATTCGCGAACGTATCGTGACTTTGCGGTTTCGCACCTTCGAAATACGTGTCGATTCGCATTTCCAGTGCCAATGGCATAATTGACACACGCGTATATGTATAGACGAAAATTTCGAGTCACGCCAATTCATCGATCGAATCACGAATCGATCGAAGATCGCGAAAAGACTCGATAACGAGACTCGATTCTGTATTATTATTGGCCCTATTGATCCATCGTGATCCTTGTCAGTAAAAGCAATTGGCAATGGACGCTGGCAATTTTCGTTTCACGTATCCCCGTCCCCACTGGACGCATGTGCCAATGCATTCCGTACCGCCTCTACGTAACGTGCACGTGTTGTCTCTTCGTGTAAGATTGGCCGTATGCAGTCGGCCGGACGATATTTATGCGGAGCTGACTTTTGAATGGCCTTGCCAATGCAATTTTCGCGTTCATCAACCGGGAGGAGATTGGACCAATCACGGGACTATTACTGATCGGGATTGCCATCCGCAGAATGTAAAACGACTTCGCCCTTCTCGTAAGCGTTATACCGCAGTACTCGTGGATCGATGTAGCGTGCCGCAAGTACGAATAGTATTTATATGCTTGCGAGGTAGCTTAATTATTTATTTTTTTTCTTTTATTTTCAATACAAGTACGTTAAATCTTTAGGCATGCAGTTTTGCATAGCGCGAATAGCAACGGGCGATCGGGGGCTGCTGATAGCAGGTAGTTGGAGCGCTTTGAGAAAGAATGGTAATAAAAAAGAAAAAAAAAAAAAAACAAGTGGGTAAAGTCAAAGAGAGACGAAGAAAAGGGGGAAACCGAGAAATTCGAAAAATTAATATTAATTTTCGCGAAAGCAGTTTTGCTCGGCATCTGCGCGATTACAGCTGTATAGCTGTATATATAAAATTCTTTTATACGGGAAATATTAATATCCGCCTCCTCGCTTGTACCTGTAAGCCGTCGCACCGCCGAAATTCATAATTAATTTCGTAATCATCCAGAGGTAGCTCCGGGGTCTCAAGGTCACGGAGTCACGTGACTGTGATCGATGGTAATATTCGTGGAAATTCGCTTAGCGCCTGATCTCGTATTTATTCTCCCATTCTTCGATTTCGCACTGACGCGTGTACATATATCTGTATTTGAAATTTAATTTTTCACCGGCAATCGGAGGTCGATGCACAATTTTTGGCCAATCTCAATCGCGGTTAACCATTAGTCTGAATACGTTTTCTCTTCTTCTCGCGAACGGTTACGCTAATACAGACGTCTCGGGCGCGCACTGTAAATCACGATTATGTGGGACAGCCCTGCGGGCAACGTTTCTGCCTGTACGAAACCCTCAATCGAGCGAGGGTACCGTCCTGCTTGCTGCTGCTGCTGCTGCTTGCTCCCCTTTTATGCTGATTTATCGCGCTTGATAAACGCAGCCAACAAAAGCTAGCAGGATATTACACGTTGAATTTATTTCTGAATGCGGTCCTCTTCGGCGGATGGAGAGGCTCTATTTTTATTTTTTGCCTGTCTGCCCACTTTTTTTTTGCACGCATCCTCCTTGGGCTGCTGATCCTTACTGTTTTATATTTTCTTTTTCTTTTTTTTTTCACTCCCGAAACTTTTGACGATTTTCAAGTCGAGAGTCTTTACTGCTGTTTACAGCGAGAGCCCCCAAGTACTTTCGTCCAAATTAATGATAAATCTCGTGGTACCCTTGTAAAAGTATTCTTGTCTGATGGTTTTCTTGCTTTTTTCTTCTTTTTTCACTTTTCACGGATATGGACGCTTTTTTTTTCGTTTTTACTCTCTACTTCTGGTACTCTTTAATGGTACGAGGGTAGTAAGTGGACTTTTGAGCAGGGGTGTGAATTTTATATAGGGGGTGAGAGTAAAGCACTTGTTTTTTTTTTCGGCGATCTCTACGGTCCTATCTGATGAAAATTTAGGGCTGCTTCTACGCCTATGCGAACTTTTTCACCTGTGCGAAGCTACGCGCTGCCCGACGCGCTCTGGCCCATTTCAATCGGGAGCTGCCGTTACGCGCTAACGCTAAATACGACGGCGTTGAAAGGTTGGTCGAATGGATCGCGAATAAATGGGCGAACGAAGTCAGTTGGATATTCGTTAACGGGCGTCAGTGTGCCGAGAGCATTGCCGCGCGGTATCTCGCATCAACAGTGGATACGTTTCATATAACATACACGGCATTATCAATGCCCATAGTACAGGGTACAGCTAGAGATTCGCCTTTCGTAATTCTCTCGTTGGCCCTTTTCATCGATTCGTTATTGCGAATGAAAGTCGTCGAAATTCTGGTTACATAGACGATCCATTAACGTCTCCGTAATTAATCAAATAATGCACGTCCACCTTCGTTATTACCTAAAATCCACTAATTTTTTTTTTTTTTTTTTTCACAAATTATCTAGGCCTCGCTTATATTTCCCGTTACTATTCACGTGTTTTCCAAATCACGGGTCAGCACCTTGCGAACGTCCCTGACACGAGTTAAAGGTATCGCCCGTTGCATAGCGAGTCAATTTTACCTTAGGACCTTTCTAGGGACCCTAGACCTTGCTAGTAACATTTACCCGCGTATAGTATAGCGAAAGATCGAGTATCCTCGATTGTCATCTGTCAAAATCAGCGCGGGATAGGAACGAGATAAGTGAAGGGAAAATAAAAATAAAAGAAACCCAAATGAATCTTGTTGGATCTCACTTCCGGTTTCGTGTCTCCGGGAATGAACTGGTCCCCGGAGTGTCCCGACTGCAGCATCCCCCGTACCAGTACGCGCAGCGAACACGATCCATTACCAGTTGCACAGTGTACGGTGCATCGGCGATACGTTAGCAGCGGTTGGCCAACAGTGGAATTCCGGGCTCTACGGGTTCTCTGGAAGCACCGGAGAGCCCGGATTGCCCGGCACAAAGACGCCGCTGACCGTAAAACGGTTTCACAATCGAAGCGGACGTGGGTGAAAGGAGTCCTCGGGGCGAAGGTGGTATCGGCCGTAGTCGCAATTCTGCAAGAGGGAATTGCAACGGCAAATAATTCCTCCAGGTTTCTGGCTTACGGGGGATTCCCCCTTTTTCTCTATCCGCGCCTAACCCATTTATCTGGCGAGCACAAGGCTCTTTTATCGCGCGAGCGACGAACCACGGGGCGAATCTACACGGGAGAAACGTTGCGTCGGATCTTACCGATGCACCCTGGTGCATCGATGCACTTGTGTCGTCTTGTGCAGTTTTGGGCGACACGTGCTAATTGCTGGGACCAAAATGGGGAATCCCCTTGGACAATTTATTCATCGGGACTCGAAAGTGCATCGATGCACTTTAAACCGGTATCGCGCTTATGGGCAAGGACTTTGAGGTCCTTGACCTGCATTAATTAATCTCGTAGAAAATCACGTTGTCGTCCTTATCCTCGCGAGAAAACATCGATCGGCAGTCGATCGATACAATTTTACTCGATGGGATATTCAATTGGCTGATCGTTAAATGTCAAAGGATTCCCGTGATGCGGCTGCACTTTGCCAGTGCTACACTTTTTACTTTACCCGCTGTTGGTTGGTCGTACGTGTGGATATATTATGTGGATATATATATATATATATAGTAGTTGATTTGGTATCGTGAATCGTGGACGTACTATAGCAGCCGATGGTCATCTGGGTTTGACCTATAGGAAAGAGCGGGGCCAGGCGAGTGCGTGATTCGACGATAAATCCATCTGGCGATGCAGAGCGAATTAATCGATTGAACAGCAAAACCTTTGATATTGTTTCCGTGTCTTGTCGAGCCTTCCTATATATATATATATTCTCGAGCCACTCTAATGTTTCTCCGGCGGTACAAAGCGGAGGAGAAAATATGGGCATTGTGGCATTATTATGATTATCGATGTACGACGCTTTCACGAGGATCGGTGCTGCTGCCTGACGTAGGGCGATAATTTTTGTTTATCGTTAAAACCACGATGGGACCTCGAGAGAAAGTTTATCGTGGGAATCGCAGCGTTTTAGAAATTTTTATTTTTTTTTTCCATTTTACGTAAAATCGCCTCTGTAATCCGTGAGCAATTCAAAATTCAATTATTGAAATCGCTGCCAACGACGTTCCTGAATTTTGGTGCACACCGCAATACCGAAATCGACCTTTGACCACACGTATATGGACATTCGTACGAGGGTGACCTTTGACCCAACCCCTAATAGCCTCGCCACTGACCACCCCAGGACTTTACGAACGCCGATGACAAAATGTACCTTCAAAACCGCCACCAGACTGGATCGGCCATTCGAAATGGAAACTTTGATTACCTTGCCACTTACTGTATTTACCTAAAACCGAATTTCACGTGTAAACCGATCGTTAGCGTGGCGACCGGCTCGTTGAGAATTCGCCCTCAGGCATTCTCCCCGTGTATTAGATAAAAAAGAAAGCAATTTCCCGTTGCTCGTATATACCTATAATCATAAAACAATAGGTAACGATAATTTCGTTCTAGTATCTAAAATCGAAAATAAAAGTCTGGCGTATGGAGTTTATGAAATCGATACCCGTTATTGTCTATTGAAGCTTTTCATTGTTATTATTATTTTTTTTGTTATCGTAACCACACGTCGTTATCACACCTGTAATACGAAGTAACAAGATATGGATTATTGTATTTGCTCTCTATCTATCTTTATATCTATGTATCCCTCTCTCTCTCTCTCTCTCTCTCTCTCTCTCTCTCTCTCTCTCTCTCATTCGAAACCTTCACTGTCGCTCATCTCGCTACGTGCATACAAGCCTTTAATATCCACGCTCGGCTAAATCCTCGCTGTCTTATGCCCGGCCCTATGTGACGCGGCAATTTAGGTACTTGACCCCCCCATGTTTCAGAGTTCAGCTGTTTAACCTCATTGCAATGTCTCTGTCTGACGTTGAGACTCGCATACCTTCCTGCTCCTCGCCCTCGCCTACACGCGCCACGTACATTCACCGCGCTATGGGCCATCCAGTCTACGTTGCTCCGGGATCGAGCAACTTGCCGTCTTGGAGGTTCACGTATTGCCTCGAGTATCGACAAGGGGAATTTGGAGCTGTACAATATTTTCCTGTCACTTTTAAATTTCGCCATAGCTCGGGGTAGCGTCTTGTAGTTGCACAGAGAGCATACAGATATAGATATACTGTAGATGTATTGATATTCATCATAGCGTATCATTCAATCATCATTTCTTGCGACAATCGCTCCGATGTAAACGGCGCCAGGGCTGTATCCGGTCTTCCGGCCAATTTAAGTTTTCGCGTTCGCAATGCGACACGTCGATTTCGCAATTGGTATATTATACGACGTTGATACTCCTGGCTGGGCTGATATACACGTCTTGGCTACGGGATTTTATCGCGCAATCGTACCGATTTTATTGTGCTTTTCTACTGTCGCTATCTCCCTCTCTCGCACTACGTTCATTCTCAATCTGCGACCCTTTATATACCGCAGGATCACGGGTATGGTGAAATAGGGGCTGAAGTCGTGACGTCGAATAAGACCCCAATGAAGTAATTAGTGGAATTTCGGGGATAATTAGCCATGGTAATTTGTGAAAAAAAAAAAAAGGTTAAGACTCCTCGGTACGTAGGAAAGCCTTAAATTCCTAGTCTCGTGCGTCTTTGAGGTTCGTAGGCGGTTTGGCTCCGTTCCCTAACGATTAAGGGTGGCTCCGCGGTACATTTGCCAGTTCACCCTCATTCGCTCGACACTCTCCGCGAGGATTGCCGGCACCCCTGGCAATTGTCGTGAACGCCCAGCGACGCGTAACGAAGAAAATGCACGAAGGTCGGTAAGAGATTTTTAGCCCCTGCGAGATACCGTAAATAACGAGTGAAATGGTTGGCGAATTGGGTGGACCGGGAGCGGTGGCGCTCTCTCGTGGGCATGCCCTAATCTCTAATCCAGCTCGCACTTTTAAAGTCTCCTAGCTCCATTTTGAATTGCCGCGGAGACCGGAAACGATCATCGGTCCACGCTGAGATTACCCTTGGCTTTCTAACGTCAGCTTGAAAAGTTATCCGTAGGCGTGTCCCAGATACTTAAAGCCGGTACACAAGAAGCGTTACGAGAGCGCGAAAGTGAAGTGGAAGAAAGGGCGTGCACCGGTACAAACGGAGCACCTCACTTATTTCCGCTTATGATAAACAGCCGGATAAACGTTCTACGTACTGATATGGGTTCGTCTGTTTTATTTTTTATTTTTTCTTTCTTTTTCACCATCCAATACCCAAGCATACCGCATTACTGGCAGTTGTAGATCGTACGGTGAGACAGACAGGCTGTTCTTGTACGGTAAATCAATGACGTGGCCTCGTTCTTACCGCAAGCCATATAACATAATACGTACCTAATACACGTAGTACGTACCAATCCAGTACCCCTGCATATAGAAAACTCTTATGTGGATTCTCACAGACCAGTACTCTTTTGCTGCCTCTTCTTCCATGTCTTTTCTTATACCTATTGATAGGCGATCACAGTCACGCGTAACCTCATTCGTTTTGACGAGGTGCCAACTGTCAATGCAAACCCGCACGGTAGAGTCACCCGTCAATGCGATTAAAAGCATCGTGCAAGGGTATTCGACCTGAAGTTTTGAGAGGGACGTATTCGGCACCCTTATTCAAATTTTTTTTTTTTTTTTTTTTTTTTTTTTTTTTTTTTTCTTTCGCAACGCTTCGTTTCGGTGCTCTTTGTTTCATCTGCTTTGTATCTTGGATCCTTTTATTAATCCATATATTTCCCGGGGGATCGATAAGTACTCGTACGTTTAGATCGTTCATACATAGCGCTCGCGTGTATACCTATGCATACGCAACTAGAATATCTGGACTTTGATCTTTTGAGGGTAGAAATCAATTTCCCTGAAAACGATGGATTTAACACGGTCTCGGGCTTAGGGGGTGATTGGGGGAGGGCTGCGAGGACGGGTAGTCGGATCCGTCCCCACCATTGTGGCCAGACAATCCGTTGGATCCACAAATCATAATTCATACAGATGCTGACATATTTTCATCGACCCTTTTGCCCACGTGCCCATGAACCGACCCTGTCCCATCCCGTTATCATTCCCGTGTCCTCCCATCCTCCACTCGCACGTCGCGATAAGCTTCCCTTTCAACCCTCCTCCGTGACATTCGGAGGGCGAATTCTCAGCCGATAACCAGTCATCCCCACCCCCTCCCTCGACGTTAACCGTATGTTTCCACTTTCGAATTCCGTGTCCATCCCCACCTCTCCCGCTCCCCTCCACTTCGCCGACCCAGACCGTCCTCGGATTCGTGTCCTTTGACCCCCTCGTAGAGATGGTACCCCGAGCCCCTTTCGTCCCTCGCGCATAATTCATACGATTACGCGATCGACTATGACGTCTCTCGTTACTCGCAGGTCTGGGTTAGATACTGCTGAGACATTCTGACCCAACCAAACAGCCGAAATGTCTTGCGTCACTTGGCGGTCGTGCTGGGCTTATATATACATATATATATGGTAACAACGGAATCTGTACGAACCCTGTGGATACGTCATAACTATCCTTTGACAATTCTACCGTCTACACTCGCCAGACCTGATCTGACGTTCGAGCGACGTCTCTCCTCTCCCTTTTCTTGCCAAATTCCTCCCTCCCCACCCCCCCGGCATTGAATAATGCAAAAGCAAAAGTCTGTCGAGCCAATAATTTCACGTCTTTCTTGGACTGGTACAAGTGGATGACTCCAGAGTTTCCGTGGTAGGAAAATTTTTTTTTTTTTTTAATTCGACTTTTTTACTGCTGTCATTGTAAGTCTGTTGAAGAATTTTTTTGAATATGCCTTTGTTTGGCTACTCTTACTTTCGTTCAGCGACTGGTTTGTTTCTCGGCTGTTTCTATTAATCC
>NW_014332891.1:273236-282097 GCF_000341935.2 Cephus cinctus
GGGGGGGTGACTGGGGGATTCGATAAGCACGCGTTCGTTCGGTTTGACGAAGGGTGTGCATCGACCGGCAGTCGCCGCTGACACTCCTCCTCACGTTCGAATAGTTAATTGTGCACGAAGCACCTCGCGTGAACTGAATAGAGAGAGGCAGGTCTTTGCTTTGCGAGCATCGATCGTTGTGATTATTATGTACCATTGCCTCGCGCTCTTTGTCTTTGTCGTTTTCTCCCGTCGACGATGCTGGACCTTTCGGTTAGCCACGAGATCGCACGACACGATCACCTTTGAACCACGTGCGCAGGTTCGTTTTCTGTTTCGACCTACGATCCACGTGGACGTGGCTCGGTCGTACAGTGACGTTGAAGATTTCTTCTTTATCGACCTCCGTCTATGCGGGGTTACTCGGGGAAAACGCATCGGCTGAATCCATTCGACCCTCTTACACCCAGTAGGACGGTATCGAACAGTCTGGTTAATCTGGACAGCGGGGCCTTAACAGATGGAGATAAGCGAAAGCCATGACCTTAGGAATTTTCATGACGTTAACTTTCATTTCCTTAAAGTTGCCAGTCCGCTCCGATTCACGAAGTCGTCCGTCTCGCGGCCAACTTCGTATGGCGGGTTTGCCCGCGGATCGTCCTGCATGTAATTGCCGGTGCTTTTGACGGGAATATTGATTTTTTTTTTTTTCACAAAACTCCTTAAAATCGACGACGAGGGTCGATACGTGCCCTGTTTTCAATCTCTTGGCTCAGGATGCCACCCTTACTTCATTTTCGTTTACGGCTTGAAAAACAGCAAAGAACGAAAGTGGTGGGTGATTTGATCTTTTCAGAAAAGTAGAGTCAGGGGGGTTGATCGTTCGTATTATCTTTGGAAATTGTACAGACACGCGCGGGATCTCGGCACGGGATGGGTGGCTGTGCCGATGGGATCCTTTAGGGAAAATACGTTAATATTTAAGACACGGATGATCGCGAGGGTTGGGAAATACCTTTGAGAAATCTTTTCCCGAAATTTTGTATTACCTTTACGTGAAATCGGGAGGCTGTGACGTTAAAAATTAATGATACACCCGAACCCTACCTTACCGACGGATCACGCGATTCTATCTCACAACCCTTAGGGCACGTCGAACGATATCGATACAGGACAGTGTTGCCCGTCGTTTTTTTTTAACCCTGTATCCCTCAAAATTTTTTATTCCCCAGTTATTACGGTCCCTGTCTTACACGTCCCGAAATACCCTTAATTCCCTCTAACACCCTTTCCACGACCCTTCGTGATTTTCACCACCCACTACGCAATCCTTTCTTTCATCTGTTTATTTCCCTATAAATATACACGGTCGCCCATTAATAACCTGATCTGATCCAATCGTCTTGTATCGCCCGTATATCGAATTCGTGCCTCGGCCAATGACGAAATCATTATACGCTCGGTAAATCATTGACTTTACGAGGACGTCTCTTGGCATGTATTAGACGGTGTTTAATTGGACTTTCAGGGAGTTATATGTATATACACGTATATGTATATACCCTGGTACCTGACGATTAGATCCTCGACATGGACGTATTAATAATGTCGAGTTGCTTCGCGGAAATGGCTCGATGCATAAAATATTCATAATTTAGGTAATAGCAACAAAAAGGTATACGACGACTTTGGGCTCTCGTTATAAAGAGATATATTTTTATTTCGCGACTCGGTCCGTGTGCGTTCACCTTTACGTTGCCTTCGTAATAAAAGTGCTGGCTTATCGTATGGGATATCTCGTGGAAAATGTATACCGTACTAATTACGTGGCAATGCGCGTACGGGGACACGTGACGAGAGCGCCAGCAGTTTGTCACTGCTTTACATCGCATGACGCGTTCTACGCGCTATAACGGAACGACGCTAATGGCAACAGTGACGTACCGGGTGTCTTTTTTTTTCTTTTCTCTTTCTTGACGAATTAAAGAGGACTGGCATTTTCTGCACGCACTCCCTCGCGCGAAACTTATGTGCTATTGGCACGTATGCCCTCGATCCGATTACCTTCGTTATGCGACACATGTGGTATATAACGTATGGTGCGTGTGTGTATATCATTTTAAGGTCGTGTAAAAAGAAATTTGAGGCATTTATCGTGGTATGGGATATCTTGTAAGTAAAACTTTTTTGTCACAGGGTATATGGGCGAATGCAGTCGTCATTCTTTTGAATCCCTTAGCAATCGATTCCCCGTATGGAAAATACATGGGATACAGGGCTCCGAAATTGTTATCCGATAACCCTACAATAACCCCGAAAGTCCTTTGCCTTCCTGCCTAATACATTATATTTGCCATGTAACACCCTTGGAAAAGACACCCCTGATACGTATATCCGGGGTATCGTCCCTTTGTCGTTCTCAAGAGCGATCGAGAGGGTGCGTTATGGGCTGCGATAAAAATGATAAGAACCATGAATTTCTGTGGTACAATAATAAAAATTTTAATCATGTTTCGGTCCTTTTTCCTTTTAATATCGATATTTAACGCATATCGATGGATGGTCATTTTCTAATGTTATTTCTGTTTTGTGTTACAGGTGAGTTTCAAAAATATCAGCTTATCGACCACGCGTTGCTGTATGAAGAATTTTGAAAAAGAAAAATTGATCTTTACGGGAGTATCGTGAGTGAAATTTTTTTTTATATTTCTTCGTTTTCATATTTTCTCGTATTTCCGGTTTTGACTTTTTTTTTTTTTTTTTACGAAATGGCGGATTTTCACATTTATGAACCGATCGGGATATCTAGGAAGGACCAAGACCAACAAGGTTAAGGTACGGTCTCCGTGGTGGGGTAGTTGAGTGAGGGGGCGTAATTGAAGGAAGCACGACGATAACCTATTTCGCAAAGTTTCCCCTTAGCGGCGTGTACCGTTTCGCACCGTAAATACCGAGTTACGTCTTGTTATAACGTCGATAACTTTACGTAATTTCGAAAACTTTGCGTGTTTCACGTTACTCCATTCCCGGTTTATTCCGCTTCCTACTTTTCGCCTTTTCTCTCCCCTTCGATCCGTCGTCATAACTGTCTCACGTGCTATGCTCAAAGTATTCAACACTTACGGGATTCGGGATGCCATGATAACACGGGTGCACACTCGCCTCTACGCCTGTGTGACTTTCAGTCGGACGCTTCTCGAGCTCGCCGATCAGGAAGTTGTGCGATTTGTATTAATCGGGAGAAATAATCCGGGAGATCGATTTGAATCGATGGTTTTTCAAAATTATCATATTTGTTTTGGAGTATTGTGAATTTATGCTGTGTGTGTATATATAATATATAGGATGTCCCATACGGACCTACAGGATTTACTTGAATTAGAGTTTAATCGTCCAAGTTACTCCTGGCAAAGTTCGTGTCGCTTAAGGGAATGATTTCGTTAAGTCTCCGTCGCTCGAGCGAGCAATGCAAATGCGGCTTAACGGAGGAAAAAGTCGGGAGTTTTTTTCAAAAGCAAACTCAACGATATAACAGACTGTCCTCTGCCCATTGTAATCGCTCAGACGTCACTATTTGCTTCTCTCGTCCTTTTTTTTTTTTTTGAAAAATTGTTCTTTGAAATCTTTATACTTTAATTTCGGAATAAACGGAAATCGCGACTGTCGCTCGGATGAGAATACACCGACCGGATGTACGTCCGCGATGTCGGGAAACCTTTTGAAAATTCCCGCCGCGATCCAATACAAGCGAAAGTTCTATTGACGCCCGAGCGTAATTTCTTAACGTAATAATTGATTTTCATGAAAACGACAAGGAAGTGACGACGCGCCTATGTATATCCGCCGTCGCCTCGTTGACATCCGTTGATTTTAAAATGAAATAATAAAAAAGAGTCATAAAATAATGACATACCTTTTCCTCGAAATATCCGAACAGAGGGCGACCACTCCATTCCCGAGACCGGAAGTCGATTCAAAGCGAAATTTCCTTGGTGAATATCCGCCATTACCATCTAAAAAGTTGCCCCTTGCCCTAGTGGGGTGCTGCAATTTAAGGTCGAACATTCAGATATATATCGGTAGTGGTGTGGGGTGGGTTATTAGGGGGAGGAAGGAGGGGGGGGTGGCAACGGTGAAAGGTTCCGACAGTCTTAGTTCTTATCAAAACCGCCAGTCGTCGCTGCTTCTATACTTAAGGGCGGCTTGCGACGCTCCTCGGTATATATGTATACCCATACCGTATAAAGGGTGCTGGAGAACAAGGGTTTGAATAGGGTATATACACGGGCATCGGACAATCAATAGGGCAAAGGGGAGCTTTTAAGGAATCCATCAGTTCCGTAGCTCGCGGCCTTCTCGGGTATTTGGATGTTCTCCCGGGGACGCGATCCTCGACGCCGGGCGTCGGGTGTTGCCGCGAGCAGCGACGGAGGGCGTCGATAACCAGCATCCGATAAATAAATCGTACGATTTTATGTCGGTGAGTCGACGGGACACGGCCTCCTCGTAAAAACTCAATCTGCACCCCTCGCTCGAGATAAATGCACCCCCTGATGAAATCCCGAGCAGACTTTTCACCCTTTCACCCGGATACAAAAACTACCCCCTGACTTTTTCCCGCTATCCTTATTTTTTTTCCTTCCCCCCGCCTATTCAATAGCTTCACCCTAATTTCAAGCACCTCGACTATCCCGAAGGTCGGAGCTTTATTGGGTCACGCAAAAAAGGTCACAGGTCACGTCGATTAACATTGATCTTTAATGATACCCGCCTCTCGCCAAGTCGGTCACGGTGCTTCCGACAATTGCCACCGGCTCGCTTTTCGTCTCACGTCAATGTATCTTCCTTTCGATGCTTCGTACCCGGATCTGACGTCACGATTCGTATCTTCTACGTACCGACAATACGCAATTAGTCCTCGACTCTTCTGCTGTCAATTATTCCCGTATAAATTACACCATCGAGTTGACACCCTGACACCCCATTGTTCCCTCGACGCCCTTTGACGCTCTCACGTCGAGGGACGTCGCGACGCTTACGGTATCGCGTGAGATGGATGCGACGGCTTGGCCCAGGTTCCCGAAATTGAATCCTCACGGCTTTCACGAGAAATTACTGGCATTTTTTTTTTTCTTTCTTCTCATCCGAAAGCGTCCACGCTGACGTTCCGCACTCCCAACACGATATTCTCTAGTGTATACCGGCCTTTTGGCTCCCTGACTTTATCGCCATTCACCATTTCTCTTCTCAAGCCTTTCGGCTCGCCTCGCTCGTCGTCTTCGCGCCCAACAACCGGAAATTATATTTTCCATGAACTCGCTGATATTACTCTTGACGTTCCGATACGTCGAGGCTGCTGGGAAATCTCGACGGTGAAATTTCTCTCGCGTACTACCGGCTTCCTGTCGTTCTTTTCCCTCGGTCCCTTTACGCGCCAAGAAATGACCTGCCTTTGAGGAGTCGCCTTTACGGGACCAGTCCTCTCGTATTTGCTCGCGAGACAGAACACGACTATATACACTGTACATGGCTCCTAGGGACTTTGTTAAACAGATACAAGACGTCGCGTTATCCTACGAGCTTCCTTGACCTGCCTAGGGATTTTGACGTTGCTTAAAATTTTCTTTCTCTATCCTCGATCACGTGACCGAGAATTTATACCCATGGCCAGATCAGGAAATCGTCAACGCCAAGGTGGGAACGGATACGGGTGGGACGAATAAAACAAAAGCGTTCGAGCGACGGCTGGGATCCAATAATCGCGCGGCTCACGGTGTCGTCGTTTCATGGGAATCGAACCTTAAGCAATGTAAAATGAATGACGTGAATATCACAGCGTGACGAAAGCCTCGCGACTCGGTTATACTTTCTCGTTATTCCTCGAAGATGGTTCACCGGGTGTAACGGGATGCCTGTCTTGCCGTAGCATGACTACCTGGTAGATCATTGTGCATTCCCTGTCTCTCTCTTACCTCGTTGAATACGAAGCATAAGCCCCATAGGGACGTCACTGCCGTGAGCCGATCGGGTGTGAAAATAACGATTCTATCGAGATACGTGGAAGAAGCATTAATAATGCCGGTCGTCTCGACCGATTTATCTATTGTGAGCTGGGAGACCTCAGAGTAGTCTGAGCTACGTATACCGGGGGTCCCGTGGTGTACCGGTTGGTCGTATGGGTAATAACGAAAGCATAGAAAATTCCTGGCATAAAATCGATACAGCTTCTACGTGCCACTTTAACTGTACGTTATAGCCTTATGGGTTATGGACCGTGCGGCAGCTGTATGGATACAAGGCAGTTGGACTATAGGTATATCATCCTGGAACTAAGGTAACCCAAGGACTGGCTGGCGTGAAGGAGTAAATTTTGTTATTCCGATGAAGGTAAATATTGAAAATTACTTCGTATTATTTCGTAAACAGGCTGCTCTAAGGACCTTCCCTCTAACCCTAATGAAATTCTGCGGACGTGATACTCTCGAATTACTTGGGGAATCTCCCGACCTCTGACCCGGTGGATTCGCCGTTTCAAAGGACCTTTCGGCTCGTCGATCGGTCTTATGGAATTTTATTTGAGGGTCTCGGGGGATTTTTTGAAAAATTAATCCTTCCCTCCTTACGTCATCGCCCAACGATTTCCAGTGTACCTTTCGCACTTCGAACGCTGAAATTACGTGTCACGCTCGTTAAACGAATCCAAACGGACCCGGACCGGTCGACCGTCGCGTTCTTGCGTATCGCTTTAACGCGACGTTAAGAACCCGCCGTTCTTTTATTATTGCTTCATTATATCTTTTCTTCGTCGGTTCGCGCCATTACGATGCCACGGTAGATCCCGCAGCCTTGGCAGCTCCTGACGGCCAATTATTGCCCGCTCCTGAGGTTCCGGCAAAAATGGTCATATATCGCAGGGAGCCAGCGGGTAGGCAGGGCGCAGTGGAAGGTAGGTAAAGGTAAGGTGGCGTACCCAACCTAACCTCGGTTCAGGATAAACTTCTATAAAACGTAGATATAAATTATACGTCCGGGCTATCATCTCGCGCCCTCTTTCTTTTTTCTCTTTTCTTCTTTATTCCTATTTCTTTTTTTTTTTTTTTGTCTGCGCGGCCCTTTACCTCGGCGAGCTACGATCCTTCCTGCGTCTCTCTTTTTTTTTTTTCGTTACCCTTCTCTCTCTCTCTCTCTCTCTCTCTCCCCCCCACTGCCCGTTCTCGGCATCTGCGAACGAGGCCAAGAAAAATTAAGCTTCTTCGGCTAATTGCTCCGTGATTAGTGCCGTAAATTATCACGGCGATTCACTAACAGATTTATAGCTATTTTCTTACATGGATACACACCCTGTTATCCTCTTTGGATCGTCTCGCCGATGGGTTAGATCCTTGGACGGGGGTATGTATCCTCGTAGCGCATCGGGAATACATATTACTGTATATTATATTTACATCTATTTCATACGTAGCATACGTGGATCGTCATAGAGCTGGTTCTTGGTAAACAAGGGTGGAAGAGGAAATAGGGGTTCGATCGAAATGGATTTACACCCTACAGATATTTTATTTATAAATTGAGGCATATATATATGTATATATATATGTATATATGTATATATATATATATATATATATATATATACATACAGACATACAGATATATGAAACCGTAGTCAATGCTGTCGTTGCACCTTACAGAAAATGCATTCCGAATCATTATTCCACCTTCTATTCCTGTGCTACGTATCAGCCTTCCCATTGGAAGGTGCATCGTGCAATGCCAATGCACGTGTATACGATGTGCACGAAGGATATTCCTTTGGTGAAAATGCATTGAAAAAAGTTGTATGAAAATTCAAGTATATATATATATATATATATATAAACCTGCATATAGAAAATCCATTGGCGTATACACGCGTAAATACTATAGGTGGTTTAACATTTTTCGTTGAAATTATGAAGGTACAATTATTACGAACTTCCTCGGTATATCTGTTGTATAGGTTTGACTTTTCGGCACCACGTGGATAGATGCTTCGTTTCATTAGAATTTGACGTTTATGTATACGCAAAGCCGTTAAAACTTTCGAAGTACCGCGAGTGCATTCACGTGAGCTTTTCGATATGCACTGGCATCGAGGAACCTTGACCGCTGTGTGTAGCTTTTTTTTTTTTTTTTTTTTTTTTTTTTTTTTTTTTTTTTTTTTTTTTTTTTTTTTTTCAAAAGACACCACCCCCTAATTGGCACGTATGAACCGGCGGGTGGATGTGAAGAGGGAACGGAAGGGGGTTCACGCGTGAATCAGTACACACACGTGTTTACGGCGGCGTGAGAAATTTCATTACGTCACGAAATGGCGATTCGGTGTTTTCCTTTTTTTTTTTTTTTTTACGTAAAAGTTTATAAAGTGATAATCCTCCTGCTGCTCGTGCATCGAGCTCCGTCATAGATATATTTTATAACGCGGTATAATAAACTTTGATGAGAAAAATTCGAAATTCCATACGTAAGCACGTGTCTGTCGCTTCTCCATTGCGACTCGTGCAGTGTCCTCTGGGTAATATATATATATAAGATATAAAAAATACTTTTTCATCCCCTAATGACAGGTGGGGGATGACGCGCTGTCTATCCGCGGATAAATTTACTCGACTCTTAATTAGCGAGCGAGGATTCTTGAAGCTTTGACAATGTTGATTGAAGGCACGTGGCTCTTCCATCCCCTCGGTCCCTTAACCCGCCCCCTTTTCAAAACAACCCCTAACGCTTTCGACAGTCTTCCAGGGTCTCTCTCGGCACTCTCGAAGCTCTTCAGGGTCTCCAGATATTTATAGACAGATCCTCGCCGAGGGGTGCTTTCTCGAAGCGCGTAAGGGTGGGGGGTG
>NW_014332891.1:282202-282434 GCF_000341935.2 Cephus cinctus
GGGGTTGTTTGACTAGAAAGGGGGTGGGACCTGCGGTTATTTAAATGAATGGTTTAACATAACCTCACCTCGCATTATCTCTCACCGCAAACTCGCATGCTTTTCACGGGAGGGTGGTTTGAGAACCACCCCCTGACCACCCCGACCCCACCCAACGTAAATTACTCCACCTTGCTGAACTCTATTCGTGGGCTTATTCGTTAAATTTTCTGTAATTATACCCCCCCCCCCC
>NW_014332891.1:282527-282895 GCF_000341935.2 Cephus cinctus
AACATCTATACCTCACTTCATCCCTTAGATTCGCAACCCCACCACCATCCGAGCTCCTACCACCCACCGTTCCAATTCTTCCGGCTATCCTCAAGGTCCCTGGCTGCTTCGTTAAGCTTCTCCTCGCTTAGTATCAATGGGTCCGCGCTGTCTGACCCATCGCGCCCTTTGCGTCCCTTATAAGTCTAATTATACGTTTTGAGAATATCCGCAATGTCTGCGGTCGCGGGAACGAAATTTTTCAAAACCCTCATCCTCGCTGAGACATTTAATTGTTTTACCGGCGTGGTGTACCGGAGTGGCCCGTTTCGCACTGTCGTAAACGTCGCGATGTATTCGATCAATACTTCATGATTTGGGGGGGGGGT
>NW_014332891.1:282984-289870 GCF_000341935.2 Cephus cinctus
CGGACCCCCCCGCCAGTCCTAGGGTGATGACTGCGCCATGGGGTGGGTTACCGAAAAAAATGTTCGATTGAAAATCGCAAAGATTACACTTCCGCGCGGACTCACGTTTATCGGGTGGTTTTGTTCAAAATTGACACCGGATATACTCCGGAGCGTATGGGAGATACGGGCGAGCCCGTTATACACGGTGAACGGAATGAAATTTCATTCGGGAATTTTTGCCGAACGGCCAGGACGATGTTTGCCGTGAAAACTGTTCGGCCGAGCAAGGAACGAGTAAGGGGTTGGGAGGAGGGGGTGGTGGCGGCGCGGAACGAGAAAGAGCAGTGAGCATGGGAGTGGGTTGGCGGTGGGGGGGGAGGAGAGAGACGGTTTCGTGGGAACGATGCACTGGGGCTAGTCCAAACAAAGCCGCAAACCTCGACGACCGCGAAACTTAACACCGCGTGGAATCTAGACGGTCGGCGAGGAGACTGCGTCGGATGAAAGTAAAGGAGAGAGAAAAAAGAAAAGGAAAGTCAAAGAGAATCGGGGATGAGGGAGATGAACGGAGAAAAGAACGAAAAAAGGTCGAAGCCACGGTAACTGGTTCGGTGCACGCGAGATATTTCTCGGGTACCCACAAATGGCTATCCTCCCTGCAACCCAACTTCCTCACTGATATCCGGTATACGACTCGGTCGATAAAACAGTTAGTCACGGCGATCGTCATTATTTTCGTATATCGGCTGTGTATTTGTCCTTCGATGAATTTTAGCGGAATTTTTCGTGGAAGAAAAATTTTTTTTTTTTTACACAATTTTTGGAAAATTTCACTCGACGCTGTTTCTAGTTTTTATCTTTGCTTTCGTAGGATACTCTTTACCGTGTAGTGACGTCGTAGTCAGATGCCGCATTGTTAGGTTCATTTGTCAAAGAGAGGGTAAGTGGACCCGAGGTGAAGCCGAGAGGAAAATGGGAGGATAACGGGGGTTCACAAAAGATTGATAAACGATATTAAAGAAGAAGAAAAAAACAGTGACGGGTGGGAGTTATTCGAAACTCGCTCCGGGATCTAACTTCGTTTTAACTTTCTTTGTTTCCTCGTCACAATGGCTAACTCCTCTCGACACGGTTTCCAGCCTGCTTTTAGGCATTGTGCTGAAAATCTTGTATATTCGTTTCGAGAGGCGCATAGACGCTGCCGGGAAACGTACAATCTGAAACGTCCCCTTCGATCAAGGGGGCAGACAGAGTAGATTCGTTAAAGTCAGAGTGAGAGATTTGTTCGCGGGAAAAATAAATCGATTCTCCGTCATTTGATTACTCGGTCGATAAGTCGATCAGTCATTAATCGAGTCATCGAATCAATTAATTTGTCACTTAAAACGATAGTCGTACGTCGATCTAAAAGTTTGACATAATTTTTTCAATCCAAGTATCTTCCACGGAATGACCTTTAACCCTCTTCGGGAGGTCACGTAATTCGTCACACGTTCCATTCGACCAACAGCTTCATCAGATCCCCATGAATATTCGCCACCATGTGATTCGCAGTCACAAAACACTGAAACTCGAAGCGTTTTCGGTGTTTAGCCTTCGAAAAAAAAAAAGGAGCGTAAAAGAACGATCCCCCGAAAAACACGTGTAAAAAAGCTACGCCAAGTACAGGAGTGCTGTGTATTCCTCTAACAAAAAGTATTGACGTCAGATTATTGAGGCCAAGTACATAAGTCACTACATGTTTGCCTATTATATGATCTAGCACTGGCCCGTCATTTTAATTGTATTTTCAAAATTTCTTATAACGTTTTCACTACTCTTTTACATTACCACTGCTTCCCGTAGTTGATAATGATTTAATGGTCATTTAATAATTAATAAAACTTTCGGTGATTCCTTATCGGGTACTACTTGGCCGTCTGTGCTATCATCTGTCGGCGAACGCCAGAACTAAAAATAACGAACGACGATCCAAACGAGAATCTAAAGCAGTAGCGTCTGACGCGTCAGAATAATAGGGTACGAGTCTCGTTAGAAATTTTAGCGATCCGTAAAATTCTTTACGCTTTCCATTGGAAAAAAATGTGTAACGCTGCCGACCACGCGCGTATATCGACCGTAGACAGGTGAAAAAAAAAAGATTGTTCTCGAATAATCGAACGCCTGAATTTTCTTAGCGATCGAGCTATCCTCCGTTATTATCGGGTAGCTAAATTATTATATATAAGCGTCCGCTCGAATAATAGGACAATGAGATCCATTAATCGGCGTAACGGCCGACGTACTACGACCAATTTCCATCAAGCGTTCCATCGATCCTCGTTTTCAGTCCCCACGGAAGGCACAATTTATGACGCGTGATTCATCGGATTAATGAAGCCAGTAGAAGTGACGGCGAGACGCTGGCGATGACGAGGCAACCGACTATACCAGAAAACACGTTACTCCCAAACATTTTAAATGCCCATCCACGGGGGGCACACTTCGGCTCCCTCCGCAATATCCTATATGCAAAGCCTCGTCCCCACGCGGGCTAATTCCTAAACACTGCGGTCTCTAGTAAAGTAAAAGCAGTCCCTTCGACGGTGACGTAGCCGGCATGTATTACCACAGCCAGAAAGCGGTACGTATCGTTTGCACGATAATCCAGGAATTAGATGCACAAGATTCACGTGGTTATCCAATGGCGTTAAGGTGATAAACAAAGCCAGTGGTCAGGCAGCGTATGGCGATTGAGCAATTAATTCACGAGCTAACGATTTAATGACCATCTGATAGATACTAGATCTGTATACACGGTGAACTCTTATCGACGTGCAACCATATATAATAAACAGATCGAAATCATCCCTAGTGCCATTAAACACGTTATATTAGACACGTAACTTTCCCATAGGTCAGTTATTACCTCGGGATCGAGATTTCACGTCAAAACGATATATCGGACCTCGATCAAAATCAAATTCTAATATCTCTCGCGGATAATCGCTCGCAGCTGTTATCGATATCTCGAGGTTTATACGATAATCGACCGACACCTCGATCAAGAGGGTCGTAAGGAAAACAACCCTTGTATTAGGTAGCTGACAGCTGTAATTGACCTGTTAACTTTTACAGTGGGTTAATTAAGCCTGCGTATAAATACACATATATATATATATATATATATATATATATATACATATATGTACATAGGCCCAAAATAACGCAGGATAGGGATATCTTTTAAAGGGACCCAAGGTAAGGCTCCTTATCGTCCCCCCTCCTCCCCCCTTCTTATCTCCCACATTATTCAAGCTGCATTTTTACACTCGTATCCTTGTCCTGACTATCGTTAACGCAACTACTGTTCCCTATATCTGTCTAGTGTCCTTCTCTTTCGTACCTTTCGCTCCTCACCTCTGTCCCCGTCTAATTTCGTCTTCGCTCCATTCCGTAGCAGCCGAGCGGCAGAGCCATTATACCGCCTCTCTAATACACGTCCCTCCTCTGTGCTCTCTATACGCTTCTATGGTCCATGCTCTATCTCCTATCCTCTGTGCCACATTAATTCTCGAATAGGTAGACTCCTATCACGCGCACCCGTATAAAACCCGTGCGTTATTGGATTACCGATATCATCTGCATTAATCGTCTATTATGAATGGACCACGAGAAGCCTTATAAGAAGATTCTTATTACTAGGATCCCGTTATCGGTGCGCAGCACCATTTTTCAGCGATACCTAAATCTCCCGGGGGGGAGGACTGGCCCCCCACTAGTGTACTCTGATTTATTTCCTTTACCAAGATTAGTTCCACCTTTTCGAAAGACTTCGCTCGAATTTCTTATCTTGACTTTTTTTTTTTTTTTTTTTCCTTTTCGTGCGTTCCATCGTTGATATCATTTTCTTTTTTGTTATTGTTCTTTTCTATAGCTTTTTTGTCTTCTTTTTTTTTCGATGACTGCGTATCCGCCTTTATTGTGCCGTTTATTGGTACCCGGTAATAGCCTTCTTACGGATTCGATATGATTTGTTGTTTTTTTTTTTTTTTTGGGGGGGTGTGCCGTTTATTGGTACCCGGTAATAGCCTTCTTACGGATTCGATATGATTTGTTGTTTTTTTTTTTTTTTTGCGGGGGAGAAATTTCTTACGCTTTTCGTATCCGCAGTTGGAATTGCCGAGGCAATTTGACCTGACCGTCGATAATTTGATGGTTTATCGTAATTGAGAATTATTATGTACGTATGGCGGACTGGGAATTTAACATAGGAAAATGCACCCTCGAGAGCCCCTCGTGCTATGAAAGGAACACGACCTTATGCACTTTTGCAGGCCTATCTAGCGTACCACGTGCTTCGACTTTACTGCATCCCTGTGCGTTACGTGGGTACGCACCCTTATAAGGGCTCCTCTCGCTCGGGACAATCTCGAGCCTTGATTATCGGGACTGAGTCATTGACAGCTCGATAAATTTATCGTCCAGTGGAGATTGCTGGGTGTCTCGTAATTCGGGGCCACCCTTCGTGCCGCGACACGACCCACCCTTAGTTTAATCCCAATACGCAGTTAGAAATTGGGGGCTGGTCCAATCTGCCTAAAAATTCACCCTTGGTACGTTTTTGCATTTATTTTATATCTTACACCCCTACGTCCGCCCCCTTTTTCATCCCCCATGGCTTTTCAGACCCCCCCAGTATTTAGGCGGGTAACGAGCAATTCGCCGAAAGCAAATAAGAAAATCGATCCCATCGAAAATTCGCCTACGGCGAGTTTACAAATAACTTCCGAACATTCAATTCGTGCCGGTTCTCACGAAACGATCCTTACTACCTGTAGCTGTGGGTTGCGTGCACTTATACCTTTTTCTTTTGTATTGTACCTTTTTTTTTTTTTTTTTTCCACGCATTTCGTCAAAACGTATCAGCGACTAAATATCCGCGAACGTAATCTATGGAAACGCGGCTTTATTTCACATTCGTACGCAGCGCCGAAATCCACTCTCTTCTTTTCGTCGCGATCGCCACATGGAAATCAGGTCGCGCTCCTCGCACTTACGTCACGGCATCGACGGCAGCCTCGGGCGACCGGCGCAAGGGTAGAGGAAAGAATTTACATAGAGAGGACCCTTTCTCGAGTATGGCGTCAACTTTCAGCCCCATAACCGAATAGGTATCGATTCGCAACCCTTATATACACTTTCGACTTTTCCCTCCGTCGGTAACCAGTTTTCCCCTTTCTTCTCTCAGCCAACGTATCCATTACGCCCCTATACGCCTATCGGACCGTACGCTCAATCCATAAAAATATTCAAAGCCCAACGAAAGGCAGTACGTGTATTCAATTTCAAAATGCCGATTTCCACATGACACTGTGCAAACACGCGATCGCTCAAAAAACGCGAAAAGGGTTGAAATTCAAATAAGGGATGAAAAAGGAAAAAACAAAAAGTCAAAATTTTCCTTCGCTCCGGAAAAAAAAAAAAAAAAAAAAAACATGACAAAAATCCTAGTCGCATTGCTCTCGTAATAACCTCTGTAGTACCGAGGAAACGAGGTGGTGGCGCCACTGTAGCCAGTGACGTAAGCGGTCGGGGTACTTTAACGTAATTAAAGAGTAAAATCGACTCTAAGCGTTTCCGCGTGCGATTTTTCATCCCGCTCGCACTCTCTCGTATATTCTCTTCTTCTTATTTTTCTTACCATTTCAATCTCTCGTCTATTATATGCCCCGAGCATGTGTTACATCCACGTATGTAACGTATGCACATGTGTGGGCCACTCTCTGGGCAGTGACGTCATCGAAGCTCACGTTGCGCGCAGATCGACGGAGAAAGGCACCTCCTTCGCCTTTATTTCCATTGACGCTCTTAAGCTTCATTCGAGTCTAGTTATGTACCAGCGACCCAGCATCCATGTACCATATGTGATCATAAGAATGATGTATGCCACCGCAGAAGCCGTGCCAAGGGTGTGGCCGAATAATAATGATTTATCGCAACGGCATACGAGTGCCTATTACTTGGTTACAGTTCAAGCGATAGGGCACTGCAATGCACAATTACGTATACGGTGTATTTTGCTTTTCTTTTTCTTTAATTTTTCGTTTTACTGCGACAGTGAAAAAAAAAAATTCATTTTCGATCGGACAAAAGAGTCTGACCGATTGGGGTATCGTTCTACTTGGGTTCCATAGGGTCGTCACGATAATCATTTTTATTACTGCTGTTATTTTTTTTTTTAAATTGAACGATTGGTCGATTTGCCAATCGAGACAGTCGAGCCAAGACATCCGGGACTGTTTTTCAAAATAAATTTCGTACTTCCTGGGTAACCGGATGTTCTTCGAATTTAGCTATACAACCTCCGAGTCTCGTGTTTGTCCAGTTCGAGTGGATGTATTTCCGGGTACCTGCTGACCAAGTCTTTTGCGATTTTCTTTGGTCCTAGTATTATGTAAGGCAGGTTCTCTGTATTAACGCTAATGGTTTTTTTTTTTTTCCCCTCGAAATGGTGGATAATTTTTCTTTACTTTGTAAATATATTATCGGGGGCTTGTAAGAGGATTGGGGTGTACTTAGTGGAGCAGTATGAATCTAACGTTACCTGATGAGCGATGCAAATGAAAAGTTTTCTCGTCCTTTCTACATGGGGACGTTATTACGTGAAATTACGAGTTGGAAGTATGCTATTAATTTGTCATTCGTCGAAAGGGGCGAAAGTTTGCAGTTTATTGGTGAAAGCTCTTTTTAAAAAGTCTCTGTACGGTTATACCTGTGTTTATATGTATATCCGTTAACTCAGAGTATCTCTGGTATTTCTGAAGGGCGAGTGGAGGAAACATAGCGGTGCTAGGAGTAGGGCGAAGGTTGGGAAGAGACGGGGGATAATTTGAGGCAGAGAGAGAGAGAGAGAGAGGGGGGG
>NW_014332891.1:289951-290238 GCF_000341935.2 Cephus cinctus
GGGGGGGGGGGAGATGAAAATTAATTTGGCGACAGCGAGTAAGTTCGGTATTAATTAAAAGTTGCAAAATGCGAGTAGTTGATTATGATTTTGGATGATCCAACAGTGATAAAACGTGGCTGAGATTTCGTGTCGTTGCTGGATAAAAAAAAAGGTCCTCTTGCTTTAATCTTCCTTGCATTTTTTTTTCCTTTTTTTTTTCATTCCTTCAAAAAATCCGTCGTTCGCATAGAAACGTAAAATCTCGAAAAATATTCGTCGCTGTCACCCCCCCCCCCCCCCCCCCC
>NW_014332891.1:290328-293049 GCF_000341935.2 Cephus cinctus
TCCCTCTTCTCGAACTCTCGAGACCTCACGACTGTATTAAAATGCACTCGTTTTCCTCATTCCGCATTTTCGAACTTCGCCTCTCATACCTCGTCCAATAGTTTTCAGTACCTTTAGAAACTCGCCTTGCCGTTCGGAAAGCGATCCTATCGGCCTTTGTGGAGTTTCGAAAGAATATCGCAAGGTTATCGAGGAGTCTCAAAAGTAGAATAAAAGAAAGTCAAAAGTCATCGCGCACGACGATAACGACTTTGTGGTTTGCCAGTCGAACTGTCGCTGCACATGGAAATCAGCCATACGCGTCATTCTTCCCTCGCATACCCATGTATACTAACTAAATTTCGATAATTGACATTCGAAAGTCTCAAGCGCGAAAAACAAGTCCGTATGACGGCTGCGCGGGGATTCGAGGTTAAAATTTATTTGTAGTTTCGTTGAAAAGGAGACTTTAGCTTAAAGCCAAGTTTTTACCCCACGTACCTCTAGACCCAGCCACTTACACGGGTATATCTAAAATACGATAACCCTATCTCATACACCACACGATATACCCGCCGTACAATATAGGCCGTGCGCGGTACGTGTATACGTAATGAGTAAAGAAAGAAAAAAGAGAATGAACATGGCCGACATAGATATCGCGGGCAAGAGAGCTAACGGGTGATGGACGATCGCTCGAAATCTCACGAAAACATATTTATGGGTGTAATTGAATGAAAGCTTTTCTCCGGGCTGAGGTAACAAGGACCGTTACGTTCGGCTTAGGCCCTCGGCACAGAAACTCCTTTCTCTTGGCTGGTGATTGATTCAAGTGATGCTCTGGGGCCCTTCGTATTCTCCGATGAAAATATCCCTTGCGGCTTGAGGCGACGTCTGACTGTACGTATCTCGGAACGATAACCATTGACAGTCGATTGGCAAAGGGCTTGGTGGTTATCACGAAGAATGAGAGAGAGAGAGAGAGAGAGAGAGAGAGAGAGAGAGAGAGAGAGAGAGAGAGAGAGAAGAAAAAAAAGAGACACGTAAAAGGGTGATAAAAAAGTCATCCATTCGAAATAACACTGTCGATCTTTATTTTTTGCAATTGTTATTTATAAATTTTTTTTTTTTTTTATTCCGACATATTCCAAATCCGATACTAAAATTTCTTCCACGATCACGTAACCGTATGCTTTCTTTCGCTCGGTCCCCTTATCTTCGGCCCCGAACTCAACGTGAAATCGTATAGAGGATTTATCGATGACGCCGTATGAATCCCTCTTATCGCGATTGTCGGTTTACCTTCGATTATTCTAGGACAGATTGAACTTTTATTCAATTGCCAATTGATCCGTTTTCAATCGCGCGACATTCGCTTCGTAATGCCATTATCGCATGGTGTTTATACCGATATACGTATCCGATATCTCAGCGTACCGGGATATGCCGTTGCATAAAGGCAAGTGCACACGATGGCACGTTGATTGGCTTCAAAAATAACGCGTTATCTCACAAAACGCGATATGCTATCGGTTTGTGTAATTTACGCTGATGCGTACTACCAAACAATTATTATCGCAGTAAGCATCCTCAAAGCGGCTCTTTGATGTCACGCGAGGGAAATCGGCCGATCGTATCCAACCGATTGCGATTGGATATGGTTTTAGCTTACATGCGCTGGATAAAATTATTTATAAGCCGTTAATATTGAGACACCTCGTATATAGGAGATTTTTTCATCTCTTTTTTCTTTTAGCAGAATAATTACATTTCGATAAATTCAGATTACATTGATATCCGTATGATAGTGTACTGTATTGTACTCGTATATGCTATGCATGGGCTTTGTACAGTAGTGATTGAAATAATTAATCAGATAAATTCAATATATATATATATATATATATATATATATATATATATATACATATACACATATACATATATTATTTATATATAGAACGATCGAAGTAGTAACTGGTTAATGAAAAATTAATGGTCAGCCATTCTGGCTTAATTCCTACATTGAGTGGCACTAACCCCTTTTCATTGACGACGCTCGATTTGCTCCTATACCCAAGGCGACTCTTATAAAAGCAAGTCGTAAAGCCGTCGCGACGCTCGATCGACATTTAATCGTTATGGTCTTTTCATTGGCTTCGTCGGACTAGTGTATGTATATATATATATATATATATATATTTGTATATATAGTATATGCATATATGTATATATATAGGAACTCTGGCAGAACCGACCAGCTGTCTTCCTAATAGTTAATACGCGACTGCGTTCGTTCCGCCATGTCCATCAGCATCCCGGGATTTAAGAGCAACAATAATCATTGTCACGAGATGAAAAGGGTCACTCGGCGCCAGCGCACAATGGACCCATCTGTAGGATCACCTTTTAATCTCGTATGAACTTAGGCACGGGTCCTGCACTCTTATTATTCTCTTCTTACCTCTCATCTTGTCTCTTCATTTTACTTTTAACCCTTTTCCTTCTCTCTCTCTCTCTCCCCCCCCCCCTCTCTCTCTCTCTGATCTCTCTTCGCTCTCCTCCAATCTTCTCTCGGCTGGGTTAAGGAAGTGGAGCGTGAAGCAAACTCTGCGTTCCTCTCACTTCGGCTTCGTGGAATCGTCAATCGATTGGGAAATTTTCGAACTTAAAAATTTCATCTCTAGAGATCCCTTATCTGCTTCCCCTGACCGGGTTTTTTTTTTTTTTTTTTTTTTTTTT
>NW_014332891.1:293125-308384 GCF_000341935.2 Cephus cinctus
GGTTTTTTTTTTTTTTTTTTTTTTCCCTATGACAATGTGAAATTTTGGAAAATATTTTTTTTTCAATTTCACGCAAATTTTTGGATTTTTCCAAAGTCGCTTTCGTCCATGCGCAATTTAACTAGACAATTTACCCAGGAGGGTCCATGCAGCATCACCTGCAGGTCAATGAACTCGGTCGCGCGTATCAACCAAGAACTGCACCCTGCGAGCGTAGGCTTAATGCACGGTACAAAAGAAGACGAAGGGAAACCGCTCGGAGAGCGTCGTGTTCGCTCGAGAAAAGATCTATAGACGCCGTCAGGCAATCCAGCCGACCAACTGGAGTATGCACGGGGCTATTTATTTAAATGGACTTTCTAGCAACGCACCGGAGAGAAAGATCACGTGTCCTGTGTTAACCTCCCGTGAAAGGTTTGCGCTTATCTTCGTGGCAGCGTGTAGTCAAGTAAACGAGGATACCATAGGGCACAGGCATGGCCACAGGCCCTGAAGTGCACCGTGTATATAATACCTGTAGATAGGCCGATCGAAGTCGCGTCCAGATCGCAGATCGATTTAAGACTTTTTAACTAGACGTGTCCGATCTTAATTTTTGCCTTATCGCCGAAATTTCATAGAACGTCAATCGAAGTCTAATCAATTTTATC
The DNA here is from genome assembly GCF_000341935.2 of Cephus cinctus. Classification (NCBI taxonomy): domain Eukaryota; kingdom Metazoa; phylum Arthropoda; class Insecta; order Hymenoptera; family Cephidae; genus Cephus; species Cephus cinctus. The sequence continues at coordinate 293,776 of NW_014332891.1, forward strand.
AGTTAAATTCCGATTTTTGAATTGTATCAAAATTTTTTATTTATATCTTTTTTTCTATATTTTTTTCCAGCCCTCTCGCAATTTCTAATCGCGTCTATTGCTTTGTCGATTCATAGTGCCTAATTAATAGGCATCGATCATCCCTATACTCTATTCACAGGAATGACGTCACTAAGTCATCCCCATTAGAGGGTTGATGTTTTCCCATTTAAACTATAAGGGCCAAGTCCTCGTTACGGAGGTTCCTGATTCCTGGTTGGATAGGACTGGGTCGTTCTATAGAATCATCGGTCAAAACAAGCGAACCTAACGGCGGCTGACCCAACTTCCGTTAATCTTGACCCCGTCCCGTCACATTCCCAAATTCGAAACATCCCCTAACGGGATACCACGCGGAGACAGTGTACTCCATCGACCGAATGCCACCGTGAATGAAATCTAAATAAAGCTCAGGGATAAAGCACCCCCATTGGGTAGGAAAAGTTTTCATGAAAAGCGGGCCTTAATCGTATTTTCCTTAAGGTATCTTAAAACACCAGCCTTTAATGGACCAGTATGGACTTTTGTAAATTTAACCAACCCCCTCCTTGACTGCCTCATGCCATTATATAAATTAGATCGGTAAATGAAATTTATTTATTTATTCAGACCCTGACTAACTTTTAGAATTTACCGTTAAGCTTGCCATAGGGGATCAAACGGTTTCAGAAATTGTATGCAGTTTCGTGGTTAACTTAACCAGAGACACGTAGGACAGCTAAAGCTCTACAATTTCCCAGTTGGATAATAGCTACTTGCGAAGCAGTTGATTCCAGTATGACGGTTTGACGCAGTCAGTACAGCGACGCGGTTGCCGTACTGTCGTAGCAGGGTACGGAGTACGGACTATAGCGAGATACACGGGTACAGTGACAGTGCACTGATAATGACGTCTCGGGCCGAAGCTTCCGGCAAGTCTCGAAGTTAAGTCGCTCCTTTGAAAATTCAATGTAATCGCGCCAAAGAGAATAGCAGAGTGGAGGAGCAGAGGGGGTCGGGGGGACAGGGTGGGAGGTTACCCGAGTGCCTATCTTACGTTGCAGGCTTAGTCTGACTGTTCAAGGGTATTTCCACTGACAGCAAGGGTATTTCCTTTAACGAGGGATGATCGCTTTAACTTTTCCACTTCCGGTATCAACGGACGTACGATAAAACGAAATGAGGAACGGTCGCGTCTTACGGGTCGGACTTGCTTATCAACGGGCGAATTCGCCTTGGGATTAATAAATTGGACGGGTGATTTGTGCTGTTTATCGTGAAGATTTGCAGCTTCTCAAACTTGGACCATGACTTGAGGATGCTTTTTAGGTCGATTTGAAAGAAAAAAAAATTTTTTTTTTTTTTTTATTACTTAACTTTTCCTTATATAACGTCTTGCTTCATTTTCTTCTTTTCGCTGTTTGAATTTTAGCTACGGCATCACGGCGCGTTTATACGCAAAATTCAATATTCACGCAACCACGTGTCAACTTAAGACACGTGTTCGCGTGTAACGAGTTTGTTTTTAGTATTTAACACAATCTACGGGCAACCTTTCAAGAGAACGATTAAACGAAATGGATACTTGCTTTTAATTATCGGCTGTTAAATTCGTGACTGTGGAAAGTGGGTACGAAATATCATTGAATACAGATGGAAGATCGTTTGGCGTTTTGCAGATTTAATTTTTAATTTCGTGACGATTGACGATTATATCAAATAATCTATATTATATATATTCCTACTGTATACGTGTACTCAGGTATCTAAATTTTCGTCAAAAACGATAGAACGAAGATTTTCGTTATCAGGTAACGACTGTATCTTCAGTACCGAGTAAATAAAGAGAAACTTAGAAAAATTAAAAATTTCACTCCTCGTAATTGAAGCAGCTAACTGAAAGGGCAACGCAGAATGCAAAAGTTACGTAACATCTAGCCATAATTGCCAGCACTTAAGAAACACGCGTAACGTAGCCAATTCCTTTGACTAGTAGATAAGGGCGCAGGCGTACTCGTCGACCCACCCTGGAAATCCAGCAATTCTAAGCCCCATCTCCCTCTCTCGCTCTCTTTCCTCCGTACAAACTCCTCTACGCAGGATCACTTAATTCAAACTCGGTATAAAGTGGCACCGACCTTACACGACGTTGTTAACGAAGTCCCGGAGTGATTAGTACTAGAGTGGGTTGGTACCACTTGCTGGATAGCCTATACCAGTTAACCTGGTTGAGCATCCTCGTGTACCTCGGAATACTGAACCACCGTGCATATCAGCCCTTGTCAGACGAGCATATTCAGACACGCGGTGACAGATGCGATGTTAAAATTTAAATAAAAAATTAATAATAATAAAAACGATAAATTATTATCGTAGGGATTTTCCAAAAACTTCATAAAAAATCTGCCTCCCGAAGAAGCTCCATAAACGTAAATTCACTATAAGATCCTTTAAAGCTCGACCTTTTGCGGCTAGTCGAGGTGCGCCTGTGCACTTGCCACAAGCCGGGTGAAAATTCGGCCCATGGTTAACGTGGGTGGATCGCTGGTGCTCTCGCGGTTCCGTCGCTGGCGATCTTGTCGATGATGCCAGGAAGTAAAGGTCTCGATGCGGTAGCCTGTACGTTACGTGTGGCATTAGGGGTACAAGGTGCCTTGAGTATACATACATATATACAAAGCACGTACAGGGGCCGAAGAGCGGGAGGGTTGATCGTCAGTTTCCAACGAGTTGCTGCAAAGACCGCGATTGCACCTCGGCCGCCACGGTTAACCGCCAGAGAGGTTACGTAATTTCATTAAACCCTTTGATGCTTATGCTGCACCCAGAGGGGGGTAGAGAGGTGGGTACCGAACGAACTCCGGGTTCCTTTTTACACGAAGCCGCCATTCAGTCGTCCTTAACGTCCACGAAAAGCGATCGTTAGCTTCGCTGGCTATAGAAACAGGTCCTTTTTTTTCCTTCTTTCCTCTTACTTCCGATTCAATCGACCTGGCCGGTAGCTTTCTTCAAGTTCCAGCCGCCATTTTCGAAGCCAGTATAATTATCGATGAGCCCCCTCGAATTGCGTTTCCGCTAGTCAGCAGAGTCTCCGAGTGGTTCTCGGACTCTGTACGTGTACGCGGGTATAATTAATCGAGATCGATTTACGGCGGGAATTTTGAAATTGCACAAAAAAATATTTAGATACGATCGTCGCTGAGAAGATATTTAAATATACGCACGAAAATCTAGGATGCGTGTCGAAGTTGTGATTGAAAAAAAGAAAAAAAAAAAAAAAAATCCCAGTTCAGAGGCAGGAAATTGGATTTTTTTAAAAATCGTCTGTTATTAGTCAGCGTGGATGCCTCCGAGTGCATCGTACGTATATAACCGTACTTCTGGACTCGGATTGCATAGCTGGCTGCAATTAGAAGCCAGGAAGGTATCTGCATCGTTGCTGGATTGCTATGGGGGTTCGCTGTAGCCTCGGCGCTTCTGCCATTATATCCATTAGTCCGCACGTCAGGTACGAACTCTCGTCGACTGACTTACTACTTACTACGTATACCTGCGATAAGGTTCGTTCTGCGCGAGAGCATCGTGCGATATTCGCATCGCGTGCAGACACCACTTTTCACGCTGGTCTTCCACTTCCGCCTGGCTCTCCATTCTTAATGCATATAGGCAACACTGTTAGCAGTATACGGACGAGCACTCGGTGTAATTATTATGTATTGAACGGATCGATTATTAATCGTGAACAGGACACGTGATACGGGGATTATCACGGTACAGAGAGGGAGATGCAAAAAAGTATTGATTGAATTGAAAAATTTTTATTTCATGAAACCACTCAATTTTCAAGGTCGGACAAAGAAAAATAGTTTGGTGAATATACCGAAAACTTTTTTGGCACACTGGGTAGATTTATACAAGGAGTCGTAAAATTGGTTAAATCATTCGGGGTTGGTATCCCCTTGTAAAATTTTTGTTTCGGATGTACTGGGTCATACCTAGGATTAGGTTTGGGTTTTACTGTAGAGTGTATATAGGTATACCGTTATAAGTGCCATGGTGAAAGCAGCTGTTTCGCTTTTAAAATCGGATGTACTTTGAAGGCACGGTATTTATTGAATCGTAATCGTAACTGCCTGCAACAACGCACTGCTGGTAACAACGAAAACCGATAAACCAAAAGCGAACTGAAGCCCCACCCGAAGCGATTGGCTGTATCCGATAGGGAAAATTCTCGAGGGGATCCTGTTGATCCAAGAGCGTATAGGAAACGCATGGTTTATATACACAGCAGTGAAACACTTGCATATACCGTGGTATTCATTTGGGAGAACGTTGGTATCACTGGTGGTTCCTGGGAGGACTGGGATAATTACTTCCCACGTAATTGCCTTATCAAATCGAGATGGTCATCGAATCTGCCACTCGAGTTCCACTTCAGCCACAAAGGCGAACTTCGGTGGTCATTGGGTCGTGGCCTGTTATCGCGATTCAATCGTAAAAGATGATTTGAGGTAAAGTTACGTACTGTACTAATTTAAAAAAAAAAATTATTATATATTTATCGCCATAAATTTTTCAAAATTTTTTGCCTATCTCAAAAACTATCACGGCGGACGATTTTACTGGTCGTTTATTTTATTTTATGTACTTAGTTCAGTAGGGCAAGGGTGCGCTTTTTTATAGCCAAATTTTTACAACCCTTACGAGACTGTAATCCTTCGAAATCTCAATGAAGTAGTAATTTTTTTTTTTTTTTATCGTACCGACCTTCATACATTCCGACCCTATGTACATTGATTGTCGGCTAATTCAAAAATTCCTTAAGGCAATTTCTCATAGAGGCCCATCTGCCGAACATAATCCACCGTAATCGCCCACGCGTAACGCGGCCGAATAAATCGCGCCAGATGGCTACTGTTTCGGATAATCGGGGAGAAACCACATGGAGAAATTCATTGGCGCGTGTATGTCAGATAGTCTAGGTGGATGTAGGATAGGGAATATTACAGTCGCACATATTGGCACGTGTTTATATATACGTATATATATTATTATATATTACTGTATCAATACATATGTATATACTATACCAGGACAAAATCCAATTTTTTAAAAATTTTGATAGTAATTTATGTTAACCCTGAAAATTCGTACGGGTCCAGGGAGTACGAGACCTTTCCCGTATGATCATCGTGTCAGCCTTCAGCAAGAGTAGGTACTGACGTTTGGTCCTGCAGGACTCGGATCCAGGACGTGTCGTAAATTTACATTGTCCTGGAGAAATTCCTTGTGTACGGGTAAGATCAATCGGTAAGCTCTTTGGATCAGGAGCGGCGATTGTTCTTCGACGGGGCCACCTCCGTATCTCCTCGGCTGACCCATTGAGATCCCGGATGGTCCAGTCCGGGAGGATGGATAAACCGCAGGGTCCATACGATGCAATAAATATCGGGAAATCCTGGGATCACGTGTGTATCAATGACGGAGTCTCCAGAAATGTGGTTTCCCCTGGCCGCACACGTGTTGTGCATGTTTTTTTTAGTTTTTTTTTTATCACGGTTTTTCCCAATATCGAAAAACCATTTTGTCGCGATAATAAAATCGAAAAAAGGGATAAACGAAATTCATGAAACAAATGATTCAGTGTTTATTAAATTCATCGGATTTATCTTATAAGCCCACAGACGATTCTTATCGACACTTGCGATAATTGAGATGAAATGACTTTTGATGATATTAGGAAAAAAAAAAATTATCTCTCTTCTCCTCACGCGGCACTCTCAACACTGACAAAATTGACGAAACAATCCGAGATAAATAAAAAAATTGTAAGAAGAATCTGTAATTGATTTTTTTAAATAATCCAAAAAAAAACTTTTTTTATCTGTTATCACAGCATATACGGTACATGGTTAACGTGTGTATTAATATATACATATAAAATTCCCTAATGCGACAATTCCGACTGTAATTGAAGCAAAATTACCAAAGTGCTCGTATCGTTTCCTATAGGTACTTACTATAGCGTAATATAATATTGGACAGTATAGTATACTATACCTATATACACTCTACCTCTATAGCCTCACATGCATGCACTTGGATATGGCCGCTGTTAGTCGGAAATGACTCTTAACCTCCACCCATACGACCTTCCACATACGTAGAGATCCAATTCCCTGGAATTCGCAATTTTGAGGATTATTTTTTAATATATTTTTTCTAAAAAAAAAAGAAAAAAAAAGCCCAAAGTGGAATGCTTGTTTTACGTCGAACCCATCTCCTCGGTGTACGAGGCGCACGTGTCTCGCCTGCTAATTGTGGTCGAATGAGAATTCGACTACGTCGTTCACGACACGTCAACGAAAGCCAGCCTTACGTCACGGATTGAATATCCACCTTTATATTTTTCTTCTCAAATGTCGAGATTTAACAAGATCCTGTAGGACTCGTCCTCCATATATCACGTGGCTTTGGTACCGGTCACGGATCCACGTTCTCTCTTGCCGTCTTACGTTTTTATCTTTGATTAATCAAAAGATACACTCGGCCTTTATCTTTTCGTTTACATGTAAAAAAATGCATCGAGCATTGAGAATTCGTTATGGACGTTTTTCCGTCATTACTTTGCGTCACGGAAATACATATAAATTGTTCCGCTGCCCTGGCATCCGGTGAAATATCATGGGGAATCCTGGTAACGTAATAGAACGAGGATATGGAGACGCTATCTTCAAGAGACGGGTAAAACGTTTCACATGGAGATGAGAGGAATATCACGGTAGACAAATGGAGTCAGATCTACTTAGAGATACAAGAGCTCCGGAGTGCTATGAATGATACCGGTGATCTTTTCGAACGGGTGCAGTCCATTTTGTTTTTGACCCTCTCAGAAACATTTTGAATATTTTGCTTTTTCACTAAGCCACGTGCCTGCCCCCTGTTACGTCATACGCGATATACGTCATTAAATTCTAGAGGCATTTTCACGTAATTTAGCAAAGTGGAGATTTTGAAAAAAAAAATTATTTAAACAATATAACTCTACTGAAAATCGTATACTTTACCTATTAGCTAAAAAAGTTGAGGGTCTCAACGTGACGTATTTTTTTTTTCGGGTTTAATGGATTCTTTCTTCTTTTTTTTTCTTTTATCCATGTTACACCGTCTAGTAATATCCCAAGTGGATACTAAAAACTTTTCAAGAAAGTCCTATCATTTCCTGTATTCTGTACGTGCAACGTCTCTCCGGGTCACGTAATATCAACCCTCAGTTTCTACCGCAATTGCCACGTGGCTTCCCATCCGGGCAACTACCTCTGAGAAATAGCCTCCTAGGAGATGTCACACGTTGGTGGATGTACACTGTATTGAACTTCTGGACATTGCCCAAGCCAATTAATAGTTTTACGAATCGTCATATATATATATATATATATATATATATATATATATATATACATATATATTTTCGTAACTCACAACATACGAAATATAGTTCGAAAATTAATCTCGATAAAATGACGAATCTTTAGAACGATGAAAAGGAGACGATAGACGCGAAACAGTCCTTAGTAACCCTTTGTATACCTACAGTATCAAAATTATCGAAAATAGTCCTTATCCTTGTCGCGACTTACGTGAGATGAAGATGTATAAAAATTTAACTGCTACGGTGACTGCTGGCTCGCGCTCATATGCCTTAGCAGAGGTTACAGTGCTTTAGGAATTGTCGAGACTTCACGCGGAGTGTGGCAGAAGGCTGATTTCGTATGCTCGGTTGTCACGGCACTTAATTCCTAGAGCAATTAAGCTAACTCGCAACTCGCATAGGTCACGGAGTCTAAGAAAGTCTTGACAATAGTAATGGCCGCAGCATCCACACGGTAGATCTCAGGAGCGGAGTGAGCGAGTGCCCGCGCGTGTGCGTCTCTAAACATTTATTAACCCTCGAGCAGTGCTTATGCAAACGGCACTGTATATATCCTGCTGAAAGCCGTTACCTTGAAGCCCACCCAAGAAATAGGAGTGGTCCAAACAGTAGCATCTTAGCAAGACACGATCCTCTTCATCTGTCGGCTTAAACTGCCTTTCGTGTTTCGTCTCGGTACGTTAGAGATGCAATATACATATGTGGATCGTGACGTAACGATGACACGTACGAGAGCCCTGGAGTACGTTCATAACGTTTGAAAACGTGATTGGGAATTTTTTGAACATTTTTTGAAAATCTTTTTTTAACGTTACACGATTGTCAGATATATTTAGGACACTTCGGATGGATCAATTGAAACATTATTATTATGTTTTCAAATTGATGGAAAATCGCTAAAAAAAATTTCTTCGTAATATTTCCATGATCTCTCGACGATTTTTCGTCGCTCGCGTTATTTTTTTTTATTTTCACGTATTTTAAATATCTGGCGCGGTTTTACGGTTTTTTTTTTTGCATTTTTATCAATTTTTCCTCTTCAACCAAATTTACGATCGTTACGATCGGATTTTATTCGAAACTCGATTTCGGAATGTACCTTTCAATTGGTACCAGTGACGTATTTGAATTCGATACTCGATCTATCATCCGGTATAATCATTCGAATCACTCTGAAAATATAATTCCCAGTGATATTTTAATTAACGATCCTCGCGCTCTGTAACGAGTAATTGGCACACGTGAGAAAGTAGTTCACGATGGTATCGATTATCGTACGAGCATATACACACACACGATGAAAATTCGTCAGAGCGAATCACAATGATTAAATGAAAATTAGCGATAGAAAGCAAAAAAAGAAAAGAGAAGAAAATAGTATCTAAAGAAAATAAAAATTCGAAATCGAAATGCTTCGCTACTCGGTTCTTCCCAGCATCCCAGTATGGTCCACGAAGACCCGTTACGTGCTCGAAAATATTTCTCGCTATACAATCTCGTTACGGAGAAGAAGAAAACAGGATTAAAAAAAAAAATTTGTTTTAAAATCAAATTCATCTCAAAATCACCATCGCTCTTGACTATATATATACACACTGTATAACTACACACGTGTCTCAAAAATACGTCCTCAAGGAAAGCACCGTGTTTCTGCGTGTCTGTCGAAATTACCGGGTTCCCTTATAAATTTGAAGCAGCAAGTCCTTTTGTCCTGAAGTAGCACAGCACGTGTCAGGCAAGACAGGATAATCAATCACGTGCTCAGGAGCGACATTTCTCGGAAGCTGCATGCGCGTCCTCTCCTCTCTCCCCGTCTCCTTGCCTCCTATCTCCACCTTCCTTCTGACAGGAGTGGCTTCGGCTCAGGGGCGTCAACATAACTGGAGACATGCTCGAAAGGCGACATGCTGAGCACCACTCGATACGAGTGTCGTAGCTCCTTAAGATAATTGCTCTTGAGATACTTATGGCTTCCACATTTTATCATCGGCGTGATTAAGTGTCGGGGCACTTTGGAGATGACGTCGTAAGACAATGAAATTTCTTAAGAAAAAAAAAAAAAAAAAAAAAAAAAAAAAAAAAAAAAAAAAAAAAAAAAAAAAAAAAAAAAAAAAAAAAAAAAAAAAAAAAAAAAAAAAAAAAAAAAAAAAAAAAAAAAAAAAAAAAAAAAAAAAAAAAAAAAAAAAAATCTACCCTTGTATTACGATCTCGTGGAGAGTCGTGGTGCAAGAAAAAAAAAAAAAAGATATTTAATCCCCCGTTACGCTTGGTACAATATACACTTGAGTGTCCTAGGGATAGAGCACGAAGGGTATATATATATATATATATATATATATATAAAAGTAAGGGATGGAAGCAACAAGAGGACTTTCCCTTTCTCTTAGAAAAGCTAGGGAAAAGAAAGTGGCGATAACACATTCTCGCGTAACGTAAAGCTCCATAATACGAGACACCCTAATAAATACAAGGGTGCCTGAGAAGGGGGATGAATCCATAAAGAGGACTTTCCCTTTCTCTTAGAAAAGCTAGGGAAAAGAAAGTGGCGATAACACATTCTCGCGTAACGTAAAGCTCCATAATACGAGACACCCTAATAAATACAAGGGTGCCTGAGAAGGGGGATGAATCCATATCTTGGCACCCTCTCGAGAGGGTTGCTGGCTGTGTTCTAAGTATGTGTACGAATATACGAAATAGGTAGCCATGAATTGATCAGGCTGTAATAGGTCTGTAGGGGTCGTGACGGAAAAATTTATTTACCTAGTGACGATTGGGGGTGTCAATTCTTGTTGTTACGTTACTTCTTGGTCGGCCTGTAGGAAATATCGTGGAATTGGACACAGTGGTAGGCGGCTATGAATTTGACTCCCATGAGGGGTGGGTTTGGTAATGGGGCTAATAGGCCGTTACGATGACGGTTTTCTACGCGAGGGGTGGGTTTGGTTTAAGTTATCTTTGAAAATGGGCACTGATAAGGGTTGATAGGGGGAACGATGGAGTCTGTAAAAATGACGAAGAAGGGACTTTTTTACGGGGTGTAAACGGATACCAGGGATGCTGCGAACGCTATCCTCGATGAGAGTATAAAGGACGAATGAGACGAAGGGTACACGACCAGGGCGGATCTGGGGTGTCCTTAGCGTCTACATAACTCCTGGGCAACTGACTTCGTGCGTCGGAAACAGAGGGAGCGGCTAGACGCTACTTGGGCCTCCGACGCTTTCCCGTGAAATACGAACTCCGAACCGACGCGGATGATCAACCCTTTTGGTCGACGTAGAAAAGTGGGCGATGACGTCGGAGAGGGGAAAGATTAGTGAATTTTATTGTTTGGTTGTAAGGATGACGTCGTCGTTGGATTTTTTTGGATGAGGGAAAATTGCGATTTTTTTTTTTTTTTTTTTTTTTTTTTTTTTTCCAACACCGTTCAATTACTCTTACTCATCAAAGTAGCAGTATATTATTTTCTCTCGATACTCCTTTGTGTCTCTCATTTTTGATATCGTCAACGGGACGAAAATTTTTTAGATATTTTTTAAAAAATTTATCCGCTAAATTACATTGCTACAGCGTGACTGAATGCTGAGGAAATGAAATCACCGTTTTGTCCTTTGATATCGCTGAGGATTGAAGGGGTTAAGAGGTATCTTACTACTCGTGAAGTTACGAGATGCTCGTTTCCATCTGGCGAATGGCGGATGAGCTTGGATAAACTTTGAACGTGGGTTCAGACCTTATTTTGCCGGCTGTTACCATCGTTACGGTAATTTTCGCGGAAGCTTTCACATTTCTCCGAGTACCGGCTCCTCCCATTTCACCTTTTCCCCTCTTGTACTTTCGTACACGAAGTTCGGTCTCTCTGTCTCTCTCGTTCACCGACGTCGACCATCCTCCATAATATTTGCATAATGAAACAAATTTTCTTATCATTCTTTTTGATAACCTTCCAAATAGCCGACAAATTACGTCGATAGTTTATTCGCGAGTGAATTTTTTTTTTTAAATAAATTCTCAAAAAAAAAGTCCACAAATTCCTATCAGAGCTATCACAGGCAAATTTTTCCAATCTATTTATATCGACAAAAGGTAAACGATCAAAATATAAAAGCACCGAAGGTCATCGACCTGCATTATTTAAGCTCCAATAAGCGCGTTAGCCTGCAGGGCAAATACGATCAATCGATGCCCAAAACCTAACCGATACGTCAATCCATCAGTAACAACGTGTAAACTATCCAAGCGAAATTCATAGCTTCCGCCATTAATTAGTAAACTAACTGAATTGCATACGGTGGTATATATAGGTATACGCAGTAAAAAAAAATGAAGTGCACAATAGTAAACTGCATGAAAACGTAATTGACGCTGTCGTCTCTCTTGATAATCCGCCCTGAGGTTTGATGGTCGCCAAAATTTCAGAAATGCTTGCTCACGCGTCACTACCCTAGATTAATAGTCCGGCAGGGATACGATATCAGCCCTTTCTCTATTTCATCCCCCATCTCCCTCCCGCAGGCTTAATTGCATTCCCTATCTATTTCATGATGCACCCCGGCAACAATACGTATCTGCTAGCAAAGTTTATCCGAACGTCGAGGGTGCACTTAGCTTCGGCCATTGAACCGAGCGATTATCTACTGAATGCCGGTTACGTTGAATTATGCCTTGTTTTGATAGCGAAACGTAATTACGAGTCAGCCTGCAGCAACGCACGTGGGTTCGTAGGCCGGTTGGCTGAATTTGCCTACCTGCCTGCAAGGCTGCTGCAAGCCTGACTGATTTTCTTCACGGTTAGTTATGTGGTTCCTCGTTACGACCCTTGAAAATCAACCGAGGCCAATTTTATAAGGATCAGTTAGCTCTTTGCAATGTACAAGGGAAATCAATAGAATCTACTTGGCAACGTAAAATTCCAGTATAAATTGAACGTAGACAATTTTTGACTATTGAAAATCTTGGGGTTACCAGGCAATGCCTATATTGCTCATGAAAAATTGCAGTGCTGGAAAGAAATATTTTTCCTTGATAAAAAAATTACCTGAGTTTGTATAAGAAATTAATTTATTTTTTTTTTTTCTATCACGTGGTTACGAGTCTGTTTGTTTTTCTAGGGATTCATTTACAGAGCACTCGATGCATGTTATTCGTATTCTCTGTGTATTGCGACTCGACCTTGCTTGTTTTAATTGTCATACATGTATATTAACTTCAACGCGAAATCACATAGGATTGCAAGGTTAATCGAGTCGACCGGTACTGTTTGATGATGTGCATCGTTAATGCATTTTTTTTCAAAAATTTACATTGCTACCTTTTGACAGTTAAACTGCACCGTAAACACTTGATATTTGTGTGTCTTGGAAAATTTTCTAGATTCTTTTAAAAAATTCCCGCAAAATATATCTAAAGCGGCATTAAGGAGCTACCGTGCGTAGCTGCTTGCGTCATTAAAATCAAATTTACGTGTCTTGCGGGAAACTGGGAAAAGTGTAAGGCAAAGTAGGTAGGTAAATGTATATAAGTGACTTCCTTACTGGAAGAAAATTTTTACGTATATATATTTTATAATACATATATACAGTATGTACATTCGTTCACCGAATATATATATACATAAGAGGGTGGGTATCTAATATACTCGTACGTATGTAAATACGCGGTATGGCGTCACGGTGAAATGGAGCGAGGGTGAGTGACGGGGAGAAGTTTATTCAATGCGGTAATTTCGGAGACAATTTACATATCATTCCGGCGAAAAATACGACCGCTGAAGATTTTTCGTATTCGGCAAGAAAAAACTTTTTCTCCTTTTATTCTCGGTATGAAGATGTTCAGTAATTTCGTATGTTATGAAATCGTTATTTTCCCGTGACAATATTTGGACAGATGGTTTTTTTTTCATCGTTAGACATACTTGTTGAATGAATTTCTTTTTTTTCTGTTTATTATTATTATTTTTTTTTTATGTTTTTTACACAATTTTATCCCTATCCACAATAATCGGCAAAGACTCCATTCAAGCTTTTACGGCTTACCCTAGATTGTGAATACCTCTAGCTAACTTAGTTCCTGTTCACATACCTGAACACGTGGATGGAGGTACCTGCACTGTTCACACGACAGACTATTCGATAAACTCAATAGCAGAATAAAATGCAATTCGAGGAGAACGATGTGGAAAATCTGTGCTAGGAAAAAGTTTGAAAGCTTTTTTTTTGGTATTCAAGGTAAAATGACAATCTGTATTGGATAAAAGCTCTTGGACTGGCAATATCTAGCACGGATATATAAAAAAGACGAAAAAGGAGACGGATAAGGGATAACGGAATCGGTAAAGAAAAACTGGCGAATAGAAAAGAAACAGTATATTTATGTGGGTTGAAAAAATGTTGGGTAAAAAAATTTTTGAAAATTTTTTTCATCCTTCGATATTATTTGCTAGTTTCACATGGACCGTTCGCCATGTTAAATTTTTTTTTCATATATTACATAAAATTTGATTTGGTGGAGAATGACTTGGAAAGAAAAACCATCTTGAGGTACGTAAGCCTTAATGCTTAAATGCCAGTGTGTTGGCAGTAATTTTTTATTAAATTAAAAATACCTCGCAGCTCGTAATTACAAGAGGAAAAAATGAATGCCTGAGATCGTAGATCGTTTGTTTCGGGGTGCTACTTAATTTAGCAGGTATAAGTTTTTCTCCCTTGCTATTCTCCTTGCAGCATCCCGCATCCCTTTATTATGCCTGCCGCCTTGTTCATCCTGGCTTCCTGCGTAGCTCTCTCCCGTAATACGTTCTTGATGGCTTTGACAATAAAACGAGAAATAGAGGGGGGGGGGGGGAGAGAAATTTTGTCAAACCAAAAAAAAAATATTTCATACTGAAAACCACCTCAACGACTGTGGAAAGTAGAATTCGAAGTTCAAAAGCGTATAAGCGTGAAAAGTCAAAAAAAAAATCGAGAAATCAAATACAGATTAACAGCTTCGAATTTCTTAAAGGAAATAAGACGCCTGTAAGAGTTACTACGAAATAGCATACCTCCCCCCTCGGCCCCCATATCAATACAATTTAATTCTAATCCAATGACGTACCTTAATAAATAATCATTAGTGATTTGAAATGACATACCAAAAAAAAAAAAAAAAAAAAAAA
>NW_014332891.1:308440-347765 GCF_000341935.2 Cephus cinctus
AAAAAACCAAAAAAAAAAAAAAAAAAAAAAATGATTTACGACGTTCAATGAAAGCACTCATTATCATCGCCGCGAATGTCTCCTACGGCGTCAAAGGAAGCCGCCATCTTGACTTTCAGCCAAGTGAAAAGAAAGCATTAACGTGACTGCGCAATAAGTCTCGCCGATGAGAGCCGGCAGTAGTTATATTCACTAGAGAGCCAGACACTTGATATAAAAATATGAATGGCACGGTAAGACTGAGTGACGTCATAATTATTTCCAAGTCGAACCACACACCTAACTAACCATCCAGTCAACCTGAACCCCCTCTTGAAAGAAATTTTTCATTTCCTCCAAATTATCGATACAGAAAAACCCGAAGATGAGACCCGAAGATGAGACCCGAAACCTATCATCCCCAGTGATACCAGCGTGAAAATATCATAAAAATAATTTTGTCCAAATCCACGTAAATCCGATTGATAAAGTCCCTCCTTATCTCCACTATCGCTCGATGACGACGCTTCGCGTTTTCAGACTCGTCCGACTTCACAGACTGCGAGAGATTGTCCCAAAGTCGATTTCACGGACTTAACGACAATACGATGGTTTACGAGACGTCGAGACGGCAGACCGTACCGGGAAACGTCAATCGACCCTTTCGCTCCACCGTAAGAGAGACTTGGTACCCCCCGTCACCCGTAAGATCAAAATACATTTTCGGAGACACCCCTCGGTCGTCTACCGTGCGCGTCATCTAATAAAATTAGTATAGAAGGGTTGCCGGGAGTCTACTGGCAGGGTCGGATCTCCAGGGGCGGGTCTGGTACTAAGTTTTACCTTCGGTGGGGATGGATTGATGAAAATGAGATCTCGCAAGCGAAGTCCCGTGCTGCGCCGTTGAATTGAACACGCGCCACCTGTACGCCTTAGGAAACCCAAGTAAATCTAATGCGCCTTCCTGCGTGTTCGCCCATTAAACACCGAGCGCGTCCTCCTCGCATGCATTCGTCCCTTGGCTCTTGGCGCTGACGGTGCACGCTCCGTTACTCGCTGGCAAGGTATAACGGCAGCAAGGTATAACGGCTGCGCTGCTTTCGATTAGGGTAGCTAATGACTTAGTCGTTATGTAAATTGGCCGGAAAGCGATGTGTACGGAGACTTCTGCGTAGGTAAATTAATAATTGTCCGTACGCTTGAAATTTAACGAGGCACAATTTACAAGACGGTGAATTATAATATCGTTGCTTATCAACCCATTTGGAATTTATGTCTTTTTCGTTTAATGGATCGCTCGTCCCGATGACGTCACAAGCGGAACTTACATAACGTCCGTACCTTGGGTCACACGTTTCTGCCATGTTGGCAGTACTGATTTTTGTTTTTCCTCAGGTTCCTCCTGTCTAGGTATTTTAAGGTTTGATCTTCATCCTTCGTATTGCTTGTGCGTTTGCTTACGAAATTTTGTTCTTGTTGCAGGAAACATCAGAACGAAAACTGTACTCGACGTGGAAACGAAAGCAGGATACTGGCTGACGATTTATGCCCAGGATCATGCAGTCGTACCGCTCAGTTCGAAATTGCAGGTAATTTATAATTAATTGTTGGTAATTGTCTCGGGAGTGATTATCTGACTTTTTTTCACTGTATTTTTTTTTTTTTTTTTTTTTTTTTCTAGATTTATGTGGAAATTCTTGACGAGAACGATAACACACCGCTTACGGAATTGCCGGTTTATTATCCGTCCGTACCGGAAAATTCGTCGAGCGGACTGAGCGTCGTACAGATACGTGCATTTGATCGTGACGTCACGTCCCAGGAAGTCGTCTTCTCCATCACCAGTGGAAATCCCGAGGGCTACTTTCTCATAAACTCCACGACGGGTAAGTCGAAGATACGATGTTTTATGATATTTTTTAACGAACCGTGACGAAATTTGAAATTGACGAATCATAAAAAGAAGAGGGCCTAAGAACGATCTGTTTAATATATATATATATTTTTTTAAAGAAAATTTCATTTTCGTTCTCGTTTACCTCGGACTCACAAATTTTTCATCGCGTCCCACCCACTTCGTTTTACCCTGTCATTTTACCCCTCGGCAGTAACGAACTGTCAATTTATATTTTTCCTTTTTTTTTTCTTCAATAATTTCCAAACGTATATTTTTTTTCTTGATTCTGGTAATTTCGTTATTTCATGTAAACGTCACTACCGTCGATCGTAAATATACGTGTAGTGACGTCATCGTTTTAGTCAGAATCCCCAAAGAGTCTTTTCGTACGAATTCGCGTTGAAGGTTGCCTTATCACGTCCTTATACTGTACGTACGATGTAGAAATGGATTACCAACCTACCAAAGCATTTCTCAGATGACAAAGAATTCACTACGAGATACATTGCTTCTCGTCAAATCTTACGACGTCCCTATTCTCCTGCTTGATAACCAAGGTTCGACGCCATTACCGAAATCGGCCTAGAGAAAACGGCACATGGCTGCCACTTCCTTCTGATCGATCGAGATAGATTTAAAGGGCTCGCGAATCTAAGCAGGGTGAAGAAAAAAAAAAAGGAAAATTCTTTGTCAATCTTGAAATCACGAAAAAAACCGCCCGTCGTACAATACTGTTGAAACGCGTGATAAAAAAAAATTTCGAAAATTTTTTCAAAATTCCTTTAAAACTATCACTGATTATATTCGAGGCTCCACACGCGAATGTAAATGGCAATGATGAACGACAAACGGAAATGGTCGCAATTACGAATGAATTGTATCAGTCGGTAATGTCATTAGGGTTATCGATACGTCAACGTACCGATTTATCCCATATTCCATAAGCGCCAGACATTATTCGTCTTCTGACAATTCTTTTTATCTTCGTTATTACGCAAATCGTCGACCGACAGGATACACAGTCTACAGGTCTTGCGAAGGACTTCGGACAAAAGTAGGATTAAATGAAACTGCGAAGCAATGAAATAAAATCTGCCGGAAGTCATTGGAATTCGCATTACGTAATCAATGCAAAAATATCACGAGGACGTTCGCGAGCGAACTCGCAGCACGCATGTAGAATATATGTTCGTGCACGTAAAAAAGTATACATATATATATATACTCGACTCATATTACACAAAATTGATAAATTCCTCAATTACACGTGCATCGCAATTAGTACTTTCAGGGATGACCAAATATGCTCGTTAACCGCGCTGATAGGTACAAAGGCTGTTTCACGTGTATCGTGGAGGTTGAGAGACTAAAAGGGATGAAAGAAAAACAAAGTGTAACGGGAAGTATTAAAAATTCGTGCTTACGTAACAAGGGTGATATTAACTCCGAACGAGTCTAGTATAAAGGTAAGACTAGTTTCAGGATGGCGCATACTGATTTATACGTATGGTTAAATAATGGGAGATAAACGTCGGGCATTCGTCATATTAAAAGTGCATGAAGGGTGGTAATAAATTTGTTGATAATTGCACGTTTTCCGCCCCTTTCCTGTAATTTGGGCTGAATGTATATCTATATGCTCGAAGCTGAGAGTAATAACGTGAGTAATATCGGCAAGTCGAAATTGCATCTGCTTATTGGATCGCAGCTACCTGACGACTGCTGCCCCCTGGTGTCTAAATAGAGCAGCCCTTGATATAATGCAGTACGAGAACCCTGCCCTCCACGTATTTTACAACCGTAATTTCCGTACTGGGTCTTGCGACGGGGGATTCGGGCACGGCAGTTCTAGAAATGTTTTTTATTTGTTATGTAAAAATGGCCCACTGACGTTGTGGTGGTTAAAATATTAACCCAGCCCAACCCTAACGTTCTGTTTTATATTTACGGATACAATCAGTCGACCATCTAATTTACGAGATCGGATAAGACCAGCACGTGAAAATGGTTTTTGCTAAGGCCTCACCTGAGTATCCGTTTGGGCTTATCGGTTGAAGTTAGTTCCCGAGCGGTAACGGGGTGGCGCCACTGATAAGGCAAAAATAAGGTCTTGTGGTTTTGAGGTTAGGCAATACGGTTTTGATAGGATGGGCTATATGTACGTATGATGTACGTGTATGGGGATTTCTACGTAGGGAATTAATTCGGTTTATTTCATATGTTTGTAGTTACTTGTGGGTCGGGGCTGAAATTTTGTATCTTGCTCTAGGTGCAAGACGGTTGGTACTATTCACTAGGGGTTAAGGTTAGGGCACTCGTGTAAGTGGGAATGACTATGCTCGGGACGATTAGGAGGAACGTTCATTAAATGCACGTTAAAATTAATCAACGATTTCAAAGCTGCGTCTATCCTGGCGGGAAATTTAAACCTTTAAGACGTGCCGGGCGTAATTATAACTTTACTATACAGATTCTCGTCGATAACGTGTCGCGTACGGCTTTGTTGAGCTTTATTGGGGGATACCCTTGGGAGGACCGGGGGCGGATAGTAAAATGTTTAATAAGGAAGACGCCTAGTGCGTTTACCTCGGCGATAATCCCACGCGGGGGTTCCATGATATGAGATTTTAGAGGTGATAAGACGCCGTTTTCTTAGGTCTATATTCTTATGCTTCCTATACGTGACAGTCTGAAATATCTTCTCGCGGATTAATGAATTTTTCATATTTTTTTTTTTTTTAGGGGGGGTAGTTTTATTGTATCGCTATTCCGAATTTAGTCCGGAGGTTGGTTTTACTTGATTTTGATAAAAAAAAAATTTTTTTTAAATCCAACCTATTTCACTCGTATGTTACATACTCGTGTGTCGTTATGCTGATATGTATGGAAATCTCCTGTAATATCGTGATTAGCTTGGAATATTTTGTCGCGTTCATGCGCACCGTGTCGCTTTCATTTTACGATATCGAATCTTTTGGAACGGATGCTGTCGATGACGGAGACGAAAAATGAATTCAAAAAATGTATCAAGGTGTCTGTTTGATATTTTTTTTATCAATTTTTTTTTTCTTTTGATAAGTCAGCTTACGAATCGTGCGAATAAAATTATTATAATAAATTTGAAAGTTTGCCAAAAAAAAAATCGAATCTGTTCCAAGTAGTGTGGACGAAATTTGATTGTCAAAAAAAAATATGCAAAGGTTGCCAGAATCCGAATTCCTTTGTAGGATTCGAGAGGGGCGGCCGAATCAGAAAAAAGTTTCGTTATTAGATAAAGAAGAACGCGGGTTCGCAATTTTTATCGGAAAAATTCGGAGAACTCGGTGGGAAATGATTTTCACAGATTGCCGCGAGGGAATTTCGCGAAAATGCTGACACCTGCGATACTGACCGGAAAACTCTATGAGCCGTGTGGATTTTATAATGCAACATGAGTTCGCGTGACCCCAGTATATAATAATATAATAAATATCGAATTTTAGTATCAGACATTTTCACAAATTTTCTCATCTTGATTATCTAATCGATACACGACGGAAATTCATTTTTTATACACAAAATTATCCCTGGAGCACAGAAAGGGTTGATTTAAGATGCTGGACGACGATTCTGCTAATTGAATCAAGCATTATTTATTTCTTACCAAGCGAAAGCAAAATGGATCCTTGTGAAATTATCTTTAAAAAATAACTGCAATTCACTCTTGGCCAGAAGTATTACAAAAATTGTTATAATTCATTTTACGTATATGCCTCGGTAATAACGACCTAGATCTCTATGCATTTTCCTACATGCTATAGATACCGTACTATGGTATCCCGAGAAAAATGGAACTTCGGAGACATATAAAATATATCTATACATATATTATATAGGTATACGTGCACTGTCGCAAAGTTCTGCAGCGAAACGGCTTCTCGCTAACCTGGTTAGTCGTTCGCAGTTGAATGTAAAACCTGTGCCAATAGTCGACCCGCTATAGGAGAAACCATAAAAATTGTAAAAACAGTCACTACCCTATGTATTTGCACATATCAAAAGGGGCTTCGCACTACTGCACGCTTCTCTATGAGGAATACTTCGCTTATTGAGAGAACATTGAGTAAATAAAGTTTGGCGAATAAAGTAGCTGGTTTGTAATTTCGTATAGAATTGTTAAATTTGATGAAAATGCTCTCGTGTAGCGTGACTGGTAAGATTTGAACAAAAATATTTGTCAATTTCAAAACAAATTTATGAGTCTGACGGGCCGATTGCAGTGCATCAAAGTAAAATGCCGAAAGGGTGTCTAAGGGTGTTTTTTTTTTTTTTTTTTTTTTTAAGGGAAATAAATATTTTTTGGGACAAATACCTCTGATATTTATATAAGGAATCTTATTCGTTTGGTGAAATATATTCTGATTAGGTAAACTGATTGATATATTCCGATTGATTAGATCATTGCTCTCGACGGATACCCAGATTCATTTTGATATCGAGGGTCGCGAGTATCGTGTAATTATTAATTAATATTTTTTTAATTATTTTTCATCTTCGTTTCAGGTCTCATCACCACCAGTGGCAGGAAGTTGGATCGCGAGAATCAGGCCGAACACGTGCTTGAGGTGAGTGATTGATAAATAATTACATATATAAGGGCATAACCAACAATTAATAAATTGCAAAGTAGTAGAAGTAAATATTGCAAGATTCAAGCTAATTGACATAATTTAATTGGAATAACGTACGAAATATAAATTTAATTTGACTAATTCGACCTATCTGGCTCAAAACTTGTACGTATCTCGATTTCTCTATAATTCTTCAAGAATCGAATTTCCATGTTGACTGTACGCTGAATGCTTGCGCGACACATTGCAAAGGGTTTTCGTAACATCCTGGCAATTAATCAACCAAAATTTTCGAAATCATTCCCAAGCCACAATTTTATTTCCGACATCATTCCTGAATTCACGTGACGTAACTAATACGTAAATAATGACATCCCCGAAATTACGTACGAACCAATTTTCACGGTTGCCGACGAATAAAGCCTTCTCTGACGGTCCCTTAATTATTTCGTCTCTCTCGCGCTCCCGCTCGCCCAGCCACGCGTAGACATCGCGAATTCCCAATTTCGCTTCTCGCTATCGTCATCAAAGTAATTCGTCAAAAGAAGTCATCATAAGGATCCGCCAAATTGGGACGTTCGGCAGTCCCTCATAACTTCATTACATAATTTTCCATAGAGTCATGATCCCAGGGTGACTCATTCGCATCCGAATAAAGTCGTCGAGCCGTTAAAAATGTTTCAGTACTAAATATTCGGAAAAAAAAAAAAAAATTTACATTAAATTCGAGTTGGAGTAAAATCGTAAATTTGAAAAAAAAAAAATTTTTTATTTTTTTCGATTTCCGGTTCATCAATCATATCTTTTTTGACTATTAGAAATGATGACCTACCTCTCTATGCGTCTTCGTATAAAATTCGAAATCTAATTCTAAAAATTGTTAATTTCTCGATTCAAGCAATTATTGACTTTGTTACTAATTACCCGCTAATTACCCAGCGACGAATGTCACTCTTATCAAATTCGTCGTTGCATGAATTTTCGTTTGTAATCGCGATTAACGCAAAGAGATGAACGATTGAGTATGCGAGTTAGCTAAATAGGCTCTTGGGAATTGGTTTACATGTGAACGCGCGTTTACGTATTAGGCTAGCGTTCGCAGTTGGCTGCACTGAGGTAGACTGACGGCAATTATAAATTCGCATTATCTCCCGGCTCAATTACCATAAACCAGTAGAGGAACAAGGAGCGACAACGTATGACGTTGCGATAGCACAGCTGCCACATTACACGAAGCCCATTAGACCGCGAGCATATGAACCAGGCTTTATACCTATGAGTCGGGCACCTTTAACCGTCATTACCTCTACCGCACTTGAACTAGTTCTTTAAGCAGTTTCACCTGAACTCTTTGTCAGGGTTGGTATCTTTCTACACGCTTTACGCAACCATACCTATATATATATATATACATATATACACTAGCGACACGTACGGTACTTGTACTAAACTACCCTTAGAATCGTTGAAGAAGTTCAGCACTCGCCCCCTTCGGAATAACCAGCGGACCGGCAAACGTCGTGTCCTCGAGGAGCGTACGTGACCTATGACCTTAAAGATAAAAATAAAGTAGACACCTGAATAAGAGTATTAAAGATTCCGGAGCATTTTTAACAGCGTCTGGATGCTGCTTAACGACCCTGATAAGAATCTCTTGAAATATCCCACGTCCGTTCAATGCCACTTGTAATTCCCAGTATATAGACTCTTGCCTGACTTAAATGAATTGGCGCATGCGCACCGAGGTTACTAAGCGACAGATCTCCCAGTAGTCTCCGACACCTTTCCGATATCTTTGGAGTGGAAATGAGAAAGAAAATCGGATCCCCTTCGGCAGATTGAAAGCTAAAATGAGGGAATCTCCTGTCGATGCAATAGCAAAGGAGGTAGAGGCCAATGGTGTTCACGGGGAACAGAGAGAGAAGGAATGGATGGAGTTTGGAAAGAAAAGAGAGAGAGAGAAACATTTTTTACCATTTCCCTCGAGGACGTAGTCGACGACACCGTCTTTCCCTTAAGATTTTCATTGGCAGGAATACCTAGTTACTTCGGGAAGTAACCTTTTGCAGAGTCTAGGGAATTTTTTTTTATTCCACTGGACAGTGCGGCTACCCGTGGTACAGTTTACTCGAAAGGGACTTTCATGGATCTTGTAGCAAAGCCTTTAATGTACTAACACGATCCACGGCTGTCTTTGTCACAGCCACAAGATTCTACTGGGAACAGCCAATTGAAAGAAGTTAGGACAATCCTTGCTGGCTAAATCAGTTAATCCATTTTAGTTGCCAGGTTACACGTCCCGTGGCGCTGCGAGGAATTTATCAAGTTCCTCCTTGCAGTTGTTGGCGAGGAGAGAATAATTGCCTGGTCGGAAGACATTTTCAAACGAGGACCTTTTCTATGGATTTGCCAAATACCCTTTTTTTTTAGTACGATATATATATATATGTTTGGTGTATACTATAGCACTTCGGAATCACCGATTTTATCCTTTTTACGGAGTTTCTCTCTTTCCGCTACATCGTTTTCCTCGAATTTTACTTTTTTTTTTATTTTTCTTTTTTTTTTTTTTTTCATGGACTTTGTTCCAGTCTCTAAGGCGAAAGGAACGCTTTCAGGATTCCCTTCGATTTCAACCATATATAACTACTTACCTTGAACCTTTTTCTATCCCGTCGGAGAAAAAAAATAAAAATCTCCGTCCAATCCCGGAAATAAAGCCAAACGCTTTATCCGCGTTCCTTTAAATTTATTTTCCTTTAGTTAGCCTAAGCCCAAAATGTCTGTGTATATGTACATATCCATGAATATAAAATCCTGCAGCAGGATGGATGTCACGTATGACGTATATACGTAATATCCATCTTACTCCCAGTACGTTAAGAGCGTATAGATGTAAACGTGACATAAAAATCTGTCTTATTGATATACACGTATTTTCTCGGAGAAATATGGAAAATGGAGTATAACAAAACACATTCGTAAAAGTGGTAAAAAGTTCGATACTTTTTCCCAATGCAATGTATCAATCAATATAGCAAACCAGGTCGGCTCGGTCTCTATGCATACATATATATCCATTACCCCAAGACAATATATCGTTACATGTATATATCTTATATAGATTCCACCACAGCATCCCTCCAGTGATCCCCATCCTCGCGTATTTCTCCAGTTCGCTTTAAAGCCGACGACACCCTTTAGCGCACAACCCCCAGAACAGTTTATCCGCCGATCCCTTACGTTGCCGCATTTACTTGTCACACAATTTTCACCCGTATCCTTTAGAACGCTCCGACCTTTGACCCCACGTACTGTTTTTACCTCGTGTAATACGACCCTTCGACCAACCCCTTCCCTCCTCCCCGTAAACCCGCATATAACCAATTTTCCAAAATTCCACCGATTCATAAAAATTGCACGGACCCTTGTCTTATGCTTAAAAATTATTTGCGCCAACTTAAAAAAAAAAAAATTTTTTTACCTCTATACGAAAAAATTTTTTTTTCCACCGATATTTTCCTCGCACAATGCATTTCCTCCTATCTTGCATATGGCAAAGTATACCGGGTGTACTTTATATGATAGACGTGTAACGCGAGACTGCATCGTATTATTTTAGTCGAACTGTCCCGACTGGCTTCGCGTCATCTGAGTTATGTAACTCTGGAGATGCACTTGGCTACGAGTTGGCCGCCGTGACACTTTGCGCCTTACCAACTTCATAACAAAACTTGAGTTACGCGATTGTCTTCAACGTTTCATTGAGTTTCTAACAAACTCGAATGCACCGCGAATGCACTTCTCGTTCGGTTTTGTTGGTATCGCGTCGCGGCCGACCTCCTTTTCGAGTGACGACAAAGAAATGCATCCCTTGAGGTATCTACTCTTACCACGTGCCGTATAGGAGCACTGGTATATGTGGATGTGACTCGCGTCAATTTTTATATAAATAAAAATATATAAATAACGGGACTACGAAGGGACGTGGAGGGGAAAAATAATATTAATATCCGTACGAAAATCACTGGCTGCGGAGAGCCGAATGAAATCAGGTCCCGTTGGGAGATACCAGGATCCTCTTATGGTAGATGGGGGGGGGGGCAGGAAGGGGACCGTAAAAATTTGTGTTCACCGTGAAGTCCAACAATCGAGTCACGCGATAATTTTTCGATTTAAAAAGAAATTTTTTTTATTAAATCACACGTGCTACTCGGTTCAGATCTAGAATTGCTCTGTATCTCTATCTCTATAGCTAGTGCTCTTTATCTATGTCTGTCTTGAACTGTACGTAACGTGCACAGCATCCGACCACAGATAGTAGGTATTGGAACTCTCAATCAGGTTAGAAGCGTAGAACTGTCAATGGGATCGTTAGGCCAGTTGCTTGTGTTTCTAATTGAATTAAGGGTAACAAGTCTCTAAGCGTGGATTTCGAATTACTCGAACCATCCGCTAAGATATATACCATTTGCACCGTTATACATCTTGACGATGGGTATTTCCGTAAAATGATGAAAATATTAAAAATTCTTTTTCGTGGCATAAATTTTTGTCACGGTTTTTAATGAGTGTCCGGTATACAAAAAATATTTAAAAAACTTTATATTCATGAATTTTGGAATCCTGTCATAGGGGGTTTTAAATGGTATTTGTCTGTGTCGCGTACCAAGAGCCTCGTACAGGTAACAGATGGCACTGCATGCAGCGAAGCTGCGGGTTGCGACTGCAACTGCAGGTAAAGTGGATAATGCTGAAATAAATTTTGAAAAAAAAAATGGATGGTTTAGGTAAAGTCAAAAGGAACGAAAGGTTGAAAAATTTATATCCGTATAAAGATGATGCAAAATGTGAAAAAAAAAATGCCGTTTCGTGGATCATCCGCGGAACGTATCCGAGAAATGAATATTTCAAACGGAATACATTATGGTTCGACATAGATCTCGCGGAGTAATCGCATGTTAAAATTATGCTTCGCGTCGAGTTAATGCAGAATCAGACCGATCGTAATCTACCGAGTTAACTTGAATTCTTTTGGCGTAAAGATGAAAACCAGCCACGCGTAAACGTACTTACATTTATATATGCTTGTTGTATCTATACGTAAGACGATTGAATTTTTTGCACCTTCCCCTATATAAATTCGCATATCGTCATAGGGCAAAGATTTTGTGAATTTTGTGAACATTTATTGGATTTTATCCATTTAATTTTCGATGCTTCGATACGTCTGTTGGGGTATGACGTCAGGCCCACTTTTTTTTTTACTTTGGGCCCTATATCAAATCTTTTATCGTTACCTCGTTAGTGGGCCTACTAAAGATAGTTATTGATGTCCTCACGGATCTCAATATACTTGTGGCCACAATTTCCGGCTACCTCGAGGCCATCCCGGCTGTTTTCTCATGCGTGTCGAATTACACGTTGAACGACTTTTTCTCGGAGTTCCTACGATAATTTATAACCCGAAAGTCTTCGACGCCTACGAAACTCTTTGCCACACACGGGCTTTCACGTATCTGCGCTACGCCAGGTGTCTTTTTACGCGTCGTAAATCCTATCGATTTGGTTTCGAATACATATTTAAAAGAATCGCGGCTCTCTGAGCGTTGGGATAACATACGTGATATACCCGGAAATGAAAAAAAAAAAGGGAAAATAGAAAAAAATGACAGTCAATTATATGCATGGAATTTTATTTAAAAAAAAATCTTTTTACCTGACTTTCAGTCTCACTCACTTCACATATGTATTTCTCAATTATCCTTAACCCTAATGAACGTAATCGTAACGCCTATCCGTGACGACGAGGCATCGTTTCACATATGAATTCCAAATGAGACACACACGACGCGCGGCTAATTGACTAATAAAATGTTTTTTATCGTCGGCTGCCTCGACAAAACAAATAATTTTTAAGGCTCACTATTTTCTAGCAACCCCGCATGGGTAACCCACGTATGACGTCACGCGTGTCAATACTCTCGTGCTTTTCGTGAAAGTCAAATTATTATTGTAAAAAGCGTAGAAATACGTGTCGAAATTATTACCGTGAAATTTTTATTAATTATTTAATAATTATCGACCTTTGACATTTGCTTATTGTAAAGAGAAAAAAAAAGACGAGGCTGAACAAGGGGAATAACCTGTCTTACCGTGGCACTATACCGGGTATCCCGTGGTACTTGAATTCAAGCACAAATCTTGAAAATTGCTTACATTGTAAAAAAAAAGGTCACTTCAGATGCTCGTAAAAGCTTTGAAGATGGTTGCCACTTCAGAGGAAGTTCATTTGAATTCATAATCGATAAGGGTTATGAGAGGAGAGAGAGTGGTCCAAAGTGAAAGCTAAGTAGATAAGGCACGTACGTGATCAGACGGGTGATTTTTTTTTTGTATAAATAAAAAAATTTTCTTTTTATAGCATCGATAATGCAGATTTTTTTTTTTTGGAATTCAGGTACTACCAACTAACGTTGATCAAGACGTTTCTGTCGTGGTACTTCTATTAATTGGTATAATTTTTCAGCTTATTTTCATACAGTCTACATATTTCTTCGTTGTAGGCCCTTGTATTAATGAGACACCCTGAATAATGCGATATACTTATACGTGGTTATATATCGCTATGAAGAATTTTCTATGCACCGCTTGCACTTAATGCTCGGCAATTTTTGCTTCTCAACCCGGAAAATATCGAGCTTCGTCAGCGTCTTCTACGTTGAACGTGGACCGATCGCGTTTATGAAAAATAAAGTGAAGTAGATGCTCGAGACAGTAGATAAAAAAATTGATGTATTAAAAAAAAATTATTTTGCTATTTTTTAATTATTTTCCAAACTTTGATGTGACAGTGATTTTTTTAATCGCTTCAATATTGTGTGTGTGTATATATATATATAAGTGTATACGTATATCGAAAATATTTTTTATCGAATTCTAGAAGATTTGAATTTCCAAAAAAATCTTACAATTTCATCCCCCTTACAAATGGTAATACAGTCCGATCGAAAATCTCATGCAAAAGGAACAGAAAGGAACACGTGGATTTCGTCCCTCGATATTACCCCACTAACATCTACAACCAGGATAACCTTATTCGTAGATCGAAAGTCTCATTCGTTCAAAAGGATAACGTTTATCTAACCTCTTAACCGCGTTCAATGTATGAACATACCATAAGCGTTTTCCAATTTTTCGTCCTGAGGGTTAAAACTGGTACCTTGGTCCTTTCAGTCTTTCCACCCCTGTAGGTAATTCCAGTTAGTGGAAAAAATTCTAACAAATCAGATCGAAGCTTTTTCGAAAAGTTTCCATAAAAAAATCTACCCACTCCAACGTGCATATGATTGTCAATGAAAAAGAAAAAAAAAATATTAGGCATTTCCATGAAATAACAAAATCCCTTTTACGCTCTATTTATCTATCTCGGTCGGTATAGTAGGATAGTACCTAGTTACCTACGTATCTACCAAAGTGGATGAATTCACGAACCGAAGCACACAAGGTGCCCAAAGTTCACGCTTGGTTAAACCTCGAAAAGCTCAGTAAAGCGTATTAAATAAACATTACAAAGTGTTTCCGCTAATCCAAATTCCCACAAGGATTCGGATTTCGTTTATCGACTAAATTGTACATTTAAATGAAGAAGGTATTTCCCGCGAGACAAAAGCTCCTCTCGTTTCTCCCATTCTATTCACGTCCTTCTGTTCGGGGATTCCCCGAAGTCCTTTGTTCACTGAAAAGCCTTTAACCATAGAACAACCGTGACAGCGATCCCGGAATTTCCGGTTTCCAATCTGCAGGTCGTTTATATAGGTAGAAGAAAATTTCAACATCGGCGATTTGTATCTCGCGAAACGTCCCGAAAAGATTTTACGAACGTGAACGGGTACAGGGGATGTTTTAGTGGGAGCGCAAGAGTCAAGGGGACAGAGGTGGTGGAAAATGATGGGGGTTGAAAAAAAAAAACCTAAAGGAACGCAAAAAATATAAAACGAAAAATGGTTACGTTCAAGAATTTATTTTGAAAAATTTTCTTTCCAATTTTTCTATTCTCAAGATTTCATCTGTGAGATTTAATATCAGTCGAATTTCGACGTAGAAATGGATACCAAGAAAATCTTCAAGATAAAGGTACATATCCACTTGCCTTTCCTCGTATATATATATATATCAGTAACGATAAAATGCCCGTAAAAGTCAAGACAGCGAATCTAAGATGGACGAGAACATTTTTCGAAAGCCATTCTATAATACGAACAAAGCCGTCCACCTTTTCGATGCCTTATACCAGCGTCATCATTTGATTAGATAAAATTCCAATATTTCATCGGAGAACGTATCTCCCGCAGATTGGTACCAAAAACCATTAAAAAAAAAAAAACGAATGATTATAAATTTGCCAAATGCAATCGAAATTGCAAAGTAATCGAATAAATTGTCTAACACTAATTTTCCGAGTATTAAATTGAATTTCCAGCAACAATAGAAACGATCGATCAGCCTCCTTCAATGCTTAGCCATAAGAGACCCCCCGTAGTTGTCAGATGCCTCAGTTAACGTAAGCCATACGAATAGTTCGCCAAGAGGAATTATTGAGGTCGAAGGTTTAAAGAATAGCCGCAAGAGGGAAAGACATCTCCCATTACCCTTAATCACAAGGGAAAAAGGTAGGAGTGCTATACCTAAGGGAAACGAGCCCTAATGTAGCCAGACTTAGTATAGAAGCACAAAAGAGGGGTGTCGAGCCCTATTTACGAAATCTCCCACTTTATTACACGTTATACCTAACCTATTCAGGAACGTACCTTAGAAGGGAAACAATACCATTCCTATAATGTACCTTAATTAGCCATACGGCCACCATGTTAACTACCCTTAAGCAACATATTTGGACCTCCGAGAGTCAAGTGTTAAGAATTAACGTTGTACCATAGTGTTATCCAATTAACCCGTTAAAAAGTTACTCGACGTATTACCAAGGCAAAGTAGGTTAGGTTGGTGAACCGATAACGATTTTTTATATTCCAATTAGCGAAACGTCGGAAAAAATTTATTTTACTTGCCGGTTCGTCGATCGGACATTTTTTTTTATTTCGCAAGCTTACTTACCCACGAGAATTAATGCCATCCATATGTGACCGTATCTTCGTAACTTATAATGGATATCTATCTTATGCTCTATCGCGAAGCGCAAGGATAACACGTAATTCGCTCGACTTAATTTACTGCAGGCGTTACCTGCGGATGTGACGTCTCATCTGTAGCGACTCTGGGGAACGCGAAATTTATGTCGCGGTTTTCAGCTCAGACCGCGAATACCTTGCCTCTCTGTTGCACTAACCAAACCTTGGTCGGGAAATTGCTAAAGCTTTGCCTGCGCCAATCCACGGGTTCGGGCAAATGAGCTACAGGCTCTGCGTTCGATTTCAATGAAAATCGTCTTTGCGTGATTGCCTTAATAATTCACGCGTCTCTCTTAAGTTCTCGAGGATTATTTCTCTGAGGATACACCTTGATGCTCACTCACATTGACTCGCCTCTTAAGATTCCCTCGAGGTCCTTTGGGTGATTCGTAGCTATTAATTGACGTACCTATCTGCTTGAGTGTTCTGCCATTTATACACTTATATTATTCATTGATACGAGTACCTCTACCTACGGCCATTAGTCATGTGGGATACTGTAATTTTTTTTAATGTGAAATAATATTTTAATTAATTTTTGGTACTTAACAAAAAAATTTTTTTTTTAAATCGCATGTCGCGAATTACGTGAAAAGCGAAAAATTTTGTGTTTGTTAATTGTATTTTTGACGCGTGGGTTAAGACGGGTTATTAAAGAATTTTTGAAATTGTTTAATGTATAATTACTGCATTTTCCGGGTACTTTTAATTCTCTCTTTTTTTTTCGGGACTTTTTCCGGTTAATAAGTGTAATTTAAGTTCTCGCGAGACGAGTTATTCCCTTGCGGCTAAATTTCACGAGTAGATGTATTAAAAGCATTTTTAATTTGCGACCTTTTTTGCTTCTGCTTTCAGGTCACGGTGAGAGATAACGGCAGGCCACCCTTATCCTCGACTACCAGGGTTGTCGTGGAGGTAGAGGACATCAACGATCACGCTCCGGTATTCGAGCAAAAATTCTACTCTGTACAAATTCCTGCTTCTGCGCCATTGGACAAGCCGATCCTCCAGGTGAGAATAATTTTGCAATACCTCCTTTACTTTGTACGAAAATTCCTCGTCTCGTTGCTTTATGCCGTTTTCACGAATTTTGCAAAAAAGGAAACTGTTTTAATGAAAATTATTAACAAAAATTTATATTACTCACCACGTGACGCTACCTTACGCATTAAAAATATTATTTATCATAAATAAGCATTGGATCGAAATGAACTAAAAAAAATGGTCGTTTCAAAATTTGATAACGATTTGTTTTTTTTTTTTTTACTTTTTATCATATAGATTTGGAAACGGACTTTTTTGAAAGGGAAAAAAATCTCTGCTTATCTTTCGGTTTTCGAACTCGATATATGTATAGGGTAGACTTAGTAAATGAGTTCGCGCACGTGACAAAATAATAACCCTTGCACATTACGACCCTTGCAGTTCATAAAGAGAGTGCACCCTCTTCCCTTAAACACTAGAAGAAGAGAAATGGGCACTTCTCATTTCATTAACAATGCACAATATAATAATCCACATGTATAATATTGCATAGACCACATGACTATATATGTATATAAATTCCATACACGGCACTTCGCTATCACGTACACCTTTGTCATTATTCTATAATCGTTCTCGTTAATCCACCAGCTGATCATTACTTGTTTTACTACTAATTAAACATAACGACCGACATTAATTTGACATTCCAAATTAGACCGTGCATACAGCGAGGTTCCGGATGTTGTAACGAACCTGATAAAGTCCCGATTGTGAATTGGACGATATTGGAATTTGAAAAATGTCATTAACTCGTAAATCGCAATTTTGAGTAAAAATCTCAATTTTATTTCTCAAACTTTTCCAATAAATATCAAAAGAGCTACATCAGCCTCTCTCGATCCTCTCGCCATGGCCGCGCTGAAAAAATGCAAATGAACAATAAAAAAAATATATTAAAAAGTGATTAATTAACAAGCAAGAAAAAAAAAGATAATTTCTAAAGATCTCATCTCGTTCCCGACAGAAAATGAGGAACCGCTCGCGGGATTACGATCTCTCGGTCGATACGTTACTCGAGAATGGAACATGGGAGACATTTAATCCCGACACCCTGTCAGGAGATCATTTCTTGAGGGTAAGAAAGTTATTTGGTTGGCACGGCAAAAAAAAAAAACGTGAAAAAAAAAGAAAATAAAAACATTTCAAAATCAAAGAATGAAGAGCCGCAAAAAAATCGTATTCGTCGTATTTTATTAATAAAAAAAAAAGTTCATAGCCGGTTGCCTTGACGAATTTCGAAAGCTTCGCCGTTCGATATCACGTATATTGAATTCTGTGCTAATGCCCTAAGTTCTCTTGTCAGTTGTCGCTGTTAGGCGAATCATGCATATTGCCTAGTTGATTAATAAATAATTTCTTTGATTCGCTCTCGCTCGTCCTCTCTTTACTTCATTTTATCAACTAAATCTTCATTATCGGTCACTTTTTGCACACGATTTTCGTACCTGCTGGTTATCATTATTTTTTCAACTTGTTTGACTGCATCTGCATTGTGCCTTAAAAAAAAACATATTATTTTTATACTTCCTTCCTGTGCTTCGTTATTCGACCGTCTTTACGTTTCATCAGCAGTCTTTAGGTTAGTCGCTGTCTCGCTTGATATCTTCGTTATCTCGTTGTATACATGCTACGTATTCAATACGGTACGTATAACGTTAGAAATGCTGTCGTATGAGACTGTCGCCTGAGAATGCTCTATTTTGAACCATTAATAATTACTCAACCACAATACAGACACTCAGCAGAAATACGATGTACTGGGTAATGTCCGTAACGTCTATAGGCCACTTGCAGAAACTGGCTGTTGCAAAATTACCGCAGTCAGCAGACAAAGGTCCTAGACATATTTAGCGAAACTCTCTGTCGTTCGTGAGTGCGTAAGAGAGAGATGGAAGGTGTATCCATCTCTCTCTCTCTCATTCTCTTTCTATTTCCCTTTGTCAGACGAATCCGTGACAAACGATCCAACCGCTTTGGACACAGACCTACCTCCCCCATTGGTCAGAGATTGCGTGTAGTGTTTTTTTTTGTATTTTCCTTTTCTTCTTTCCATTCGCCATTTCCCACTGTCTCTCCCTCTATTTCTTGCCCTCGCAACAATAATTTCTCGTTAATCTGTGAAAAACAGTATTTCCTCCATACGAAAATTTCGAATACTATTGAATTTATTTTTTTTTGAAGTTTTTCGAAAGATCCAAGTATCAGGGAGGTGGAAATAATTTTTAATCAAAATTACGTCACCGCTCGAGACGATTAAGGTAGAGGGATTTTTTTTCAATTTTTTTTTTTTTTTTTGAACTTCAAATCGTTGGAACCTGCCCTAATGACAGTGCATACGCATTCCGTTATGGCAGTAGACGGTACGTTAGACTCGAAGAAAAACGCGAAGTGGATCATAGCGGTTACCCAGTATATCCTGAACTGCAGTTCACATGCGCACTAAGCAGACTTTCGCAAAAGGTATGCTGATAACCAGCAAGCCTGAAATTCGCGGCAAGCATGGAATATTATCGAGAGCTGCTTAGTATAAAAAAAAAAAAATTGACAAATCACGAACACTTAAAAAATTGCATCCTCGAAAAATCATGACAGATTTCGTTAAAATAATTATAAGTGTTTCGCATGCCGGCTGAGAATGTTGATGCCTGAAATGAGCACGATTGAAAATGCCATCGATTGCTCGTAAATGAAACGCGATGAACTTAGCGTAGGATTTGAGGAAGAAGAATGTATTGTATAATAAAGCCAAGAGAGGAGAAGAGAATACCGAAAAAAAAAACAAATTCGATAACCGGCAAAAGCCAGGATAACGAGAGAAGTAAGGATAGAGAAAGGAAAAAAAAAAAAAAAAAAAAAAAAAAAAAAAAAAAAAAAAAAAAAAAAAAAAAAAAAAAGAAAAATCAAGAACGTTAATACCGCGTTACGTTAAATATACCTGTCGTATGTCGAGTATGTATAAATTCAAAGATTCTTCGACCTTGAGCCCCCTTCTAACTTTGCATTACGTAATCGCGCGGACCTTTACGATTTCCCATCTTTCCAATTTGTGCAATTCATTCGGACGATAAATCATCCCTCGTTCGCCGTCGTCGAAGTTATCGGGTGGTCATGATAAATTTCACTGGCGAAAAATTACGAGAGAACTTTCGACCCCCGTTGTACTTGCTAGCTAGAGTCTCTCTGTCCCTTTCTCTCTCGTCTATATACTAGCAAGTTTCCTATATACCGTAGCACTAGTATATCACGCCATTTGTAATTTGATATTTCGGTGAAAAGTGACGTGGTAAAAAAAAAACAAAATTCCAAAATATCATAAAATCACTTAATCAAGGCGATACTAGATTTCGTTGTTTCGATAACTCTCGATCAAGACCATGATAACTCGTAGACTTTACGTATGTGATAGATTATTAATTCTAATTGACACGTCAGGTATTGGCAAAGGACGACGACGTCGGGGACAATGGAAAGATTCAATACAGCATTAAGGGTGGTCGCGGTAAAGGAAAGTTCAAGATTCATCCATCGACCGGTATGGTTTATTCCCAGCGATTATTCGACGTCAGTCAAGAATACGAGATTATGGTAAGATACGAGAAAAATATATAATTGATCCCGATGACGTTCAATCCTGTATATATCTATTTAGATCCGCGCTGCGGACGGCGGGGAGCCTCAGCGAAGTCATCAAACTCGCGTTTCCGTTCAAGTAATAGAAGCGCCCGTGGAATCCGAAAATCCACCAGTCTTCAAGACCGTCAATCAGAGCGTGGAGATCACCGAAAGCGATGACGTAGGTTTTCTGGTCGCTCTTGTTCAAGCTACCGACAAGGACGGCGACACTCTCTGGTACGACATCGTAGGTAAGTCCATTGTCAATTTTGTCATTGAATTCCAAAGACAAAGACAGTTCCCTGTACTTTACCAGTCAGACTGTCTCTTCAAGAGCGAGTTCACCGTGTGAGCCAATCTCGATCTGTATGTACCTGAGCAAGTTCAATCAGCATTGCTAAAATGGTTTGTTGCAGATGGTGATAAACGGGACGAGTTTTTCATCGGTCGTGACAAGGGAAACGTGTTACTGGCTAAAAAAGTCGACTGGGAGACGCAGAACTTTTACAATCTCACTGTGGCTGTGAGCGACGGTGTTCGCACGGTTAACACTCAGCTGTTTGTGACGGTAATCGACATAAACGACCACAGGCCAGAGTTCACCGAGCACACGTATCGCGTGGACATTTCGGAAAACGTCGAAAAGGGCGAGACCATCCTCCAGCTTCATGCGACCGACGAGGACGAGGACAAGAAAGTATTTTACAGTCTGCACGCAGCGGAGAATCAGGCGTCGCTCGAGATCTTTCACATAGACTCTGTCACCGGAGTGGTTTCCCTTAACAAGGCTCTGGATCGTGAATCCATTGAGGAACATGTACTCACTGTGATGGTGCGTGATCAGGGAACGCCTGCTAAGAGAAATTACGCCAGAGTCATAGTCGCGGTTCATGATCACAACGACCATGCACCCGAGTTCACCAGCGAGATCATCCAAGGCAAAGTGTTCGAGACTTCGCCGGTTGGCACTGTGGTCGTTCAAGTTTACGCTATCGATCGGGATCGCGGTGACAATTCCAGGATCACCTACTCCATCACTTCCGGTAACGTTGGTAACGTCTTCACCATAGATCCGGATTTGGGATTGATAAGGATCGCACGTGAACTTGACCTCAGCGCTGCTTCCGAGTATATACTACTGATAAAGGCTTCCGATCACGGTTCACCAGCTCTGATGAACACTGTGCCTGTTCACGTTATGGTGACAATGGCAGACAACGCACCGCCGAGGTTCATACAGAAGGAACTTGCTGCTGAGATATATGAGAATCAACAGACTGGAACTTACGTTAAGCACGTTGAAGCACGGAGCACGTCGTCTTTGCAGTTTGAGATTAAAAGCGGAAATACGGACGATACCTTTTTTATAAATCCAAGCACTGGTGTCATTACTACTAAGAATCAATTGGACTATGAGAAAACCAAGTTTTACAATCTCACCGTAGCTGCGACTAACATGGCAGCCGCCGTTGCTCAGTGCAGTGTCATTGTTCATGTTCTTGATAAAAATGATAACCCACCGAGATTCCTTCAGGCTGTTTACAATGGCGAGGTTAGCGAAGGTGCCAGCATCGGTTCTCTAGTACTGACTAATAGCAGCACACCTCTTGTCATCAAAGCCGAAGACGCTGATTCGGAATTGAACGCGTTACTCCATTACGACATTGTGGAGGATCTGCCAAGAAAGTATTTCCATATTGATTCTAGTACAGGCGCCATAAGAACTGTCATGGTACTGGATCACGAGACTATTCCAGAATTTGTATTTCATGTGAAAGTCTCGGATTTGGGTAAACCAAAATTGTCGTCGGAAACTACTGCCAAAGTTATGATCACTGTAACCGATGTCAATGACTGTCCGCCGAAGTTTCTGCAGAACGATTACAACGCTACGTTGCTGCTGCCAACGTATAAGAATGTTGCGGTGCTACGGGTCAGTGCTAATGATCCTGACAGTTCCGAGGGAACTTCTCTGAGATATGACATTATCGATGGCAATAAAGGTCACACTTTTGAAATCGATTCCAAAACCGGAACCATCACTGTCGAGACGCCGGAACGATTGAAGAAAAATTATCTACTGCATGTTCGCGTCTCGGATGGGAAGTACTCCAGTGTTACTCAAGTGAACGTGAACGTTGAGAAGTCGGAAAATTCTGGATTAGTTTTTCAAAAGAGTGTTTACGAGGGTACCATACTCGAAAATTCTACTAAGATATCAACCGTGGTTGTACTGAACGTTCTGGGAAGTTCACTGAATGAACATATTGTGTTCAGGATATTGAATCCTACTGAAATGTTCGAAATTGGTAGCACTTCCGGTGCCATTAGAACCACTGGCATTCGATTCGATCGTGAAATCTGTGATAACTATGAACTTATAGTCGAGGCTAAGAGTCATACGCCAGACAGGGATAAGCCCAGGGTCGCTCATGTTATCGTGAACATTACCATTTTGGATATTAATGATAACTGTCCCATGTTTGTGAACCTACCTTACTACGCTGTAGTCTCTGTGGACGCTCAGAAGGGAGATGTTATCACCAAGGTAAGAGTCTAAAGATTTGTATTCTTTTTACAACCCTTGTTTTCAAAAATAAACCAAACTATTTTGTTCGCTAAGGTTCATGCAGTCGACATGGACAGCGGCGATAACGGCGAGGTGCGATATGAACTCAAGAAAGGACATGGTGAACTTTTCAAGGTCTGCAGAAAAACTGGAGAAATATCTTTGAAACAAAATCTCGAGGGTCACAATCGTGAATATCAATTAACCATCGCTGCTTATGACGGTGGTAAGTACAATCTTGTGTAATATTATTAAAGAATTTCATTAATTAACTTTTCACTAATGTACACTATTATTTACAGGCATTACACCATGTTCTATCGAAGTGCCTGTCAATGTAAAAGTCATTGACAGATCGATGCCTGTTTTCGACAAACAATTCTACACCGACAGCGTGCTGGAAAGTATAGAAGTTCACTCGCCACTGGCTCTTTCGATCCAAGCGGAATCTCCGTTAGGAAGGAAACTCATATACAGCATCACGAAAGGAAATGATTTTGAAGAATTCGCCCTGGACTTCAACACCGGTGAGTTTATGGATAATTGTACGAAATTAAATGATGCATGTCTCGTTTAATATTTTCAACAAAATTTATATTTCCTCATTCTCGCTGGACAAGATTGATATTGTGTTCTTAAAAATTGTCAAGCTGCCCTTGTTTGTCCCCATATGAAAATCCACTCAATGTTGTCCGGTTGGATTTATTTTTCAATGATCAAGTATGTAAATATATACTTCCGGTCCGGCTTTGTGATAACGTGTCCTGAAATTTCGTTAGTGTTATGGTGGCGAGTCAGGAGGTGTTAATTGCGCATAAAAGAAAAATGTACTTTGTACGTAGAGTAAATTATATATTTTAACACAATTTTCCCAAAAACCATTCCTAATTCGTATGTTATCCAGTATTCTTGTATGATCACTATATAACTCGGTTGTGGAACTCAGTCTTGCCTTATCTCTACTTGATCTAAATACCTAATTGATTAGTAATTCGGTGAAAGAAATCTCTCATTAAACCTTCAGTATAAATATATTAATGATCCGCGTCAGTCGCTTTACACAGTTTCCTCTATATTTTTCAAAATTATATCAATAATAAAATTGTCTTTTTCTGTATTAATGCCACATCAAAGAGCCAGATTAATTAAGCGGAACGTCACGTTCATAATACAAATTGTAATTAGTATCTATTAATTTATTGATGCTCCATAAACTATTGTACAATGGAACCCATTTCACTCTGAATAGCTGTTTGTTTGAATTTCAATAGTTTCAACAAACAGTTATCAGGTCCTTTTCTCTAATCAGTTACTGAAGTATCGGTGGGGGGTGTGCATTCGGAACGATCAATAGGTTTAATTGAAATCAATACAACTAATCGGTACAAGTATTACTATCCTTATATTCTTCTTTCAATACGGTAGCGGATTTGCGTAGAAAAATGTCCTAGAAAATACTCTTCGAATTCACATCTTTCCCACCCAAAGTCCTAAAGAATGCTTGATCGATAACTAGAAATTAAAGATTTGTTGTATCTACCTGTTTCGCAGCACCCGACAGTAACAATGGTCCTTGTGAGTATAAAACAAAAAAAGAACTAGTACTATCGGCCTGCTATTGTGTCGCTGTTGTTCTGCACTCCGCTCTACTGCATCCTTGCTGTTTACTTTAGCTATGCACTCCTGCAATTCAATGTCCTGGTGCAAGAAAGAATTTTATTACAATAGACCGGTTGAACAGTTGAAATCTCTTTCCACGAGTTATTTATTTTTACTTGTTTTTAAAAAAAAAATATCCTACACAATATTCACTCTTGATTTTTTTAATTACATGGGCACTCGCTTGATTTTCATAAATTTTTTTTCTTTTCACTACAGCACCTATTTATTATAAATATTATACGCATGCATATATTACCTACACTTTCGCACAGACATGGCTTAGAATTCATTTGGACAATCATGATTTTAATTTTGAAAATCTACTTTCGTTATAGCTTAAATTTTGTGATAACAAAACAAAAATACGCTTGAGTTATTTATCAACAAAATTTAATTGCACTTCCAATCACTGCTTGTACAAATTATTGCATGCAATAAATGCATTCTTTCCTTCTCTCTTCCGTAACATTAACAATTCATTATGGTGGCACGTTCTGTACTGCAAGTAAAGAACTGCATCAGATGCATTTTCACGTCATGCACTTCACTCCCCAGCCTCAGAATTTCTGTCCGATACAAACTAACAGGAACCACAAATCCCACATTTTATAGTCAGCAAATCAAAGGAGTCTATTTAGTGAAAGAATACAAAAAAATTGCGCTACTTCGACGGCAGTACGAGGCATTATAAAAAAAAATTCAAATCTGCTCAAAGCAAAATTCTCAACGTCAAAATCACAATCAAAATCGAATCTCATTATTCGCCCGGCTTTTCGTCCTGGCGCATTGGCTTTGTCACGAATTGCATGTTGCATCCTACCCTTTGCCTAAAATACGGTACAAATTAATTTAGCAAATTTAACGTCACCCGTAGAGTTTTGCAACAGTATGAGCGTGTCGAGAACAATGATCAATCACGAAAATTTCATTAATAAAACGTCACGTGATTATTATCAATAAATATGCTGCGTTCTGCCGTATAATAATTGTATGAAAAATTAAATTTACCGTTTTGATAAATTGCTCCCACCCATAAGTACATACAGTATACATGCTCATTGTATATCCGTGACGTTGTTTGTACATAAATAGGTATATTACATGGCTGCATTCATTAGTGTCTAGGTATCTACGAATCTGAAGGTCTAGAATTTTTTTAAAATTTGCATAAAAAATTATTACCCACTTTTGAAAAAAATAATGTAATTTTATAATAAAAATCAGGACCTTCGGATTCGCAGACACTCGGTTAGATAGTGCTTTCGGGTCCTACAACCTTCTCTTCGATAAATTAGGTGTAATCTATGTGGTGGATGAGCTGGATTATGAGCAAAAGAAGCAATACGAATTGACGGTACGCGCTACGGACAGCGTATCCGGTGTATACGCTGAGGTCCTTGTCAGCATCCTGGTCCTGGACGTGAACGACTGTCCACCAGAGTTCAGTCAAGATTCGTACAACATATCCGTGTCAGAAGCGGCGCCATTTGGAACATCAATTCTCAAAGTCAGTTCCAGAGATAACGATACCGGTAAGTTTAATATCAGTCAATAAAATTCATTATACAATTAGGATCAATAAATCCTAATGGATCGATACTGACTGTATAATTTTTATAATTGTAATTTTTTTTTTTTTTTAGGAATCAATCAAAAGATTCGATACGCGATACAGAACGATACCCACAACAGCAATGATCTATTTCACATAGATCCTGAGGAGGGTGTAATATACCTTAAAAGATCTCTAGATCACGAAGCCTACGATTCTCATCACTTCACTGTGATAGCTATGGATCGCGGTGTACCGAGTTTATCAAGCACTGCTCACGTCTGGGTATCAGTCATCGACATGAACGACAATCCGCCGAAATTTGAACAACCCTCGTATACTTGTTCTTTGTCAGAACACGCAGAACGTGGTCAATTCGTGACGGTTGTATCGGCAAGTGATCCAGATTACGTCGACGAAAAGGTGACGTATACAATAGTGGGTGGCAACGATCAGCAAACCTACAACATAGATCAGTCAACTGGAATCATATCGTTGATCAATATGCAAAATTTTGGAGATCAAAAGCTAACGATGCTGAACGTATCCGTGACCGATGGAGTATACACAAGTTTCGCCAGGGTCAAAATTGAGATCCTTCCTGCTAACAGGCACAACCCTAAATTTCCTAATCCTGTGGTTGAGGTGACCGTTTTGGAAAATCAGTTACCAGGAAGACTGGTAACCAGTGTTGTTGCTGTCGATGAAGATTTCGGTGATTATGGAACAGTTGTGTATTCCATACCTTCTGATCTGATGAGGGAGACCTTTGACATCAATAGATTGACCGGTGAGATCGTCACCAGGAAGAAGCTTGATCGTGAGCAACATAAGCTTTATGAAATACCGGTTATGGCTACTGACGGTGGCGGTAAATCTGGATTTGTTATGATAAGAGTGAAAGTTGGCGATGAGAACGATAACGCTCCAGTCTTCCTCCTGAGAGAGTACAAGGCAACGATCTACGGGAATATGTCGCTCAAAACTGTTTTCATGAAGGTCAAAGCCCAGGATGCCGACGAAGATGACGCTGCTAGGATTCAATATTCTATATACGAACCACGCAATTCTGAGGCTAAGGAACTGTTCGGTATCAATCCTGATACCGGTGCTATATTCCTTCAGAAGAGTGCTCAACTTTGGGGTAAGTAAATTCACCGAAAGTACCTACTTGATTGTTTTGCACTAGAGCACCTGATTAATGATTTGATACTTTTTCAGAGAATCAACAGTTTCAACTGTTCATTCGTGCCGAAGATAAGAGTCCTGTACCACATCATTCCGACGTACCTCTCAGTGTCTATATAATGGGTCCACACAACATTCCACCACTTTTTGAAAGGATGGAAGATAAGTTCTTTATATCTGAAGCTTCGCCAATTGGTACTCCTATCACACGACTGAAAACAGTCACCAATAGTAGTGTAACTTATCGTATAATATCCGGCAGTGAAGATTCTTCGCCATTCCTCATTGATTCCCACGGTGAGATAACCTTGGCTGAACCTCTTGATCGTGAACTGAAAGACAATCATCTGATTGGAGTCTTAGCAGAGACAGACTCAAGTCCCCCGTTAACGGCACTGGCTGAAATATCATTACAAGTGCTGGACGAGAATGATCATCCACCGAAATTCGAGAGCAATCCATATATGATTAATTTGGCAGAGAATATCGATGAAGGTAGTTCAATATTAAAAGTGATAGCTCATGACAATGATTTGGGCAGCAATGGCGAAGTGCGGTACTCATTTGGTTCAGACATTGGTGATCTTGCTAATGTATTCACTGTGGATGCTTACACTGGTTGGATTTCAACGTTGGTACAATTGGATAAAGAGAAACGAGGTGAATATAAATTTCAAGTTGTCGCCACTGATAATGGCAGCTCAAAACATTTTGCCAGGACGTCGGTTCACGTTAAGCTCAAGGACTATAACGACAATCCACCCGCATTTGTTGATGAACAGTACGACGCAATTGTTAACGAGGACGCATTACCTGGTACCGTGGTTGTCAAATTGGTTACCATTGATAAAGATACCGATCTTAATACTCCAGTAGAGTTTTATATCACGTCTGGAGATCCAAGATCACAATTTCAGATCAGATCAACTGGTGAAGTCTACGTCTCCAAGAGTTTAGATCGTGAGACCACTGATCAGTATGACTTATTAGTCGTAGGCACTGATGGAAAATACGTGTTTGATACTAAGGTCACTATCAAGGTGCTAGATGTCAATGACAATCCTCCATATTGTCTGAGGTACCGATACCGAGAGATACTATCAGAAGGTTCGCATCCTGGAACGTACGTCCTAACTGTTCTAGCAACTGACTATGACGACGAACCCAATGCCAAACTTCGTTTTTATTTGACCGGTGATAACAATGATAAATTCTCTCTTGACAAAGAGACAGGAATACTCAAAACAGTTGGTCAACTGGACAGAGAGACTCAAGCCAAGTACTCACTGACTGCTCATGTTCAAGACAGAGATAAGCCCAGCTGGGAATGTTCATCGCAGTTGGAAATTCTAGTATCTGATCTGAATGATAATGCACCGAAGTTCACGATGCAATCTTACAGTACAACACTGCCAGAGGATGTGGAAGTGGGAACTCTGGTTACCAAAGTGCACGCTACGGACAATGACATTGGTATCAACCGGAAGGTCAAGTACGAGTTTATTGATTCTGCTGACGGTCACTTCCTGATTGCACCTGACAGTGGAATCGTCACTCTGGCTAAGCCACTGGACCGTGAAACGAAGGCCATGTACAACGTTACTATTCAAGCCCTGGATCAGGGTACTCCACAATTGTTCAGTGTCGCCTCCCTCATAGTGAACGTTCAAGATATAAATGATAACCCACCAGAGTTCGCTTCTAAGTTCTACTTCGCAAGCGTGCCGGAAATCGATGCTGTTGGAACGGAAGTCGCAAGAGTCCTAGCCACTTCTAAGGATACTGGTGTCAATGCTGACGTCTACTACTCCATTGTTGGTGGAAATGAACATAAAAAGTTTCAAATTGATACCCAAACTGGGGCAATTACCATCTCTGAACAGTTGGACTACGAACGAGCTCGTGACTACTTCTTGACTATTCAAGCCATTGACGGTGGTATACCACCTTTGAGCAAT
This sequence comes from Cephus cinctus, assembly GCF_000341935.2. Lineage (NCBI taxonomy): Eukaryota > Metazoa > Arthropoda > Insecta > Hymenoptera > Cephidae > Cephus > Cephus cinctus. Next base: position 337,703 of record NW_014332891.1, read on the forward strand.
CATGCTACTGTCAATATTACTGTCACTGACAGTAACGACAATGCACCTATTTTCAGTGAAGTCTCTTACAGAACCTCAATACGAGAGGATGCCAAAGTTGGAGAGAAAGTTACACAGGTATACATTTTTTTGTCTCTTCAATTATCACGAAAGTCAATTTCTCTTTGAACCAATGGACATATTTATTGATTGTTTCAGGTATTTGCAAATGATTTGGATAGCGCGGAAAATGGGAATGTCTCGTATTACATTGAACGAGGTGACAGACAGAAGCAATTTTTAATCGACGAGAAGACTGGTGTGATAACTGTCCTCGCATCTCTGGATCGAGAAACGGTATTTTAGAGTTTCATACTTTTAGTAAATTAAATACTAGATTGTGCTTAATATTTATTTCCTCATATATGCAATGAAACTCTGTTCATACAGATATCCAACTACGTGCTGGAGGTTCACGCCCGCGACAGCGGAATACCGATGCTCTCAAACTTTGTAATGGTCAACATCGAGGTTCTTGACGCTAATGACAATCCGCCATTGTTCTCACAACCGAACTACACAGCCGTAGTACAAGAAGACAAACCGCTCGGTCACGTTGTTCTGCAATTTATTGTCACCGACGCGGATACAGTGCCAAACGCCGATCCATATACCTTTGACTTCCGTTCAGGAAACGAAGGGGACGCTTTCCGTTTGGAACAAGATGGCAGCCTGCGCACAGCAACAAAATTCAACAACAGAGTAAGGGACAAGTATGTTCTTCACGTCAGAGTCTTCGACAACGGAAGTCCTCCACTGTATTCTGATGCCTGGGTCGTCATCAAGGTCATCGAAGAATCCCAATACCCTCCTGTCATCACGCCATTGGAGGTTATCGTAAACTCCTACTTGGATGAATATCCTGGAGGTATCATTGGCAGGGTACACGCTACTGATCAGGATCAATATGATACACTTCACTTTAGTCTCGTACCTTCATCACCATATCCAAACACCGACCTGTTCCAAATTGACAAGCTAGACGGTACCTTGGTAGCACTGCCAAGACTCGACGTAGGAGAGTACAGGGTGAACATCAGTGTGACAGATGGCAAGTTCAATTCATTTTCAATAGTGACAGTGAACGTGGATCTAGTTTCTGATAAGATGCTGGAGAACTCTGTGATAGTGAGATTCCGTGAAGTCAGTCCTGAAGACTTCATCCTGAGTCACCGCAAGGGCTTCCTGAGAACTGTACGAAACGCTATGGGTTGCCGTCTCAAAGACGTTGTCCTGATCAGCGTACAAGCGTCATCGGATGAAGCTAATATCATCAAATCCCGTGGCATTAGGCAAGCTGTTCACAACGACCTGGACGTCCTCTTCGCCGTCAGGAAGCCACAGACTGTGATATCTCCTTTGGGTTTTCATTCATCCGAAAGTATCCGGGAGGCGGTGAATCAGCACTTGGAGGAACTGGAAAAATCGACGGATCTCGTTGTCGAAGAGATCGTCAGGTTCAAGTGTAACAAAGGATACTGCGTTTACGGTGATTGTCACGACAAGATCATCTTGGATCCTAATCAGATAACGCCAATAGCTACTGACGTAATGAGCTACGTATCCCCACGTCATAAACACAAGATAGATTGTAGCTGCAAGGAAGGCTATGCCGGAAACCACTGCGAGATTGTGGTGAACGAATGTGCCAGAGACCCCTGTCCTTTGTTCAAGGTCTGCGTTCCTGATTCATCGGTTCAAGGATACTCCTGTCAATGTCCTGAAGGATTCGCCGGTCAGACTTGTGACATAGACATATCCAAGTGTCACGACAAGTCCTGTTACATCCCCAGAAACCCGATATCCTTCAGCGGCAAGAGCTACGCCCGGTACAGGATTGACAAAGCCCTCCTCAGACAAACTATCGAAGATCGTCTGAGTCTGTCCCTGAGGATCAGGAGCATGCAGCCCACGGGGAGTCTCATGTACGCCGCTGGAAAGATCGACTACAACGTCCTGGAGATAGTAAACGGTGTAGTGCAGTACAGATTCGATCTTGGAAGTGGTGAAGGTCTTGTCAGAGTCAGCAGCGTCTACGTCAGTGACGGTCAATGGCATGAAATTCAACTTGAACGCGAAAGTAATAGCGCGCGACTAACAGTTGACGGAAAACACGTAGCCCATGGTTCAGCACCAGGTGTGAACGACATCCTAAGCCTGCAAGCTGACGATTTTTACCTGGGCGCAGAAGTCAAGCAGCATCCATCTGTCCTGGGATTTGAAGATATTCAACGTGGTTTCATTGGATGCATGGACGACGTCAGAGTTGCCAGGGTATCAGTACCACTGCACATGAGTGGCGCTAGTAGCGTTGCAGTCCTCAAGCGTTTCACAAACGTCGAATTCAGTTGCGATACAGCCACCATCCTTGTGCCACCTGGTATATGTGGTTCCCAACCATGTCAGAATGGTGGTACCTGCAAGGATTCAGGCGGTGACAGTTATGAATGCCAATGTCATGAGAGATTCACGGGTCTAGCATGTGAGCTAGACACTGATCCTTGTGCGTCATCACCCTGTCTATATGGCGGCAGGTGCAAGATCGTTCCAGGAGGTGGTGATTACACCTGCGACTGTGTCGGTCCTAGTCTCAGTGGGAAACGTTGTGAGCTTGGACGTTATTGCACTCCAAATCCTTGCATACACGGTGGAGTCTGCGAAGAGGGTAACAACGGACCAATATGCAAGTGTCAGGGTTTCACAGGGGAGTGGTGCGAGACTGACGTCAACGAGTGTGACGCTAATCCTTGCACCAATGGCGGCACATGCATCAATGAAATAGGAACCTACAGGTGCAAATGTCCACCTAACATGACTGGGTCGAATTGTGGAAATCCTGCATTCTCCACTCCAATAATATCAAACCGCTTCAGCATCACTTCGGAACAACTGATGTGGATTGGCATAGCAGCCATTGTCAACCTATTCCTCATCATCATCATCTTCGTGGCATACCGATGCATACGCATGAAGAGGATCAGGGCGCGTGCCAACAACATCAACAACGAGACCAGGAAGCAGATTGTTCTGAACTCAGCAAGACCACATGAACACGAGTTCAAGCGTAGTTCGAAACTAAGCAACTTGGAAGTAATACAGGTAATTGTACAGTACGCATAAAGTAACTCAAAGTAATATCTTCAATTTATTACTTTAATAGTATATTTTTCGTGTTACTTTGTCTTTCTCTATATTAATGTCTTCCCTTTTTTTTTTTAAAAAAGCACGTTTCCTCTATCTTTATAAGAAGGATCTACAATACCTAGTAGATCCTTTGAGTGATTCCTAGATTTGCCGCATTGTCCCTTTTTTTTGCAACTGGCTGATGATCGTTTTCTATACAGTAAATATTTTTCCTTAATTGGCAAGGTGTGTTTTTTGAGTTTTAAGGTTTTCGTGTGATCTTTTTTTTCAGAGAGAACCTCCCCAATGTCCTCCCCGTCCCGCATCCTACACCCCAAGTTCTAACAACGAGTCAGCCTCGTACAGTAATTCTGCGGCCGTGGCACTGAATAACCTCGACACACTGCGCAGCTACGGAAGCGCTGGCGACGAGTTGGAGAACTTCCCGCCAGATTATCTGCGCAATCTTAATCGAAGTACCCCTGTACCACCTCCCGCCCTAACACTTGCTAATCCAGTCGGTGGAAATGCTACCGGAAGCGACACGGATAGTCTTCACAAGCCCACGTGGCAGGAGCAGATGCAGCTGGCGTCCTTCATCACAGATAGCACAAAAATAAAAAATGGTAAGTGCACTGCTAGCCGCTTCTTTTCTTTACTTTCATTTGCTTGCCGCATGACGAATCCGTATTGTTTCTATAAATTGCTTGTGTCTTTTACCGTACCTAATTTTTATTCCATCCCTCACCTACATACTGTAAAATCCATATGTATGTTTACGGTATGTACTGCGACGTAAGGGGTCCAGATATTTCCGATCTCACCTCGAGCCCCACGTCGGGCGCCAAATTTTGCGACGTAAGGGGTCCAGATATTTCCTATCTCACCTCGAGCCCCACGTTGGGCGCCAAATTTTGCGACGATATACACAAATGAAAACCGATAAGGTGGATCTTACGTCAGCAAAAACGACCCGCAATGGTCCTCTCTCTCTACCTCCTTTCACCAACTGTATTATCCTGTTTACATATCATTGCAACTGCAGTGTGCCTAATTAACAAACGGTGTGATTGCGTGTTTTACTAACAGACCTGAAACGAGCGAGTCCAGTGGTACCGGAGCTGACCACTGGAGGACTACTATTAAGTACACGACGGGGACCTCATGCTGGTGGTACCTCCATTGCTTCTTTGTCATCCATCGAGGATGATCCTCGCATCGTTGGCGGTAAGTCGAATGAATAAATTAATAGCAGATAAATAAGTGGCATGAAACTAAAGCACTGATTGAATTTTACACATGGATGACCTCGGGTCGCTTTGGCTCTCTTTTTCTTCCTCTTATCTATTTTTATCCTGCTGTTATTTTTATTTCTATTTCCTAATTATAATTTCTTTTTCCTCTGCCATCCATTTGCTGCTTCCTATAATCAATTGTGCATGTAGTGTGTCTGAGTACAGTTGTTGTCTGCAATTCTTTTAGGGTATCACTGGGACTGTTCAGACTGGGTCAGGCCAAGTCAGAACCCCTTACCTAACATCACGGAGGTTCCTGGCAGCGAAGTTCCCGACTCATCCAGCTTCCACAGCAATGAGAGCAACGAGTCCAACACTCATCAGTTACCATCAAGTAAGTTAATCTTTTTGCATTTCGAGTTTTGTATTCTGGAGCACTTGTTGATGTTGCCCTGTTGCTTTTGAGGCAGCTGTGATTTTAAATATAAATTTCTTTTGGATAAATACTGGCAAATTGTATTTACATACGTTATATACAATCATAGGATTGTATTCTCTGATGGAATGTCTAAAAACTAAGTTTGCTCAAGATATATATATCTTTATTATTATTTAGACAATACTTAATAATACTCAGGGTATAATTAATTTTGGTAATTAATATTAATCAGTGATCATTCTCATTGACTGAATAGCTATGATCAGATTGCTTTGAGTGTAAAATCTTATTTCACAGTGCACGGTCCAATAGACCCAACCCGAGATATAGAGACCCTAAACGAGGACCAAGAATCCGAATACGTGGGCGACTCGGAGTGCGGAACGGAATTCTCGGAGCACTATCATCACTGTGCGGAAACGCAACGGCTCAATCCATTGGATAGCGGCGGCGAGGGCGAGTACAAGTACAAGGACTCGGATAGTTATCTACGGCATCCAAATTCTTATCTGCCGCATTACAATATCCACACGGATACGGAGAACGAGACAAATCCGCTTAACGGGCACCTGAGTACCCTGGAATCCGACGAAGAAGATGACGTAGTGCCTTATGGTTTTCCAAGTAGTAGGCGCAACCGATGCCACAAGGGCGATGACGTCGACGAGATCGGCTCTGTTATCACCACCCTCGAGGAGCGAAATTCTCTGTTGGGCGGCGGTACCAGCAACAGCGATCTCTCGACCAATCTCTGCGAGATCGACGACTCCGAATACGAGATCAACGACCAGAAGAGCAACAATGGACGGATATGGCTATCCGGAAACGGCATCACGCAGACCTCAGTGTGACAAACGGTCGAAAACGCCAATAATGTGAACTTACTAAATGTGATCGTGTTTGTGCTCCCCGGACGAGTGAATGTTGATAAGAAGTATGCAATTTTGTACATAGATATATATTATTGAATATTCCCGCGAATAATAGCTAGGCAAAGGCAATCTGCACAGGCAGCTAACGTTTAAGGGACTGACATTAACGATAATACGATTACTAGGATAATTTGTAAAGCTACAACTTCATGTAAACGACTCGTCAACGGTGTACAGATATTTTCACGGTAATACCGCGTCGCGATTTTTCTCTACCGGAATATCCAAGTAACTAATGGAACGAATGCAATGAAATTTAAGTAAAGCGACGTACGGGAGGGATCTTCTTAGCTACCGACGTACTTAATCAACCAGATACCAGTGAGGGTTCTGCTGTTTCATTTTCAGGTTTTGTTGCGTACGTCAGTTATACGGAGAGCACTGTCATTCCTATTTAGTTCGCACTTTTTCGTCCTGTCCAAATCGCTATTACTTCCATTATGTTATATTGTCTAAGGGCGAGCTTGGTTTGTGGCTTCGCTTTTATTCTGAACCAAATCGCCATTGCGCATCGTGGACCATGCATATACTCTCGTTACTTTTATTACAAATATTATTAATTTTCTATTACAATGCAGTTTTAAAGGAATTCCGCAATGTATTTAAAAAGAATTTAGCGCAAAAGGATTCTCAGCTATGGTTTTAAAAATGGAATATGAATAGAGAGATGAGAAAAAAAGTAGAACAGAAGATAACGACTTTGTTTTCTTGATGGGCTTAAGGGAATGAAGGAAGAGAAAGAGATGCAAAGAACAGTAGGATGATTCGAGCCGAATGGAATCATGATCACGTCGATAGACCAATGACTATTATTTAATAATATATTGTTTAAGCGTAAGTGTTATCCTACAACTGTATTTCCATCGTAAGAGTATACACATAGGTATGTTTATGTATTTTTACTAATCACTAACCAATGATTATTTTGGCTACGTGTAAACTGAACCGATCAACTACTTAATGACGATTGATACATAACAGATATGAAGAGAGAAAGAGAGACACGACGTGTAGCTTAGCTTAAGTAAATGAAAAGTAAAATTAAAGCTAGCGGCAATAGACGAGCCATTCCTGGGTAAATCGCGAAAAGACGAGGATGATTATGATTTAAAAAAAAAGAATGAAAAACAAGAAAAAGAGGAAAAAACGTGGACGGCCAACGGAGCACGTCGAGAGAGCTCTAACGTCCCTTATTAAGCACAAGTTAAATAGTTAAAGATGAATATAAAATATTTTTACTGTGATGATAATAATGTTTATACGATGACGACGAAGTACTATGACTTCTTGTATCATAATAATCGCAATGTTAATTATCTGTCATTTTTTATGGGAAAAACAATCTGTTAGAGAAACTGTGTAGAGCTGACATTGTTCCTCAACATTGTAACTATCGTTATCAATGACTCCGTCATTATTATCATTAATCCATTCATCTTGTCAATCATTTTCAACTTCGTTCTTCCGTCGATCATCAATCGATCAGCTTTGTACGGCGTAACCGAACACTGTGCTGATTGATACAAATTTGACAGTAAATTTTATATTGATTGTTTATCAATAAGACTGCCGGTGATTAATGCGAGTATCTTTGTGCTAATTGTATAAATTCTAATTATCTGAATCATTTTGAAAACCAATAATATTCCAGTCATTATTTGCTTGTTATACTTAAAGACGACGAATCCACGTCGCTAGGCTCTTTCTGAGAGCGTGTTATTGAACGGCGATAGAACAAAGGAAAATGACAATTAGTTGGATCGATTGAAACTGCCAATAACCTAATGCCATATATGTAAAGCAATGCATTTCTCCGTTGGGCGGACTAGTAAGTTTTGCGAATTTGCGTGGACGGGATTCTAACGCTTTTCTTTCGTTGTAATTAATACATATAAGTCGTCTCTTAATTAATGCTCTTCATTCCCACGTTAATTAATTTCCGTCGAATAAGTGCGTAGCGGCAGCTTAACTGGATGAGGTAATATAGCGCATTTTCTTTTTTGTATACGTAGAAATTTCGTAAAAGAAAATAGGAGAGAAAGAAAAAATTGTTGAGTACCACTTATGTTCCTGTTTTGATAAGGACAACCCAGCCGACGTAACCGCAATTGTTTTTTGCGATATGTCAGCAGAAACGCCGTTAGGTGATAAGAGACGATGCGATTATACAGGGTGCGATTATTTTACGTTTTATCACGAGGATATAAAATCAATCAAACTGTCGTCCCTGATGTAATATTATTTTAAATGGCGAGGAAGGATAGGAAAGGAGAACGAAAAAAAAAAAGATTCGTCCGTGCCTCCCTACCTGAAATTTCAGAGCGCGACTATTTTAATCGCGGATACAATTGAATCTAGATAATTTATTCTATATTAGAATGAAGTAAGACCATTGTACAGTTTAATTTAATGAATTGTATCAGGTACGAGCATCAAAGTTGGCAATGAAACTTTAAGTCGGTGTCGAAGCACGGTGCACGCTGAGAGGGTTAATATTGTTTTTAACGTTTTTATTTAATGTTAATTTATGACGGCGTAAACTATTGAAAAGTCGCGCGCAACGGATTCGCTTTCGTAATTGCAAACTCAAAAATTGGGAGTCAACTTCGATGTCTTTTATTTGTATGGTCTTCGTCGAGCTAGCAATGATTTGATGCTTTGGGTTTGTTGAAGGCAGCCGCCATGCCTCAGGCGATTCGCAATCGTTTATTGTATTATTCTCTACTTGTAGCCGAGGCGATTGGAATTGACGTGAGGATGTTCCATGTAGTAAAATGCCATGCGAAGTTGGAGAAGCATGGCCCGACAAAAGGCCAAGATAGCAAAAGGCATTTTGCTGAAGATATTTTTTGTGCGTGACGTTATTTTAAAAATATTTTTTTAACAACCCCCCTAACTTTAGGCCTACCTATGTGTCAATCGTGAATGTCTTTTTTTTTCAATCGCAATAACGGAACAATTAAAGAATATGTTTACCATGGAATTTCGGTAGACATCGCTGCGTGCGTATCGATTCGTTATCATTGTACCGTATGAAATTACACTATCATAATGCATATACGCGTCAGACACATAACCCACATATTCGACACTGTGAAAAGAGTATTGTAAAAGAAATTGGGTACAATTTTTCAATTCGCCACTGTAACATGTTTCGGAATAGCCCTGATAATAGAATACATATCGATATCATGAATTCTTTCAGAGAATGAGGAACTTGACTTGTTGTAATTGTAAGGCTATAATTAATTTGTACAAGATCAACCTATTGTAATAAAGAAACGAATCTTGCCTATAAAACACTTTTTGTTATTTGATACTAACTCAAACTTTTATTCTTATATCTAGACACCAGCGTTTGGACTACTCAAGGATTTTGGAATGCTGCAATATCGGAAACCACTGGAATTAGAGGAGGATCGTACAATATCATGACCCCCGATATATTCGTAACACTAACATCTCTCAGTCCATAATTTCTCAATTACCAGTCTTCATTTATTTCATTTTTCACTTACCCGGACCTTTAGTCTTCATTTTAAAGTCCTAAGTTAAATCTTAGCTGCGTAGAGATCTTTGCTCATGCTTAATTGTTCATTATCATGTTTCCCTACTACCGATCAACATCGCTAAATGCGATATGTTGTGAAACCGAAAAGCCAATGTTTCCTTCATCTACCTTTTTCAGTCATTTTTCTGAAACTGAATCCACTGTTTTCCCTTTCCTCTCTCCCTTTACGAACACTCATTAATTTGGTTCTTGGAAAATTTCGTCGATAAGTAGCGATTCTATTGGTTTTGGAAAGTGAATATCACACCTTTCGGATAACGTATCTTGGGATGTATGTACATAAAATTCTCGTTTCACGTCTCTAACGGAAATTTCCGGAACCAACAAAAATGCTCCCAAGGAAAATGCAATGTTTTCCTAATTACTCCGCTGCTGTGATACAATGGATAAAAAATATTCATTAAAACAGAAAAATATTCAGGTATTGCTATTCCAAATAACCATGCAGATTTTCAATGATTTTCTTAATGAATTAATTGCTCTCAATTTACTCCATTTCGCTCCGCAATTTGTTTTTAATTTCATTAAAACATCTCTAAATAAGTAGTACAATTTGATTTTCTCTTGGCTATTAACGGTTGGAAATCAGAAAATCTGGCCAAGAATACTTGGAAGTACTGAAAATTGCCCAAAATTGTGTATGCGCAACTTCGTCGCGCAGGACTCGCCGAGCGGGGGGTAGTGGGGGGAGCGCCGAAGGCAGTGCCCAGACCCGGGAACGCTC
>NW_014332892.1:0-175390 GCF_000341935.2 Cephus cinctus
GTCTTATCATATATTGATTAATATATACTGATATACAGATTTTTTTATGTTGATAGGTAAACCGAGAATTTTATTATTTATGGCAAATTTACATTAATGTTCGTACGTTCGTGGTTGTGATTTGATTTTTACTCTGTAGAGTGATATATTGATTTCTTATTTACGTCAGAGCTTTGTCTTTCGGCGGAAGGACTTTTGAATAATTAGATTTTTCAGGGAATATAATTTCGAAATATTCAGACGATAAATGACGCGAATTTTGTAAGGTCTTTCGTTTATCTTAGGTCTTTAGTTATATAAGTATTATGCGTAATGCTGGTGCATTGTTCGATCATTGCAGTTGTAAATGCGACAGATTTTCTGCATCTTCAGTTTAATAGTTCTTACAGATTTTAAAATATTTTTTATAATAAAATATCTATGACGGCTATTTTCACTTTGGAATGCTGTTATTAGTTTAATAACACCAAAAATGTTTTTTCAAAACAAAACGGTTACGCCAAGTATTAAAAGTGTAGCCATTTCATAAAAAATAAATCCTTGCTAAAAAAATACCAAGCAAAAATATTAAATCAAATCCAATAAATTAGCCAAGCAAAAAGCCTGTGGTGTACTGGTATGTGTGAGGAACGGCCCGGCGAGAGGGCACGACAAATGTAAGAGCGTAAAATAAATGTAAAATCGGAGGAAATAAATGCTTTTGGTTGTGGTCAAGGGAGCCGATTTGTTCGCAGGTTTCTTAAGACCTTTCCCGTACATTACAATCACCTAAAGTTTTATTAATTATTAAATCACCATTAAATCATAATTAAATACGGGAAGCAGCAGTAACATACAAGAGTAGCGAAAACGTTATAGGAAACATTGAAAATATAATTAAAATGATGGGCCAGTGGTAAATCATATAATAGGAAAACATGTAGTGACTTATGTACTTGGCCTCAATAAATTAGCCAAGCAAAAAGCCTGTGGTGTACTGGTATGTGTGAGGAACGGCCCGGCGAGAGGGCACGACAAATGTAAGAGCGTAAAATAAATGTAAAATCGGAGGAAATAAATGCTTTTGGTTGTGGTCAAGGGAGCCGATTTGTTCGCAGGTTTCTTAAGACCTTTCCCGTACATTACAATCACCTAAAGTTTTATTAATTATTAAATCACCATTAAATCATAATTAAATACGGGAAGCAGCAGTAACATACAAGAGTAGCGAAAACGTTATAGGAAACATTGAAAATATAATTATTCATTTAATATCGGAGTGTGCAGCAACTCCGGGTCATACGGTATACTCATGACATTGCCCGGCAATAAAATCGGAGTAGCTTTTACACGAAATTCGTACGGGAGAAACTCATAACAGAAGTCATAGAAATCATTGCGAGTTTTTATGATTTCCAAACGAGCCATCTCCTTCATCAAGACCTCAATTTCTTTGATATAGTTGTTGTACTTCTTGCGTCTTATGGTCAAGGATACAACGTCGGCAAGCATGATTATAAATTTTTCCGAACGTACTCTTGTATTTAATTTGTATTTTGGTTCAAGGCGTTTCCACAAATATTGGTAAAGACGATTTGTCGCCCATGATTTTGGTCTCGGAAGTTTTGGCCTTTTGTACACTCTGCCATTTACTATGTAAGCTTTGTCGACTTGCTTAGGTTTTTTAATGGACTCCTTGTTTGTTAATTGAAATGGTCTTTCATTCGGTATCGTAGGTTTGTTGATTCGATCTGATGGAATCTTTGTTAGGTATCTGTCTATCTTCTCCAATTCACGTTTCTTTATATTGTCCAATGTCTTCTTTATTTCCGCCATTTTATCTTTATCCTGTAGAATTTGTGTACTTGCTTGATCAGCATTTTCATTTAATATGATCTGTTTTTTGGTTGTTCGAGAAATTTTGAAATTCGATGTTACACTTGAAATAATTGTTGGCCTTTTAACGATGTTATTTATAGACTCTGAAACAGATGGACCGTCTGCAATGTTATTATCAATTATTTTGTTGTTTTGTGTATTCTCGTTTATCTCAGATTCGTGTTGGAGTATGCTACCGATTTTATGAATTTTATTTGTTTGTAACGTATTACTTATTTCTGGTTGGTCTACGGTGGATGATTCAATTTGGAACATACCATTTACAAAATTCTCGTTACTTATACGTTTCATAGGGGAAGGTGTTGATGGAACAATCTTTTTGTTGTAGGGTGTTGATTGTGATATAGGTATCATTCCTAAATTACTTATTGAGGGAGTATCTGGACAGAAATCAACGTCACTTCTTTTAGTTGTATTTGATACGGGTGAATTATTATCCCTTGGTACTTCGGTGGGACTTTTGTCGGAAGTCATATTGGTGTTTGAATCTTTAATGCTTTTGCTGGAAAGAATATTGTCAAATACGTCGGCTGCTAGACTTTTATGCAATTTTCTGAGGAAATTTGGTTTGGATTTTGGTAAGTCATTTTCATCTGATTTTGTCTCATCGTTCTTTGAATCATCTTTATTGTGAGTTATTGATTTCTTTGGGGATGAAATTTGAGATGGACTGATTGGACTTTCTGAATCTCTGTTAAGAGATTCTTCAGAAATTTTTGAATTAATTTGATTATTCTCAATCGAATGACGCATATCCTTACTCTCCGTAGCTAAATTTTCAAGACTCTCCGATTCAGTACTATTTTGATTTTGAGATATCGATTTTTTAGATGATAATAAAAATTGAACATTTTTTCTGCTCTTGTCATTCTCCACATTTTCTATAGTCTCCTCTGTTTTCTCAGGAGACTTATTACGAAGGTTAAGGAATGACATGTGCAAACGTTTTATTGATTTTGGAGAATCCTGTATATTAGACTTGGATTGACTACGAATCATTCTAAATCTTTCAACATTTTGTGATTGATTCATATTTAATCGATAAGATTCGTTTATTCGATTTAAAGATGCTGTCGAACGAGTTCTTCTGCCAGCTGTTAGAGCTTTTCTCTTTGCAATCGATGGATTTCCAGATTCACTCAATGAGTTATCTGCATCTGAACCTGTAGAAAAATCTGTTTTTTCTATGTGACTAATGTACATTGATGAATGTGACGAACGTGTTTGCCTTTGAGGTGTTGTAGGGTTCGTTTTATTTATCTGACGAGCTGATCTATTCATATTTTTGGATTTTGAATGATCTTGAGACTCATCAACGGTTTTCTTGTTCAATACTTTTTTGGACATATCTTTATGTTCAGAATTTTGTTCTTGATATGGACGATTATCCGACCCTTGATCAATTAGTAATCTTGAACCAATTTCTGATACTAAGTTATCTATTTCTGGTGAATGAGTTAATATTATCATAGGATTTAGTGTGTTTGAACGATTTAATGATTCCGAAGTGTTTAGTTGACTTTTTAATTGAGAAGGCGTTTGTTCCTTAGTTTTTGAGTTAAATGAATTGTTCTCGGAATTATTCATTTTTGAGTGTAAAGTCTGAGTCATCGGTGCTGGACTCATTGATAAATTATTTGCATTAGATGCTGGATCATTCTCAGCAGTAACATTTTGCTCGTTTGATTCTTCCATAGTATCATCGTCTTCTATTGCCTTCTGCACCATAGAACCCAGCAGACTTAATCGTTTCTTTTTAAATATATTTAGCCTTGACTTCTTTATAGATCTCTCAAGAGAATCTTTACTTTCATTAGCATTTTCGATGCTTCTTGTTGAAGTTATATTTTTATCCTCTGATAATAGGTCATCAAACACATTTCCTGTTATTTCTTTATGTTTTGTATTTCTAAGTATTCTTTTTGATTTTATAACATGTTCGTCATTGTGGTCACTCTCTCTTGAACTATCATTAAACCAACTATTACTTCGATTTAAAGAATTATCTTCCTCTGTTTTATGAGCATCACTAACAGCACTGTGTCCAGAAAGGTGCTTATGTTTAGTTTTAATGATCTTAAACATTTCAGATTATATGGTTAAGTTATTAACAATTTTTACATTGAGTCTGAGTGTTATTATTCTTACAGCTATAATGTCAGCGGTAGTACCACATGTCGAGAAAGATTTAGATTTAAGTAATGCTGGTCGTGGTGTATGGCTGGTTAAAGTACCAAAGTATATAGCCAATAAATGGGAGAAAGCTCCTGGCAATATAGAAGTTGGCAAATTAAAAATAACCAAGTGAGTAAACTAATTTTTACTCATAGGATATATACAGAGGTAACTTGTATAAATTATTCTAGAAACCCTGGACAAAAGGCAGAGGTATCTCTGAAACTATCAGAGGCTGTTTTAGCATTAAAAGAACCTGGAGAAGAAGATATTCCTAAACAACACAGACTCGATGTAACAACAGTAACACGACAAATGCTTGGTGTTTTCTCTCATGTTACACGTCAGTTAGAACTAATATTTTCAAATAATAAAAATACACATCGGAAGAAAGGGTGGCAGCTATGAAATCAAAAGAAATAGAAGAGATCATTCTCACGGACTCGGAAATAGATCAAAAACTTGAAGAGTGTAATAGATGTAACAACTTCAGTATCACTTATGTGCTTCCACCATTCTTTTGAATATTCAAATGACTCAATTCTTGATTCTGGATCAAGTGAACTGCTGGCACGATTTGCTATGCTTACTCGCATGGATCTTCGTGCCATAATGGAATCACCATCCAAGTTCTTCCACCACAATGGATTATCTTAGTTAAAACTAATATTTTCAAATATTTTCTTTAACCATTACACTCGTTTAGAACAATCGTGGTGCAAGTGTAAAACTAATTGAGACTAAAAACATTTTTGATTTTTAAAGCTTCCAGTAGCTCAGATGCCATTGTTCCAGAAACAGAAAAGTTGTTTATGGAAGGTAGAATTGTACAGAAATTAGAATGTCGGCCCTATGGTGCGTACTTTATTCCTCAACGATAATAGTACTTTATATTAAGAATAATTTATGAACATTCTATTCACAGCCGATAATTGTTACATGAAACTGAAGTTGGAAAGTATTAAAAGGGCATCAGTACCTCAAAGACAAGTTCAACAGTTAGATAGAGTAGTCCAAAATTTCAAACCAGTGTCAGATCACAAGCATAATGTAAGTTTGATTTACTGCTTCAAAATTCCAGCATTCTAATTATGTAAATTTATGTAGAGTTCTTGAATATTTGTTTTTCTTTATTCAATCTTTCCAGATCGAATATGCTGAAAAGAAGAAAGCAGAGGGCAAGAAGATGCGTGATGATAAGGATTCTGTACTCGACATGTTATTTGCTGCATTTGAAAAGCATCAATATTATAACATCAGGGATCTTGTGAAAATTACCAGGCAGCCTATAGTAAGTTATTAGAAATAATTTATCTATTTGACATTGTATGATCACTTTTGTCTACTACCTTTTTTTACCTATATATGTATTTCATTTCAGGTATATTTGAAAGAAATTCTTAACGAGGTATGCAATTATAATTTAAAAAATCCACACAGAAACATGTGGGAATTAAAGCCTGAATATCGTCACTATAAAGACGAAGAGAAACCTGCCGAAACAACAACCACTAAAACCGATGATTCTGACGATGACTAATCTTTATACTCTTCAATATCTTTAATATTTCTTATGCAATACATATTTCATCAAGATGAACAAAAGGATTTGATAAGACTTTGACATCCACGATACTTTTCGCACTCAACCAACGCTATCAACTTTAATTACAATTTGATATTTGATTGTAAAATACGAAGGAAAGAATTAGACCAATTTAAACGAAAAATTCTTACGTTATGATGTACAAATTGTAAAAAAATCTATGATCCAAGAAGAATTCTAATTCTATTATCAACAATAAAAAAACCTTTTTAATGATATGGTGCATACATCTATAATAATATGATTAAGAGAAGAAAGTCAATGACATTGATATGTAATTTTAGTTTTATTGTTTGATATACTCAGACCGTGCAACACGACGATTGCGCGGCGTATCGCGGTATAGAAACAATTGCTATTAGGGTATGGTACGGGAGTTCACAAAAATACTTGAAGACGTTCGTGTCTGCTAAAACTAGATCATTTAAGCATATCTACATATGAAGGTTTTACAAAGGTCTTTAAAATCGTATCTAGTTCACTGTCAGATAATACAGAGGGCTATTTCTTATTAGTACTGGAATATAATCCAATGGATACATTGTCAATGATTCGTGATTATCCACAAGTGCCTCAAATATTAAAACTAAATGATTCTCAATACAGTATAATAAGCCTTTTCTCAGTCGATCATAAAATTCTAAACGTGCTTTACAGTCATTTCTAAATTTCATAGCCAATTTTACAGTACAATAGTATATCTCTTCCTGTGACTAACCTGATAATATACCAACTGCTATGAGATACGTCTCAATGCACAATTAATAAAATGGCACAAAACGTATTTACTGCATTCTACAATTTTGGTCCAAGACTTATAAATAATTTCAAAGGTGCAGACAATATTGAATATCATCAGGTAGTGTTAGGATTTGATGACTCTTGGCAGACTGTAATCGGTTGAATGAGACAATTAATTTTTCATTGTCTCAATAGGCTAGTGGTCACTTTCACAATGATGAAAAATTGTATGACACACGACACTGGTACAAAAAAATATTCTTACAGAATATTTACTACTTTGTTAACAGACTGCGAATAATCTTCTTTGGTTTGATTATAATCTGCCACAGTCAATGAAGACTGTCAAAAAATTAATAATGGAACACTGGTAATACGATATACAATTATTATGAGAGCTATATGTGACATATGTATTGTGGATAATTAAAAACAGAAATAGAAAGAAAAAAGAACAAATCTTCTGGTTTCTTCATTAGGCTATGTTATCTGTCCACAGTAACAAACACAAGGTTCTCTATTCTAATACATTCTGGTTATTCAGTTGCTGACAGTATTCATGAGGATAAGATTCATTAACTCAGGACTAAGCGCGTGGGGTGTCTGAGACACCCAAAATCAATTCTCTTCAAGTAGAGAACAGAACTGCGCGGCCATTCCCGAGTTAACGAATGTTAACTGTTATTTAATTATGATTTATGTCTCAATCGATATAATGCATAGATATTAATATATGTAGTATAGTTGAATTAATTCATGATAATAAATGAAAATCAATGTCAATTAAATAATTACGTTGGAACGTCGATGCAGGATGTAATATCTATTGTCAATCGTTGTACAGTTCATAGTTAAAGTTTCTAATGTCCTTTTCTCTTAAAGAATATTCTTTGCAAAACCTTGAAAATCCTTTCCAATAAACTTTTAACAATATCAAATGCTTAACGTAATGTTTATAAAAATGTCTCGGTCAAAAATCAAATCGATTTTTTAATATATATATATATATATATATATATATATATATATATAATATATATACATATACAGTTCCTCCCATACTACTAAAACTGATTAAAACTCCGTAGCTTCATTGATTATCTTCGTTGCCTTCCTAAACGAAAAACGCATTTAAATAATTTATATAACATTACTGTATATAGCACTAGCTATTGACTGCCGAAATTTCATGAAAACAATAATTCCCATTACTGTCCATTTTGTAATGTAATGTCCATTTTGAGACCTATTTAAAGCAGCACTGAATGTATTTGAAAAACTTGAAATATTTAGGTATAAAATGAATGAGTAGAGAAATACTGCTAAGTGTATCAGTAAATAAGCGTTCAATATCTAATCAAATAATATTATTTATTTCTTTTTTAAACGACAGTTTGAAAGGCAGTGTATGCATGTACACCTGCTACTCGTCACTTCGAAGAGAGCGCCAAGAAACCTATGAATTCGTTATAAAAATAAAAATTTTCAAATGGACCAAATTTACGGTTAAATTAGTGAATATACCGTCTAGGACGACACAGTCATCTTCATCTTAGGCATTTGATTTCTATCAATCGAATAGTCGAGTCATCCATTGTTCGTTATTAATTTTTCGACTCCTACCTAACACCAGATGTTATTTAGACTTTTACCAGAAATTAAAATGACACACAATGGTCAATTTTACCATGAATTTTGTACCAACGAAGTCTTCCTTTTGATTGAATTTTATTCTCTTACGAATTACGAACGACGAATGCACGTAATTTTATCTATGCTGAATGAGATCGCTCTCCGTCACGTTTGAAATGTTATAAAAATTGTACGGTAGATTCGGTTGTAAGAAATTTTGTAACGCAGCCGGCACTGTATTAAAATACGTTGTGTTTCTTTCGCGAAATACCGTCTCTTGTACAGTGACTGGAACTTCAGCCTGAAAGCTTTGGATGGCTGTGGTGGGTATTGCCTGAACAACGATGGGTTGAGATACTGAGGTATGAGGCACTGCTTGTATAACCTATAATACATATATTAATTAATCCTTTTCATGTAAATAAAGGAACTAATTATTAAATTCACTCACTTCGTCTTACTTACTTGAACTGTTGTAGGCTCATTGTGTTGCGGCATGGCAAGTGTATCATCCGGTGTGGTAGGTTGTGGCTGAGACTGTGGTGGCTGCTGTTGGTGCTGATGTTGATGTTGTATATGTGGCTGTGGTTGTTGCAGATGTTTGGTATGTGACGTATTAATTCCATGCCTACGTTTCATATGTTTATTGTAATTTGGCCAATTGGTAAAGTGATGCTGACATTCTAAACAGCTGTATGGCCTCTCGCCAGTGTGTTGACGTCTGTGAGTCTGAAATAATAATATCAATAATTACTTTAATTTTATAGAGAAAAAAACTTTGTTCTTGATCATTGGCCTCTCCTGAATTATACGTTATAGCATTGCCATTAAAAAAAATTATTGAATACTCGGTAAACTATTACATCAATCTAGGACATTTTCATGTGCTATTAATAGTATGTCTATTGTTCTTTACTCACAGTCAATATTCCTTTGAATCGAAAGCATTTGCCACAGAATTCGCATGTGAATGGCATTGCACCTGTATGTATCCTATGGTGTTCACGTAATGTTCCTTTCTCCCTAAATGTTCTCCCACATACAGCACACTGATGAGGTTTGGCACCGGTGTGAACTGTTTCATGTTTCTTCAATTGAAGTGGTGTTTTAAATCTATAATATACCATTTATTTTGCACTGTTAACTATTCCTTATCCGATAATACAACTCATAGCATGAATTAATGACTTACGCTTTGGGACATTGAGAACAGGTGTATGGCTTATCAGCAGAATGTGTTAAGAAATGTGCCTCCAAGTTTCCTTTTTGTATAAAACTCTTACCGCATTGATCACACGTGAAATTTCTTACACCAGAATGAATACGCTTGTGCGTTACCAGATTTGGCTTTGTGGAAAATCTGAAAGAAATATTTCTGTAGAAATATCGATATGTATAAACGAGAAACTCAACATCGTTTCTAGGAAGATAATATAGTGATACTAAGTATTTATATAATAAAGAATTTCTTAATAGGCTAGTATTTTCTCTCCTTACCTTTTATCGCATTGGTCACATGGAAACCGATTTTTCATAGTATCTGGTAAATGGCATCGACTATGAATATATAAAGCACTCTGCTGCCTAAACGCTTTTCCACACGTTTGACAAACATGAGGACGTTCTTCACTGTGTATTGCTTTGTGAGAATCCAATACTTTTTTGTGAACAAAGGATTTTCCACAATCGTCACAGCTGAGAGAGAAACCGTTTATACGGTGCATATTAGGCTCTGCTGCTTGCAGTTAAATGTAAATGTTTTCTAGCACAATGATAATGACTTATTACTTACTTAAATTTTGACTTGTTTTTATGTCTCTTTACATGGGTAAGGAATCCATAGTATTTGTCGTAGACCTTACAGCATTGCACGCACATATATTTTGCTTTTTGATTGTGTACAGTTGCGTGGTGATTTTGTAATGTATCTCGGCTTGGTAATTTTTCATTGCAGTCAGTACAAAGCCAAGGATATCTTTCTAAACCTTCTCCTCTTTTACGACCTGGTTTTGAAGGCTCAGTTTCACGAGCTTCAATCATTTCCATATCAGACTCTGTCCCTGTATTTATAATATAATATTATGTCTATTTTATATATTTAATGTCCATCAAGAGTATATTAAGCAAAATCAAATACAATTTTTCTCACCTGTCATATAATTTTCAGGATAATGTTTTAAAGAGACTTTTGCATTCATGTCATTATGCTCCTCTTCAAAGTCTGAAGCTATTCCTAATTCTAAGTCTTCCATTTTTTGTGCTTGAGATCTCCTTTTTAATCGTTTTCTTGTTTGCTTGGGAGAATTCTTCTTCACAGGCGTTCTACACTTTCTTTGCTTTGTAGACTCTTGCATTTCCTCAACTTCATATTTAGATGGGTCACTGTCATTATTATCATCATTGAAATAACTGTCATTGATTTCATTAACAGAATCGTTAATGTAATTATCAGACAAGTGACACTCAACAATTCCTTCCGTGACTTCCTCCTCCTTTGGAAATTCTACTGCCTTCTCCACATAATCTACATTTGGCTCTAATGGTGGAGATTCAGACTTTGGATCTATCAGTAGCTGTCGAAGGGAAGTTTGAGCTTGATTAGTCTTTTCAAAGAATTCGCTGCACTGGTTTAAAAGAACACAGCAATCGATGCAGACTGACAGTGGAAGACCATCTGTTATTACCACCTATAGAAAAATAGTAAAATTGTATTACATTAAGAGATAAGTAAATAGAAATACATTTAACTAAATAAATGTCTTGTAGACTTAAAACATACCACCAAAATCTAAGAAGCACAAAGGAATAGGATGAAAAGAAACTTGAAGAAAACATAATTCATAAACTGAATATTTATTAAGCTTTTAAAAACCAAAAGAACCACATAACAATCTCAATTACAAAAGTACTGTTCTCTTAAGACTACACATCAAAACTAAAAGACAGCTACAATATAGACTGATATAAAAATAAAAATACAAAAACAATACTCCCAAAAAATATTAAACATCATTAACTAAGACAAATTATTCAGATTAAATGTAAAACTATAAAATTCTTATAAGAACAATATGCCTCCCTTAAAAGCACACTGACAATAATAGCGTTCGAGGATGTTTCTGCGTTGGTAAAGATGTCAAACCGAGTAAGAACGTTATAAAGATAATTTAACGGAAGCAAATAATAATAAGATAAATGAAGATAATACAAAAGAAAGAGCAGGAAAAGCCGACAAGCGGGATGCAATCATAGACACAAATTACAGCAGCGTTTATCGACTGTACCTGAATCTGCAAGCACTTGGCAATCTTAGCCTCTATCGCAAGCTTTTGGCCCTCGGCGTCATAGATTCCAATGAAGTTCTCTTTGGTCTCGGCGCAGAGCCGGCACAGCTCCGGCTCGGACATTATTTTCCAAGGCTAACCGGCGACAATGAAACTCGGACACTGAGCATCCTCGGGGCACTACTAAATCGCGGATAATCCAAAGTTACGCGTTCAGAGGAATAGCTCGTAAACAAAAGATCGGCGAAGACGCTAACCGGAGGCCGGACATATTGCTCCAATGTGTTAAAGAAAAATATTCCTTTTCATAGCCTAAATATACTTCATTACATGTAATCTATGCGTGTCCGTTTAACCTCAATGAAATCGCATCTAGCTAAGAAAGGCTAGAACGATTATTCGTGTCACGACATAATTTTTCACAAGATATTTTACTTATTTTCACATTTTATGTGCCAAAAAGTGGTCTGCTGTGTTTACGCATGCTCCGTTAATCAGCACCATCTGCGGGCGATCAATGTTACTATAGTTCCACACATTCACACGCGCATCACGTTCGAAACAATTGACAGTCAATTGTTTAAAGACAATCTCATGAATTAATTTGATTTTATTCGCTACTTTCTTTAATTAGTATTATTATATTATCCTTAGCTTATTATAAATTATCGACAATTCGTGATCGACAGTGATCAATGACGCTTGTTCAATCTCCTAACAATATAAATATCTAGTACTCAATGCCCATTTTTCTCACGTTTGGATCGTTGAATAATATCTGTTTCATAGGAACTAATGCAGACTGTATGCAGTAACAGTTTTAAAGCGAAATAATATTTAACGAAACTCTCATCTTTTCAGGACAGTAGTCCAATGTTGTCTCGATGATTCACGTAGGCCCTGAAAGGTTTCGGTACGCATACGTCATGTAACGACGAACCATTTATTACTCTCTACATATCATGGATCAACAGACATTTAACGTATGTCCGTTACCATATCTTCTAGTTAATCGGATGCGATTAAATATTCTACAATTGATAGTGTATATATTTTTATTTTATCAAAGGGTACCGAATAATATTCCGTCAACTGTTTCTGGGTCACCTACATAGCACATCAGACATTATTGTCTCTAACGGTACCTAAGAATATTTTCTGACAATACATTGTGTTGGGAGACACACGTCACAATTAACATAAAGAATGGCAAAGATGAATTCTTTTCCTTTGTGGAAAAAAAAAATGTTTGGTATGCAATACATTACAAGAACCGTCTTAATTGTGCAACATTTAATCAGTAGTGTCTACATTTATGACAGAGTCGTATCTAAAAAAGCATGTATCTTTGTTCTTATTTTATATGCTACATTAATTAAGAAAATCATTTCCTTGTATTATATAGTATGAACAGCTACATTATAATTCAGTTGTTTATTTTAAAGAAGAATCAATCCAACAAGGTTGAGGATAATCATGGTCGCCAAACAATCACAGCAGATAATCGAATACGTGGAAAGTTAGTAATATTATTTACCGCAATAATGTCTGTTATAAAGTGAGTATAAAAATTGTCTCCTTGGTACAGACAATCATAGTACTCTCACCAGTCAATGGCGAATTGACACTGTAAGTCCTTTCTATAATTCTTAAAATAGCTGTTAACATTACCGATTTTAATCGAATTCACGAAAATAATGTCCCACACAGGCACATTGGATACACTAAATCTAGAATCGTGTCTTAGAAGACAGGCACGAACGGAAAGATTTACAAAGATATCGACTTTTTAAAATTCCGAGGGTGTGTTAGCGAAAGTCTTCGTTTTCTCGCAGGCGTTTGTCAAAGAGAAATAACCAACGAAGTTGAACAAACATATTGAAATGAGAATAAGCCTTTAAAGGACCACGATAATTTCACTATAATAAATTTATCAAAGATACATATCAACGAAGTACATAGTCAATGAAGCTCTTAATTTTGTCATGCAAAAATCCTAATTCAACCTTGATTACACGCTTTCGAAACATCTTGCATTACAAGTCAATAAGCGCAAAAAGCAATATCACTTAGATACATAATAAATGATTTTACGATATCATCTTCAGTGAATTGAAACGTTAATTAAGTTTCAGCAACGAAAATACATATGTAGCAGAATCGACGGATGAAAAATGTTCTGGAAAGTTCTAATAACGATTTCAAATTCCTCATGTACAATCACGAGTTACACGTAGCCTGTTAACACCAAGTGACAATTGAAAGTGGCACTGAAATTTTCCCCGGATATAATATTCTTCAGAAAACAGCACCCTAGGCGAATTTTACTAATAACCAAGCATAATAACAGGTAGAATATATTTCAATAGCAATACTATTTTTTCCCCCTATCACGTACCAGTATGGAATACCAGTGAATAAGTTTCACGTAATTTTCTACAAAATTGTTTTCTACTACCTATCAATTGGTACCTACAATTACGTACAGAGTTTGGGGTAACGTTCTACTCGGAAAGCAGCTACGAAAATGACGACAATATGTGTACGGAGTCACGTTTGTTCATGAAAAGACGTGAAAGTTTTTCTGCCTTTATTATATTCAGTCTATTGGATTTTTCACAGCGTAAAACATTCGAGGTATGCGTTTATAATATTTGTACACGAAAATTTAGAGGAAGAAGTTCACATGTCAGGGTCACCAGTGGGTGTATCACTTCAAGCTTTCTATCTGTCATGACCTGAGGCCAACATATTATCAGGCACTATACGAAATCGAAGATTGGCAATCGCACCGAAAATACCTGGCCGCTCGTAAAAGTACTGGACCGATGAGTCTTCATTGTGTATATATAGGGGTGCCGCCGATGAAAGCACTGCAGTTCGTTCGCGAACGTTCATAGGTGAGCATCGTTTTAAACTATTTGACTGAATATTTCTTTTTCTCTTTTCGCTAACATTCCTTAAGACGGTGAAGGTTTAATGATACCTGTGATAGTGATTTCCATGTAATATAATATATCCACAAAAAGGATTGACAGTTTATTTGTTAGATTTTATTAAGAATTTCGATAATTTCATAGCAGATATTAAAACGTAACATGAATACTCTACTTATTTAGTGTAAATTGTGATGAAAAGTCATTTCCTTGTATAACTTGTGATTTAGAGTACAATTTGTCTTTAACTAATTACTGTCGATTCAGTGTGATACTTGTTTCCTAGAAAACAAGTTTCTGTGTTATTTTGTATTCTGGAAACACTGATACACCACTCCCTGTACCACCCTATAAAATATTGGGAACATAGGACCGGTTTTAAAGAAAGTTGACCATCGAAGGTTTCCTCGAAGCACTTGAGCTGCATCTAATTAAACCATCGACCATCGGTCATCGACCTTATGGATGTACTGAACAGTTCCTTGCATAAGATTTGGATGCAGCTTCGACCCGACCTCTGTATCAGAATATAGCCAACAAACATTTTAACGGGAACAATAAAATATTTACCTTCATAAGATTTGCATAATATGTTCTCCACGATTGTATTGATACATCCGAGTACGACGATAACAAATATTTTTCATATTGCAGACAGAAAATGTTGCGGCTCATCGTTCTCGGTGCTCTGGCTACGCTATGCGCGGCACAGTTCCAGCCGCAGCCCGCTGGAAGAATCCTGGAACCACCTGTACCGGCACTTTGCGCACAAAGTAAATGACGCTTTGAATTCTTTCTACTTGCGCAATTCATGCAAATCTTAGTCGGAACTTTTGACGAAGACCTACTGACTCAAATACATACATAAGGATTTTCAATATTCGACATTTAAACACTAATTCCATAAATGTCGTTTGAAGAACCTAAATATTTCGGGTTAAGAAATAAGTTATATTGATTCTATAAAATTCGTAATGCCGCGTTTGCGTGATCCATTCAATTAGATATGATAATTATTGAGGATCGTCGATCGTCAAATCCGTGACCGTGATACCTTATGCTAATCCAATTAAGAGAAATTTCTTCTAATCGACCAAGAGGCACGTGTCGTTTCATTCACCCATATCCCTCTATAAATATAGAAAGCATACGATGACTTCACTATTGTATGCCTACCGATTGGTAATGTAAATTCAATTATTATTCATCATAGTCACGGATACTAGAATACTAGGTTATACTTTCTCGATCAAATCATTCTGGATGTAAATGAAGGTAATTGAATTAATCAGGAAATTAATGGGTTCTGTTACATTTAAAAAAATATTAAGTTAGAAAAATCCTAGTTGAATTGAAGTTACTATACCGTGTCATTGATCCTGTTAATTATAATCCATAATATATCATTAATAGGTACAATCCTCATGGGATTCTCGATAATTGTCTTTGACTTTAATGGTTTGAAACACTAAGTAAATATTCTCATCACGTAGCTCTGTGCATTTTGTAATGAACTTTCTTCTTCTATATTTGGGAAAGCCGTCATTAACGTTGAACCCACCACGTCAATGTCTACGTATAGTGTCTGTGGCCGCTGTAGGTCACGAGTAACGGTAATTGCTCAATCCATTTCTCTTTAAAAGCATTAATATTCTCTAAATTATTGAATGAAAATTTCATGATCGATATTCACTATTTACTACATTTATCGCGTGCTCTGTCGACTTAACTATAAGAGCGAAAAGTTTAAATTGTATAGGAGAGATCGTAAACTAAGGCCGTTCACGTTTCGGTTCTATTTCTATACCGAGGACTCGCCTCTCACAGGGCGTCTTTCTTACCAATGAAAAGTAATTGGGATTCCCTTGACATTCAGTAAATAGCAATTTTCTTTCTGTGATTCGTATTTTACGATTGCCATTAAGACACTTTTATTATTCTGCCCGCATTGGGAAGTGAAACTCTGGAATGAGATAAGAGAATTCTCTCTAAAGTGTGCCACAGGGAAACAGGATTCCATTACTGATAGGGATAGTGTCACCTATTAGAATACCATTGACAATCGGCAAAACAAATATTTTTAGTGAAAGTTGACCCGGAAGAGATAGAATAGTTTTTTTTTAGTACGACTACGCTTAGTTGGATTATTATTCGTATGACGATCGCTTAAGACCATTATACTTTTATTTTGGATATCGCTTATTAGGGACTGTGGATTTACCTAAGATTAATTATTTTTTGAAATTTTATTTTATAGGGACCATCCATGAACGTTTCAATGGAAAGGGCTATTACTTCTCATGGGCTGAGCCCAGGACCAGCGGACAAGAAATGGATTGGCTTGCCGGAAGAAACTTCTGCAGACAGCGTTGCATGGATCTTGTTTCTTTGGAAACTTCTGCTGAGAATGAGTTCATCAAGAGTCGCATTGTACAGAGTAAGAAGTAGCTCATAACCTACTTGTACGACTTGATAGCAATTGGTAGTGTCTGGAGGATTTAATAAATTATTCATTTCATAGACAAAGTTAAGTACATCTGGACCTCTGGCCGTCTCTGTGACTTCAAGGGTTGCGATCGACCTGATCTTCAGCCTCTCAATGTGAATGGATGGTTCTGGACTGCTGAGCTCCAAAAATTGGCACCGACAACTGATCGCACGCAAAACGATTGGTCTGAGAGTGGCGGGTAAGATATCTGATTTGATGTTCCATTAGGTTACCTTATTCATATTTGATTGTCAGTATTTGGAATGTAATATTTTTCTATTACTTAGAATGGAAATCGATTGGATAATGAAAAATATCTAAATATTACCAAGATGCTCTGTGGAATGTTAATATCTTAAATAGAATGTGTCACGGTGTCTATTTAAATGAAATTTTCCCTTGTAATAGTTCGTAGTATTTTTTTAACTGTAGAATAGAGGATTGTTTAATATTCTAAATGTATAATAGTAGATCTCGTGTTTTATATGATGCTAACAGGAATATAAATATTTTCAGTATTGGGAAACCACAACCTGACAACCGTGAAGCCATCCAAGGTGGGGCACCAGAAAATTGTTTGGCTGTTCTTAATCAGTTTTACAATGACGGTGTTAACTGGCATGACGTTGCCTGTCATCACAAGAAACCTTGGGTCTGCGAAGAGAACGATTCTCTCTTAAAATACGTACGATTCACCAATCCCAACATCCGTGTTTAAAAAGCATATCTAGAAAATTGTCATGAAGCATTTTTTATATTTTATTGTAGAATCACTGTTTCTGGTCCATGTATTTACGAAAATTTAGTTCAATTAGTCAAAGATCTTACATCAAAATTTAGACTTCGTGGCAAGTACTGTTCTCATGTGAGATAATTAAGGGAAGTGACTGAGTAGCATGTATGAGCGCTGTATTTATTGCGATTATAATCCCATTGTCTCTCTTACTTTTAACTAATGACAAATAGCTCTTCTCATTAATTTTATTTCCCTGCTATAATATTTGAGGATAGACCAACCTTAGTATTTTTGTCACAGCTTGCGGTCAAATACGGTATTTATATTGTATGAATGTTTATATAATTTGTACTACAGAACTAACATTGAACAATAAATCTCTTTTCTTTATGTAAAGAAATAATGACTTCTTTGTTTCCTAATATCTCTATGTTGGATACTATGCATGTAAGAAATATCAATGTAATAAATATTAAAAGTTTATTTATAAAATTAAACAATTGTAAAAATTGATACAATTTTTACTTCTTTCCCTCAACCATAATGATATGATATCCAAATTTTGTTTTAACCGGTGGATCTGTATATACTGGAGACCCAAGACTAGATACAGGTAAAGCAAATGCAGCTTCTTGAAATGGACCGACCATAGAGCCACGTGTCATCCAACCTAGATCACCCTTATAAGAATTAAATAGTTGAATTTAAATATTAATAGATAATTTAGTAATAAAATCCTTAATAACTAATTTTATCATAAATGCATATTCAAATTGGAATACTTACTCCTGATCGTGCCTTGTCTTCACTATATGTTGCTGCAACTTCATTAAACTTTTGACCAGCTTTTAATTTTTCAAGTGCTTCTAATATTTTTGATTGCTTCTCGCAAAGAATGTGTCTTACCTAGCAATAGAGAGAACAAATATAAAAATGTTATTGCACTAACAAAATATACTAAATTACCTATCTACTATAGTATTACAAATAATGAAAAGTACAGTATGACAAATGAAACATTTACTTTTACAGCAGTGCCTCCCTTTTTCTCGCCTTTTCCTTTATCGCCATCGTCTCCACCTTTCGACTTCCCAGCTTTAGCTCCACCGGCAGCTTTTTTCGGTGGCATTTTCACTGAATCTGATTGAATCTGATGTTAACAGAAGCAATTGTGGTGCGATGAAGGTTAGAACCACATGAGGAAATGCGCGCGCATGAAATTTTCAATTACCAATTTCCATATTGCAATCATCCTGTTTATTAATAGTAAAAAATTAGATTAATACAAATATACTATTAGAAGATTAAATCATATATATTACCTCGGGAAGTCCTTCGTTAAAGGAAACCAAATTTAAATGTCGGTCTGAAAGTTTTGTAACAACCTATGTAATTTTACAATTAAAATATTAAATTAAATATTTTATAATGTATAGCGAATTAATTGCTTTTTCTCATATATACGATCTCGTGACAAAAACAATAAAAAATTGTAATAAATCTTTAACGCAATTATACTGCTGGTAAACAAATTATTATATGATTATCTATCAGGGGTTTCCAATGATAGTGACGAGTTCAGGAACGTTAGCAAAATTACATTGAACAATGCCAGGATGTGGAAGAATAAGAGAAAGAAGTTGCAACGATGAGTTTGTGATTTTTGAATATTTAAACCGGTCCAAGATGCTGCGCACGCAAAGATTACAGAGCGCCAGACAAGTAATGGTTGCGCATGCGCGGTGAGTGCCAATTGTTCGCGAGTCCCGTCATAAGCAGGAGTCGAAATAATAACATTTTTCTCTGGCCGAAAAATAGGTGAAATAAGCCAGTGCGAACATTAAATAGAAAAGAATATTGAGGTTTTGTGGATTATCCCGTGGAAAACAAAGTTTTCCGTGTATTAAGGGCCAGCGGCCGGGTGATGCGCGCATATGTCTAGGCTCGGAAGGACTCAGCTTCTGGCTACAGGACAGGTGAAGAGGTCGGCCGCTGACCACACGGCGGTGATCAAGAACTTGACGAAACGCAATAAACACTCCGCCGCAAGTGCTACAACTGTCGCCACAACCGCCGCAACTGCTGCCGTCGCTGCTGCAACTGCTGCCGTCGCCGCCGCCGTCGCCGCTGTCGCCGCCTCGGACATCGACGAGATCGAGAACATGACGGACACAGCGGCTGCGACGAACACCCAAAAGCGGGCCAATTTCTCGGCGTTGACCGTCGCCAACCCTAACGGAGTCAACAAAATTTCGCCGAGTTTAGCGAGCGCAAAGCCAGGCTCGGCTAGGAAGCTCGTCATCAAGAATTTCAAAAGTAAGCGAACATGGAGGAACATAACCTCGAAATCAGCTGGCATTGCTTGACTGCGCGAGGGGTATTGTATTTGCACTGCTTGGCATGCTACTACGTATTTTGCGAAATGAGGTTCCGCATGCTCGTGCCATCAGCGCGTTTCCTTCTTATCTTTACTTGACATCTCAAGGACGTTCGCCCGCAGATATGCCCTTCTTATAACCAGCTGTCTGGCACTAACCTAACCTATCTTTAAAAAAATCCTGGCGAAATGAACAATTGTTCTATAGAATTTTTGCATCTCACTTTAGACTGAATCATCCTTTTGGACACATTGTAATTTTTAAATCTACAACAATTTTCTCTCGGCTACAATTTTTTATAACGCAGATATTACTTGAATGATTATGAATGATCATTCTTTTCAAAGGATTTAATATTATGCTAATTATATAAAGATATATAAATAGATTGAATCTTGAAAACTACACATACTAACGTTTTCTTCTTACATTGCTAGTTTAAGATTCATCTCCATTGCTGTTTATGAAGAGTGTAGTAGTTTCTAGAATTTGATTCTTAATTAGTCATCGATGATATCCATATATAAGAACAAATGGTATTTTTATAGCTGTTGTTTAAATATGATAATATTATAATTGTCTTGCAACACATATTCTTTAATAGATTCTTTAATTTAAAAGACTTGTTTATTGTATTAATTGGATAAATATGCCTATTTTTTACTTATGCTTTGACATTTTTGTTTGGAACCTAGAGTTTTAAATTGACATTGTATTACATCTATGTACAGATAAACCAAAACTACCAGAAAATTACCAGGAACAAACATGGGAGAAATTACGAGAAGCTGTTGTTGCGATACAAACTAGTAAAAGTATTCGTTACTCCTTGGAAGAACTTTACCAAGCTGTGGAAAATATGTGTAATCATAAAATGGCATCCACGTTGTATGCAAATTTAACAGAACTCACTGAATCACATGTTAAAGCCAATATAGAACAATTCTTGGCAGAGTCGATGGACAGGCACATCTTCTTAAAAAAAATGAATGAATGCTGGCAGTCCCACTGTCGACAGATGATTATGATTAGGAGTATCTTTTTGTACCTGGATAGGACTTATGTCTTACAAAATCCCAGCATTTCGTCTATTTGGTAGGCAACAATTTATGGATCATCTGTGTTTTTGTCTCAGTCACATTGTTGTTACATCATTTTTTTTTTATTCTGTATATTACAGGGATATGGGATTACATCTATTCAGACTGCATATCGTCCTAAATAATTTAGTTCAAACGCGTACGGTTGAAGGACTTCTAATGCTAATAGAGAAAGAACGTCAAGGCGATACTGTGGACCGAACTCTTCTCAAATCTTTACTCAGAATGCTGTCCGATCTGCAAATCTACCAAGAGGCCTTTGAAACCAAGTATGTTGTATACTTTACAGACTCTCCAATCTATATTCAATAATAAATTCAATTTGTTTTGAGCATGGTTAATTATAAAAACCGTTAATAAAGGTTTACACGCTTTTTCTATAGGTTCCTGGTGGCTACAGAAAGGCTGTATGCTGCAGAGGGTCAACGACTGATGAATGAACATGATGTTTCTGAGTATCTTGCACATGTTGATAAACGACTTCAGGAAGAAAATGAGAGACTGTTACATTACCTCGATACATCCACGAAGTGCGTATCGTTTTCTGACAACTATTTCAACGTAACATACTTAAGTTTGATAAGAACCTTAATTTTCATGGACTAATATTGCAGATGGTCACTCATACACACTGTTGAGAAACAATTGCTGTCTGAGCATATTTCAAGCATTTTGCAGAAAGGTTTAAGTGGCTTATTGGATGAAAACAGAATCAGCGATTTATCGTTACTTTATAATTTGTACAGTCGTGTAAAGAATGGTCTCGTGGAACTGTGTTTGAACTTCAATAGTTATATTAAGGTACGTTTATTAGTTTAATTAATTATTACATTGAAAAAATCGTTGGAAATGTACAATCACACTATCCTATACATTTCAGAAGAAAGGAAAGACGATAGTGATAGATCCAGAAAAGGACAAAACAATGGTCCAGGAACTTTTGGACTTTAAGGATAAAATGGATAATATCGTGAACACGTGTTTCCATAGGAATGAAAAGTTTGCCAATAGTTTGAAGGAAGCTTTCGAAGCGTTTATAAACCAGCGGGCGAATAAACCTGCAGAACTCATAGGTATGGTTCATGTTCTTTTGCATATAACAATAAATAAAAGATTTTCATTCATAACTCTTAAATGTTGTACATCATTCTTCGTCCTTTTTAGCAAAGTTTGTAGATTGCAAATTACGTGCTGGAAACAAGGAAGCAACGGAGGAAGAGCTAGAACGGTTGCTCGACAAAATAATGGTGCTGTTCCGTTTTATTCACGGAAAGGACGTTTTCGAGGCGTTTTACAAGAAAGATTTAGCAAAACGGCTATTAGTAGGCAAGTCGGCATCTGTTGACGCTGAAAAATCAATGTTGTCGAAGTTGAAGCAAGAATGCGGCGGAGGATTTACTAGCAAACTGGAAGGAATGTTCAAAGATATGGAACTTAGTAAAGATATTAATATCGCATTCAAGCAGGTAAAAAAATCAAGAAGTATTCGTTAATTTAATTGTAATTGAAGTAATGGTTGATGTGATGCTTCTTATATAAATGATAAAGTTAAATAGTATATCTTCTTCGAAACCTTTTCATGATTATGGGTTTCCTTAATCACAGTATGCAGGAAATCTTCAAAATGAAATAACAGCTAGCAATTTGGATTTAACGGTATCCATACTCACAATGGGTTATTGGCCAACGTATCCCGTCATGGAAGTAACATTACCAGCTGAGATGGTTCAGTATCAAGATGTTTTTAACAAATTCTATCTGGGTAAACATAGTGGAAGAAAATTGCAATGGCAGCCAACATTGGGGCATTGCGTTCTCAAGGCGTGGTTCAATCAGGTAATTAATGGAATATGTTGATAATGTTTGTTAAATTATTTGTTAAATTCAATTATTACACACCAATGATTTGTTAACAGGGTAACAAGGAACTACAGGTTTCATTGTTTCAAGCCTTGGTACTAATTCTATTTAATGATGCTGACAACTTGTCCTTGGAGGATATTAAGGCTGCTACGAACATTGAAGATGGAGAGCTGCGAAGAACTTTACAATCTTTAGCCTGTGGGAAGGCTAGAGTTCTGCAAAAGAATCCACGAGGAAGAGATGTTGCGGATAATGATAGATTTGTCTTCAATGCCGAATTCACTAACAAGCTCTTCCGTATTAAAATTAATCAAATCCAAATGAAGGAAACGGTAAGATTGATTCTATGTTTATCATAGCGAATTCATTCTGTTAAAATTAAAAGCTTTATTAAAAATATCTATCTTTGTCCATCAGAACGAGGAACAAAAAGCAACTGAAGAAAGGGTATATCAGGACAGACAATACCAGATAGACGCAGCAATTGTCAGAATCATGAAA
The DNA here is from genome assembly GCF_000341935.2 of Cephus cinctus. Classification (NCBI taxonomy): domain Eukaryota; kingdom Metazoa; phylum Arthropoda; class Insecta; order Hymenoptera; family Cephidae; genus Cephus; species Cephus cinctus. The sequence continues at coordinate 23,319 of NW_014332892.1, forward strand.
ATGAGAAAGACACTTACACATAATCTCCTTATTAGCGAGCTCTACAATCAATTGAAATTCCCCGTAAAAGTAAGTTACTCCGTTTAATCTTATTCAGTTCTTACAGCATTAGTTTATCTAATTATCTAATAATCATTTTTTTACTTTTAGCCAGCAGATTTGAAGAAACGAATCGAGTCTCTGATAGATCGTGACTATATGGAACGAGATAAGGACAATTCAAATCAGTACAACTATGTCGCGTAACCTCAACCGAATGCCAAAGTCAAAACGAGCTGGGTTAAATTTACGTTTCTTAGTAAAAAATCAACAGGTCAATTTCGGTGTATGCTCGTGTTAATTGTGAAGGATTGGAGAAAACAAGTGAGGAAGATCAAACTGGAATAAGACGATTGACGGATTATCAATTTGACATTGCGCAACTTCGTCAAATCCAACTGAAAAAAAAGCTACTTCGCGTTACATATACTGTATCGATGTCGATCTCGATGTGACAAAGCTTCAATGAGAAATCATGAGACATCGTGCTCACTGACAATTAGTCTGAAGACTTAACGTTCGGACAGCATATAGAACGTCTACTGGCAATTTTGAGTATAGTGTCGCCACCTGTTATATCGTTTGTCTTATTTTTTGGGTTTTGCTAAGAAAAAAAAGAAGAAAAATGAAGATATTACAGAAAAATAATGGACCACACGTAAAGATCTTCGACAACACGTTGATTTAGAGATGTGTCGACAGTTTTTTAATGAGATGCAGTTTTTCACAGTATATTAAGAATTAAATGAGTATAGTGGAAAATGGAATATAATATAATACTGTGACTCTCTGCAATGACAATAGTTTAAGGATGAAAACGCAATATAACGTTAACGCGAGATGAGAAACGTCATAGTGCTCCTTTTCAAAGAAAATAACGATTAAAAATATTTAAAAATTCGTACACGGTGTAGCTTCGTACTGGAGTGATCCAGCCCTAAAATGTGAAGAAAATTCGTTAATCTTTGAACTAATTTGGATACTAAAGACAAATAATCTGAGTACGTGAATGATTTGAACAGATACCGATGGGAATAATTCTTCCGTGATTCTTAGGTACTTCGTTAAACACAGAGACTTTAAAGACCATGGATGACAGTTTGCTAATTAATAAAGTACGTTCATAAATGTTCACAACTGAGACTGAACAAATTCTCATATTAAGAAATAATGTAATACTGAAAAGTGGCTGAAGTTAATACCTTGCAATGCAGAGTAATTTGGCACTTGTTTTTGTTTTATCATAATCCAGAAAGTCAGCTATTCCTTTTGAAATTCGAATTTACTTCCATTCTATTTTAATAAAATTGTATTAAATAGGCGCTATATGTGAATCTATAATTTTCAGGTTTTTTTTTTTACGTTTTTACCTTAGTCCACGTTGCTATTTCAAATGATTTGTCTGATTTTTTGTTATTTCTACTTATCTTGTGTTTTAGGTACTTTCATTACATCAGTTACTTACATTAACATCAGTGCAATGTACTCAAAGTCATTAATGACTAATGTATTTGTAGCTGATTTTATAAGGATTCGATAGAGTAACTTTGGTACAGTAGATAGATTTGACTGCAATATATGTATTATGACAGTTTCTTCCTTTTTGCTTTTCATTTAGAACTTGTCATTTTGATCTTACATTATTTAAGAAGCCACATATATGAAATATACTTCGATTAATCAGTGAGCAGTGATTGCTTTTAATGTCAGTTGGACAAGTCTTAAAGCATTTTTACTCTGTGTTGCAAAGTTTATTTTCAAAAATGCTCAAAAGCTAAGGAGATTGCAATCTCGAATAAAAACAAACAAAAAATTTCTACAATTTTGAGAAACAACAGGAAGCTAATACTATTCATAGGAAATGAGACAAGAAAGCCAGATTACATCAGATATTCGACAATTAATTGGTAGCTACAGTGATTAACCTTTAGACCAGCTTAAGATCGCAAACCCTCTCAATTCTAATTTCTAGTGTAATCTAAAAAGCTATATATGAAAAATCGTGTAAAAAGATGTGTCCAGTGTTTTTGTGAATAATATGAGAGTAATAACTAAAAGAAAAAAAAAAGGGAAAAGAAACAGTAAAAAACCTTAATGATATACCGAGAAGTATGTGAGAGTTAAGAAGAAAAAAACATGAATAAAAAAGAATATAAACAGAACTGCGTAATGTAGGAACTGATTGTTATTGAACAAGAAGAATACTTACAATTAACATTATTATTCATGCGAATTATTAAATGAAACATTGAGCGGCTTATGATTTCGTCTTGGCGACGATTATTTATCGATTAGCTTTAGTTGCTGAGATTTTTAAGAACTGAGAAAAGCGTTACTGATTGAACCATAAAAAGGTTGTAATATTCGATCCAAATCTCGGGAAAGAGAGTGAAAGAGTTTCACTATAAATTATTTGAATTAAATACAAGGCGCTGATTATATCTCTGACACAAACGTAGTACAAAGTAACGCGAGTTGATGTTGGAGAGATTATTATTATCATTACTCATATTATCCAAATTCTACTGTATGAAATTTTTAATGGTCCACTCTTTAATAAAAATTTAAAAGTGGCATAACCATTATGCAATCTTGGCGTACGCTACCGCAATTGAGTTGAATATTTCAAACTGTACTCGTGCTCAGCATTTAAACAGTAAATCTGCCCACAGCTTTTGAATAAAAAAATATTCGTTAATTATTATCCATCCTCCATGGATGAACCTAAGCTTACATGAAAAGCTTAAAGGAGATACTGCCGTCAAATCTCAGGACGTCGAAGAAGGACAAGTGCTATTGTCTCGCGCATTACTTTATACTGCCTTTGATCCGAATAAGTAAGCTACGCTACGAAACTTATTTTTGTGTAACATTTCGTAGAATTTGTCAAGATTGTAAATAGGGTAAGGTTCCGTACTTGTAATAAAACACAACGAAAAAACTAAAAAAAATTTAGTTTGCTAGTTTTGTCATGTTCAGCTCCTATTTACATCACATACAAGTGTACACTTATAGTGTGACGAATTATACTATGAAGACAATGTGTTAAAGATCACTTAAATTTTCAATCAAGGGATATATTAGTTTTGAATTGAAACTAACGTCGGATGTACTGCTGAATATACATAATTACAAAATGTTACAATATCAATAGGAGATGTAGTTAGGGGTAAAAGTCTCCACGATTATTAATTAAACATCCGTTTTATTGTCTGCACATGATCATTCTTCATGTCTATTTCATTGATCAACGATTTGGCGAAATTTGTTGCATTAGCTTCTTTATTAAGAAAATCGGATACTAATTTAGAGGGTGGTTTCCCGCCACCATGAGCCAGACATTCCCGTCGATATTTCTCACCGGAGGAACGACAGAGGGGATCGGCTTGGAAATAAGTCTGCCAGATCCAAGAAGCAATGGCGCGAGATATGAGATAGGAATAATACTTTGCGCCATAGCCAACCAAATGGGAGAATCTCAATTGCCATGCCTGTGAATAATCTCAATAAATGCGTCATCTTGTTTAAATTTTATAACAGGTGTTATAACGAAAACGTACTGTATTCTCCACATAGGGCAGACCATAAAACTTCTCCTGGAGCTCTGACAGAATTTCTGTACTAGAACGTTCCAAACGTTTACTATGATAAACTTGATCCAACATACTATAAAACACCTGATTCTGTAATTCAGAGGCAGGAAACATGCTTTTAGAGGCGCATAATCTGTGCAGCATAACTTCTGGGATTCGTTCTTGAGTCTGAAAATGCTTGGCAAAGGTCGCTACCACCTGAGAATAATGTTTATTTAGGTTATATTTTTTACTTATATGTAAAATGCTATTAGATTTCGATGTATACTCACTTTTGGATCGCTTGCAAAGTACTCCATAAGTACACTTGGCACTTCAGCAAAATCAGTACTACATCTAGTACCAGTTACATGTTGATATTGAGTTCTACCAAGCATTGAATGCAACGCGTGCCCCATTTCATGAAAGAGATTATCCACGGATGAGGGACTCAATAAACAAGGAGATGACCACCTAGGCGATGGTAATGATAACATTAACACCACTATAGGACTCTGAAATTGTCATAGCTAATGAATGATAATTTGCACTATTGAATCAGTACTAAAGAGGAACATTATACAAGGTATAATCTTTACTTGGTAAGAACCGTCTGGTAATTGTCTTCCACCTCTGATAGTAAAGTGACAATCTTGATTAGGCTTTCCTTCTCTTTCGTAAAAGTCACAATAAATATAGCCCAGCGTTCCTTCATTTTCATCAATTACAGCCAACTTTCGTACATCCTTTGACCACACCTCACCAGGCAATACAGGTTCTGATTCTAATCTCACACCATATAATGCTTGCGTCAATGTACTCAAGCCATCCATACATGTTCCTAGGGAGAAATATGGCGCAAATTCTGCAGTGGATGTATTCAGCCAAGATTTCTTGGCCTTTGCCATAAAATACGCAGTATCCCATGCCATTAATGTCTACATTATAGAATTGACAAATGAGTAAATCCGTATGACGGTATTATGTTTGGTGACAAAGAATATTCATAAAATACAGAGCATTGAGAGCAGACCTGCTTCGAGGAATTTTCTGCATTTTTCATCTCTTGCATTACATCAAAATCAACTGCTGCACGATCTCTTAATTCATGGTTCAATATATTTAAGAAGTCATACACAACCTCAGGAGTTTCTACTGTACTTCCTTTGACGGCTCTGTATTAGAAAAAAAAAATTTTAATGTAAATATGGAGACAGCTCATTGTGGAGTATTTGGACATGCAGCTGTGAAAACTTCACCTGTGCGCATACGTAGGAAATCCACAAATTTCCGCTAATTCATGTCTGGAATTTAAAAGTTCTCGTAGTAGGTGTTCCTGCTGTCCATCTGGATATAAGAATATCTTATAAGCTGCTTCTCGAGCAAGAGCATTAGACGAATCCGTATAAAGACCATGCACCAATATTTGTCCGCCTTCTGCCGCAAAACTGAAAATTTCATTATATAAGACGGCAAATGTCGTATGGATACCATTTGCAAATATTAAGAATAAAAATGTTATATGTTCTTATTGGATAATTACTGTTCTCTGATATTTTTTGGTAAAATTTCGCTCTTTACAGCACGTGGATTAACAGCGCCTGCCATAAATTTTTGTCCCACCTATAAAATAGAAATTTTGATAACTTTTTATCCGTTTTCGCTAATATGGCATTCCAATTATTTACTTGTAGAATGTAATCGTTTAATTCGACAACTTGTTGTCTCTGTTGTTCAGGTAGATGAATGCCACATTGTTCAAAGTCAAATATAAATAATTTTGCTACATGATTATCTATGTCTGTTGTTCTCTGTACATCACCTTTGGATACAACACGTGTTAGAGCATTGTAAAGTTCCCTGTGAGTATTTAGTCTATAATAAAGAGAAAGAAAGTTATTTATAAATTTATATGCAACAAAGACACAATCAAAGTATTAACTAACTTTTCAACAACACCACTAATTGCTATACAAGCATCTTCTGCTGCATTTGCAAATTCAATTTCAGGATGAGCTATTCTCACAAACTCTGCCATATCAGCTACTTTGCACAATGTGTCCGATAGTTCATCGAATATTTCCACCATCTTTCTTTTTCGATCTTCACTTGTGGCTTCTGCAATAAGTGCATCACAGTGAGATAATGCACGTCTTTTGAGAGCAGTGAACCCTTCTGCATTTTCAAGCTCTGGTATGCCAAATAGACCCTAGAAAAGAAATAATCGATATTCTTAATGATGCTGCAACTTTGAACAAAGTTACTCCAAGTAAAATCACATACATAAGCAATTGGTATCAATATTAAGTTTCATCATACTTACAGTTTCTTTTCTTGATAGCCAATATTTCTCTGAAGCCTTTGAGTTAAATGCAGTAGCCAAGGAAGTCCAAGTACTAACTGCTCTGCATCTTTCAATCTGCCCTATCGCAGCACCAGTCAAGATTCGAAGCATTTTCTAAATGAAACTATAGAATGAAAGCACCGTCATTCGTAAACTGTTATACGTATAATATTTTTTTAAAAATGTATAACATTACGTCGTTACCATTGATAAATAACTACGCGTAAAAATACTCCAAGCTACTAATACTTGATACAAAGGTTACCACATCATAGACATTGACACGTAAAATCTATGAAAACACGTGGACCTAATAAGAATATTCTTCAAGTCTCTAATAGTATTCAGAAAAATTTCTAATTCTTTATAACAATTAAATACTACAATATTAATGAAACGTTAAAATTCTTGAAAACATCAAGCATTCTTTTTTAAATGCCAAACATATCTAGCAGAATTGTTCGTTTCTCTGCCTTCTAAAAATGTGGTGGCACCACTTTCTGTTCAACGATATAGAGGGTGTTCCGAAACTACCTGACCCGGTGGGTATGGCGGTGTTCGGGAGGCTTCACTAATCACGAAAATGACCTTCTTTTTGTTCAGAAGGTCATAGTTTTTAAATGGGAGCAGGTCAAAGTTGACTAATCAGAACGAGGCGTCAAGAGAAACGTAGGCACCTGCGAACTCTGAGTTTTCTTCCCTCGCTTTTGTTTTTCGGTGGCTTCGGGCAGGATGACGTCAGCCGAAGACATGCCTATTGGAAACAAGAAACAAGCTACGAGAAACAAAAGCCAGGGAAGAAAAATCAGAGTTCGCAGTGCCTACGTTTCTCTTGACGCTCCCTCTGATTGGTCAACTTTGACCTGCTCCATTTAAAAACTATGACCTTCCGGACAAAAAGGTCATTTTCGTGATCAGTGAAGCCTCCCGAACACCGCCATACCCACCGGGTCAGGTAGTTTCGGAACACCGTATATGTTGTGACGTGATTTTTTGAATCACGGTCCCAAGGCGGCTCCGGTTACCGATATAGATAACGTTCTCGATTTCTGGTTCTCTTCGGGTCGCCACCCTAAAACTATGACCTTCCGGACAAAAAGGTCATTTTCGTGATCAGTGAAGCCTCCCGAACACCGCCATACCCACCGGGTCAGGTAGTTTCGGAACACCCTGTATATGTACATATATTTGTACTCGAAACTTAAATTCTACTCGAATACATTGAATGGAAAAGAAATTTCATCTGAAAGATAAATTTTCTTTAAACAACGGTCTATAATTATGTTGTACCGTTCGTCATTGCTCGTTAGGCAGGAGTAGCGTTTAATTGAAATTAATGTAGTTGTGTGCGATTCGTCTCGTAAAAATATGGCTTTCATTAAGTGATTCGATCCTCTTGAGAGATAGCATCCACTAAAACCTTCAAGGTTACTTGAAAGAGTACAAATGGTGAGAATACTATGATTTTTGTTTCATGCAAATACTTGAATTCTTGTGGAGTGTACCCATAGTTTCTGAATGTAGGAGATTCTTATTATGTCGGTCAATGAGTCAAATCTTGAGGAAGGGGCACAAGGCCTCTGCCTATACAAGGATACATCTTACCTTTTTCATCGCCCACACGTTATTTCCTGGGTAGTTATTCACGAGATACCTGTAGTAATAAAAAACTTATAAACTAGATAGCATCCCTTATTATTGTGCTAAACTAGAATTACAGTCATTTCACAGTCTTGAATCATATTAAGCGTAAGCTACCAATGTTTTGGAGCTTCTGTGACAGAGCAAAAGTTGTTTTTTTATGAAAACACAATTATCTATATCATTTTTCTCCGGTTTTGTATTGCTATTATTTATTTGACTTGGTATTTCATTGAAGTTATTCATTGGACTTACGTTTGAATCTTACACAGTCGTATTCTGGGACGCATGGAAATCTCTTAACTGCTGCCAAGCAGTTGGCAGACAGTGAAATTCAGCTAATAAAGGCTATAGAAGGTTCTAGGAAAAGTCAACGGAAGCTTGTTAAAGGAACCATGTCAACTACAACGAAGGCTGTTACTGGGAAAAAGTCAGCCAGGGTCTCAAATGTGATTATTACCTATTTATCTATTTGAAGGCTCACATATTAAACCAAATGTGACTCTTACTCTTATCTAAGGATTACATTTTAGAGAATCATTGCCTCTTCTCGTACTATCTAGTTGGAGTATACAGCTTTATTCATACAAACAAACTAATTCTACTGTGAGATGCAAATGGAAGGCAAACTTAAGTTTACGTTTGTCATGAGTGACCCTATATAACTTTTTATCATTTCATGAAATTCTTATCTGTATAATTTACTATGTATAACATATAACCTGCAGACTTAGAACATCAGGAACTTCTCTACAATTTTAATTTAATGTGAATGTAGTGTATGAAATCTCCTCTAAGTTCATTTTTTAACACATTTATATAAATCACTCTTATATTTACGTAAAGTTTTCACAATATTTTGATAATACAATAGCTTTTGATTCCATTTCTTCATTCTTTGTCAAAAAGGCGAGACCTTCTGCTGCTCTAATTGCTGCAAAACGGGATGCTGCTCAACGAAAAGTTCTACAAGGAAAGAAATCAAATAACATCTTCATCCAAGATATTTATCAAAAAGCTATTGATGCTATGAACATGGTTCGAAAAGACACTGGCCTGGTTTTTGATCGGCGCATGGCTGAACATCTGTGTCTATGGGATAAAGCATATCCAGAATGTCCTGAAAGGTTTACAAAGGTCTTGGAAAAATGTGAGCAATATGGCCTAGTAGATAGATGCAAATTTATTGAATCAAGATCTGCAAATGAGGATGAATTACTACTGAAACACACTCAAGAACAAATAGATTTTTTGAAAGCAACAGATAGGTGTACGGACGCAGAAAAACTTGAAAAATTGTCTTCCAAATATGACGCAATATACATCCATCCGGTAAGTACAACATTATAAAATTTAAATATGTGTCACAATAAGAAAAAAGCTAGACAATTAATATTTCCACATCGTTCCTTTTAGTCGACTTACCGATTGTCTTTATTAGCTGCTGGATCAACAATAAATTTGGTAGAAAGTATCTGCAAAGGAGATGTACAAAATGGAATGGCTATTATCAGGTAATAAAGTACTGCTTTTTTGTACGCTTTAAAACTTAAATACTTTATGGAATACGTTCTTTATTTTACAATTAAAAATGTGTACATGGTATTTTATTTCGCAATTCTAGACCTCCTGGACATCATGCAATGAAAGCAGAATATTGTGGATACTGTTTCTTCAATAATGTTGCAATTGCAACGCAGACACTCTTAGAAAAGAATTTAGCTAGCAAAATTTTAATCGTAGATTGGGACGTGCATCACGGTCAGGCGACACAACAAATGTTTTATAATGACCCGCGGTAATCTTTTCATCTTACCGGAATCAATAATCTCGAAATGAACTGCAATCGAGTAATTCCTCCAAAATACTTTTAGAGTCGTCTACTTCTCAATTCACCGTTACGAACATGGTAAATTCTGGCCAAATTTAAGAGAGTCCAATTATGATTACGTCGGAGATGGTCCGGGAGAGGGTTACAACTTTAACGTGCCTTTAAATAAAACCGGCATGACCAACGCTGATTATCTTGCAATATTTCAACAGGTTTTGCTACCAATGGCTTACGAGGTAAATGTATTTCAAATAATATAGATTTTAACAAAATTTTTAATACTTATATTCCTACAATAATAATTGCGAAGTATTCTATACATATAAATACATCGTAATTCGTTGTTTGATGTCATTCATTAAAGAAGAGTAATTGACAATGATGTTTCTAGTTTCAACCGGATATTGTTATAGTCTCAGCTGGTTATGATGCAGCTCTTGGTTGTCCAGAGGTAAAACGATATCTTCTTTATTACTAACGCTGTTTATTTTTCCATGTTAGTTTTGCCCTGACCATGTCATTGTATCTGCTGGCTTTGATTCTGCAGTAGGGGATGAGAAGGTTATCTAATACTTATTATTTTTTTAAATTAATTTCTCGAAAATCACAAACGATCATGAATATTTATTTTTAATTCTATTTTACTTTGAAGCAAGATTATAATTTGTTTAAATGATACACGTAACAAATAGTTTTATATGCTTTTGTTTCATATAGTTTTATTGTGAAATTCAATCGGAGTTAAGATTATTATAATTTATTAATATTTTAGGGAGAAATGGAAGTAACACCAGCATGCTATGCACATCTTTTATCCTCACTGCTAAGTTTAGCAGGTGGAAAAGTTGCTGTGGTATTGGAAGTAGGTATTCCTATTGTTAATTATTGATTAATAAAATTTTCATCATAGTTGTTCGTTTAATTTATCATTGTTCATTATCTAGGGTGGATATTGCTTAAAGTCTTTGGCCGAAGGTGCAGCATTAACATTAAGAGCTTTATTAGGTGATCCGTGTCCAATGTTGCGTTCGCTGGATCCACCATGTGCGAGGTCTGTGAAAAAATAATATTAATTTTCTCTTCTAGCAATAAAGTTCTTTATTTATTCAAGAAATTCTTGTGTTTCAGCATACGTGAAACAATCTTGAATATCATTTATATTCATAAACCATATTGGAATTGTTATCAGTATCAAGAAACTTATAGCATTAATAGTACTACAAACAACGAAGAAGAAAACAACAACAGACATTTACCTACAGTTATTTACAAGTACGTTGGTCAATTTAATGAAATTATTTTTATTCTTCATTTATTTATACAAAAGAACTCAATATATATTTCAGAGGTGATGAGACAAAACCTGATTTCTACGAAACACGAAACTGTTACCCAGTGCAGAGTCCCGAACTTTTACAAGAAATTGATAGAAAATTAAATTTCTTGATCCAATGTAAGTTACTCATAAAAATACAAGATGTATCGTGTTTTTTCAATGTCATGCTAACTCGACGATCAGTCATGGATTTTTCTTTTCAGTCACTAACCTGACTAAAGCACCGAATAGAGTGTGTGTTGTGTACGATCCGAGAATGCTCAAGCATATCAACGTTCCAGACGATTCTCATCCGGAAAAACCAGAGAGAATATCTAACATTTATACAAAGCACGAGGAGTACGGTTTACTAAAACGATGTCACGTTTTGCAGGTACGAGTCCGATTATACTAATAGTTTATATTATAAACGATGAAAGTTTTACATCAATACTGGAATATATTATTCTATCTAAAAGGGAAGAGTTGCTACCGAAGAGGAACTGCTTTTGGCACATTCAAAAGATCACATAGATATAATTAAGAAGACTGCTGATACAAAGTTGAGAGACTTAGTAAAACAAGCGTCTGATCTTAATTCCGTTTATTTGCATCCTGAGACCTGGACCAGTGCCTGTGTTTCTGCTGGTTCATTGCTTCAAGTTGTTGATAGTGTATTGAATAGTGAAAGTCAATCAGGAGTGGCTATTGTCAGACCACCTGGTCATCATGCTGAAGAAGACGCTCCTTGTGGTTTCTGCATCTTTAATAATATCACAATTGCAGCTAGATATGCTGTGCAATATCATAATTTGAAAAGGTATTCATATAGGAAAATAGAAATAATACGATTTTTCTGTTTTTAAAATGTTATAGTACATTTACTTTCTTTTGTAATACATAGGGTATTGATAGTAGATTGGGATATTCATCATGGCAATGGGACGCAAAGTATTCTGGAGCAAGATCCCACTATTCTTTATATATCAGTGCATAGGTATGATAATGCTGGATTCTTTCCAAATTCAAAAAAGGCAAATTATACTGTTGTCGGCTCTGGACCTGGAGAAGGATTCAATGTAAACATTCCATGGAATAAGGTAAGAGCGAATTGATCCATGAATATGAAGTCATGTGAATATTTAATGATTTTTTCATACATTGCTTTAACGTAGTGTGCCTGTGCTTCTGATTATTATTATTATTTCAAACAATGATACTCGATGATTTTCATAATTAGCCAATCAATAGTAGCGGCCGTAACCAGTTAATTTTTAGAATTTGCTCTCATTTCCTTCAGTCGTAAAACGGAATTCTCTTATGATTTTTATACAGAAAGGAATGGGTGATGCTGAGTATATAGCAGCATTTCAACAAATCGTAATGCCAATCGCCTATCAGTACAATCCAGAATTAGTTCTGGTTTCAGCAGGATTTGATGCCTGCAATGGTGATCCATTAGGAGGTAACCATACAATGTTATTTCATAGTCCTTGCTTCCAACATTATTTTAAAGTTTTAATTTATAACCCTGTATTTAAATTTTTATCTACAATATTTGGATTTTCTACTTTCCAAAGGTTGCAAAGTGTCTCCGGAAATGTATGGACATTTAACACATTGGCTGTCATCATTAGCAAATGGTCGAGTTATACTTAGTCTAGAGGGTGGTTACAATATTAACTCCATTTCCTACGCTATGACTATGTGTACCAAGGCTCTTCTTGGAGATCCTCCTGCAGTGTTGGATGCTGGCCAAGCACCGTGTACAAGTGCAATTAATACGATAAACAACGTTCTCAAAACGCATAAGCAATTCTGGCCGAATTTGGCCTTTCAAATGTCCTTGCCAAAGGAGAAAGTACTTCCAAGGATTAAACCCAGTCAAAAACATTCCGAAGAGAGCTTAAGAGTTGAGGGTGGTGCCGGACATAAGTCAGAATGCAAAATTGCTTTTGAGGAAATTGAAAGCGAGAAGCTAGATTTTAATCTTTCGTTTGACAAACATAATTTAAACACTGTGACAGACGAAGAAATATTGAAACTGCAAAACGAAGTGGAAAATATGAAAATTAGAAGTTTAAAGACCGTCGGACGTAATACCGAAATGATCGGCGATATTCCAGGCAGCACAACCGGTGCCCAAGAAGAAACTGGAACTTGTTTTTCAGGTATATTAACAGTCTTAATAAAAAGAAAAATCAACAATAGACTGAACCATTGTTTCTAGCTCGTGGCTTCAAAGAGTGTATAAATCCAACGGAGAAGAAAGATGTACAGAACTCGAAGGACAGTCGTGCTGGTACGAGTGATGGTGCTGGTAGTAGCAGGGAAGGTCAGAGTGAAGAAAGCAGCTTGGCAAGTGCTGTTCCCACTACAAATCTTTTTGACTATCTCTCAGACAATCTGCAGGTTTGTTACTTCTTTCATAGTCAAAAAAATATTTCTATTTCATCTATAGCCTATATATTTAATTGCCTCAGGCCCTGGTAGATGGAGAGATGTTTGCAGTAGTACCTTTAAGAGAGTGCCCACACTTGAATACCGTGAGAGATGTACCACCCAGTGGCATAGATGTTCGATCACCTTGCACAGAGTGCAACAGTGCTGCTGAAAATTGGATTTGTCTCCAGTGCTACACAGTACACTGTGCTCGTAGTGTTAATCAGCATGCTGTGACTCACAGTCAAGTGGCAGAACACCCCATGACCCTCAGCTTCAGTGACCTATCGGTTTGGTGTTATGGATGCGAAGCCTACATTGACAATCCAGTAAGTACCACATACTTCATTAGATTTCTATCATTACAGTCTTTCAAGAGGTTACAACACACGCTTTGAAGTACCCAGTAGTTTTTATGACTGAATTCACAAAAAGGGGAATACTTTATTTCTAGCGATTATACGCAGCACGGAATGCTGCACACCGTAGCAAATTCAATCAAGATCTCCCATGGACATACAGTGATCCAGCACTAGTTATGGACACACACTGATACCATTTATTTACAATTTTCATGCTCGGTCTTTCAAGAGTCAACATGTTAAAACTTGTACTAGTGCAATAGAAATATGAGGAACATCTGCTGTCAAATCACAATACGACAAAACTGTACCGTCATTTAAATGCAGGGACAGTACACTTTTTTATGAAATTGGATAAACTATAATAATGAGTGTACAACATGCGATGCATTATGATAAAGTTTGTCAAGCTCATTGCAGTGTTATGGTGGTTATTTTTTTGAAAATTAAAATGACTGAAAGTACATTATTGAATTACCTTACAGTGGTAGTGTATTGAATTAAGATAAAGATGTATTTTTCTATGTAGAATCAAAATCATTATCTATGATAGATAGTTTACTTTTATAGTTAGTCAAGCTGTAAGACAATATACATTTACTGTTAGAAAATCGTATAATTTTACTCGGAAAGATCAATACTTCTATGATCGTTAATCACTTAGTCTGGAATCATATTGCCCAGAAGTTCAACTCTCTGTGGCCCATAATTGTTCTTTAAATGTGGGAAACGTATGCGGACCACTGACTTTTGGTATAAAAATAGTAGAATTATTAGACAGTTTGAGCCCAGGCGACCGTTGATTAAATGGCAGGATAAGTGGTTAAAACAATTGCATGATTAATAATATTAATACGTTGAAAAAATATAGGATATTCTTGTTTCTTAAGTACCTATTATATACAAGCTATCTTTGTTAGCGTCAAAGAGTTCTGTGCAACTTATTTTGATATTCAATATCAACTAGCAAAAACTGAACTCACTATGAGGAGAATAAATGCAATTTTGTTTTCTGATAAAAAATAATACGATTATTTTTCTTATAAAATACACTAAATCAAAGAGTTTATACGAACTGTACAACTTCATAATATAGTAAATGCTATTCTATATCTATTTTATATCGATTGGTGTAAAAACTGAATTTTTTACATCTGCGAGAACATTGTTGGTACAAAAAGTTATAAAATACAAAATCGGTCAACAGCTTAGATATTAAAGTAATAATTGATGTACTAAGGAACAGCTCAAAATATTGGCTTAAAAAAATATTGTATTTGTATTTAAGTTAATATATTTTACTCGTTTGAGTTTTATGTCCTGTTGCAATATGTTACAATACATATATTGATCAGAGGGCAAACCATGTGATGTCCATAATTAACCAAATATTAAAATTAATCGATTAATTAGAACTGACCATAAGTTAAGATCTAATAGTTTGCCTTGAAAACAATACCTCCTCAAATTTCCAAATTCAATCCGTAGGATCAAAAGGTATACTTGCTTTACTTTGAGGATAGTAACATTGCAAAGATCAAAAAAAGAATATGCACTAACTTAATAATCAGCATAAACGTTAACATCCGAATCAATAATAATAAGACTGACAGAGGAAGAAACAGTTATACTGAGTTATACTGTGCACGTTAAGGAAGGTAGTTCTGCTGCTACGCAGAGGTCATGAGCCCTAGCGACTATATATGTTGAAAATCAAGCATCCACAATATTATAATTATTAGTTGCACAAATAATTCTGATTTTCTAATAACGTGCTGTAATTATAAAATCCCGAGTTTTGTTGCAAAACTAATTTTAAATGCTCGTTTGAATCAGTTCACATTATAGCTGTATCGGATAATGCACTGTTGCCAAGCTTTTGCCCCGTGTTCATAGCTACGCCATTCCAAGCGAGTTGTTCCTTCTGAACTTATTATTGTCTCGATAATCTGATTTATCTTTTGAGATGTCCGGTAACTCTACTTTTTTTTTTTATCGGATACGATCTGTAACGTCTAACAAACACGAGATGCTTTTTATATTTCCGCTATCTTTGATCTAAGTATACAAATTATTAACGAAAAAATGCCACTGATTGCTCCGGTCATAAGGTCCCATATAAAAATGTCGATTTTCAACATTTAATTATTCTCCCAAATGATCGGTAAATGGGCTTGACATTTTTTTGACATGTAACTGAATACTAAAACTTTCATATATAACAAATTTTGGTGCAACAGTTTAATTTACGTAGACGGCAGAATTACCTTAGTATCATCATTTCTTTTTTATATATTAACTTTTGAAATACAGACTACGCTTAAAATGCAAACCTTAATATCAAAAAAGAATTATAATTATACTTTATATATAATTGTTATCTAGTATATGTACAATTGCTTATATTGAGTTGCATCTGATGTATTGACGTTAAATTACCGAACGTCTAATCTTGTAAAATAATTGATTCGCTGCCACCACGCGTATAAATTATTTTTCGTTAGTTACTTAGTGCACGCACTTGCACTTGTATAAATTGGCGATATAATATTTTAACATTTAATTGTAAACCATTTGATTATTGCCTCTGGGAGAAAACTTCTCGGCTCTACGTGATAGATTAGGTGATAGAAGGAATAAATAATTTCAGTGCAGCAATAGTAATAAATACTGGTACGAATAAATATCAGGCTGTGGTTGGCATAAGAGCGCTCTTAGGACCAATAGCAACCTAGATTCGTTCTAACTATTAATTAGTTATCAGCACACACAAACTTCATCACGATTAATTTAATTAAACAAATTAATTTATCGAATAAGATTTATGTAACGTTCTCCTATACGAAAAAATAGAAATGTTGAGTAGCGAACAATCAAAACTTATTTATTCCTAACCATTCATTGACTCCAGGCCTTCTTAATTCTATTTTAGATGTAATTACCAACTCGTATATATGACATTTTGTTAAATGATTTATCGATTAGTCAACTTCCACGTTATTATTTGTCACTTAACAATCGTTTCTAATATCAATTGGATCAGTAGTAAGCATTAAGTCAATGTTAAAAGATTTGAAAGATATTAATGTATTCATTATCGGAATATCAACGTCAGTCTCAATATGGAACAAGATTGAGAGTGAATACTTGCCGATTTGAATATCTATTAAGACATGAGAAGCATGGCGTCTTCGTGGGCTATAAAATAATGTTTTGATTTGTTTCCTTGGTGGGATATTCAATTCTCAATAACAGCAAACCAAACTGACGTAAAAGCTTGAATACATTTTCTGCTGGTTTTTCAAATAATTGCTGAATGCAGACCTCCGATTTTCCATAAAAAATACAGTGCTTAATCGTATCAAGAAACGGTAACCATTCTACGGTTACATGTGGATAAAACGTCCTTATAACACGATAATGAATTAATCTTGAATTATTCTTAAATGCATATTCCATAAAGTCATCAAATAAAGTTACAGGAAGTGCGTAATAGAACCTATATGGAATCTTTTTAACCATAAACTGTTTTTCGCACTCCTGTAATTTTTTGGCAATGTCCTCATAAATATCATCGATATCCCTGGCACCTTGTTCATAAAGAAAGAAATCTTTGGTCAAACGATACTTATATTTATCCTTTGTTATGTACGTTCTTTTTGTATTTCTTAGTTGGATTAAAGCTGTTGGGAACGAGTATGTATACGATGTGAATACATGAATATGTGTCAGATGCGGTTTAGCTTTCAGTTCTGCAGCAATGTGCGTTGCCAATGGAAACACACCGCCCTGATGAGCAAAACCGTAAAAGAAGGCCAACAACGTGTTACAAATATACCATGTGGCAACAAGTTTTCGAATTTTCGAATTTTTTCGCTGCTGTGATTGCTTTCTCGCTTTATAATTAACATAAGCAACTGTTTTTGTACTTGGGTTGTCGCATATCTTTTCGGCATAGAGAAACACTAGTGGCAGAGTCACAGGAATAATGAAACGTGGCTCCTGATGTGGAAATATAGACAGAATCAATATTGGCAGGATGAATGACGTTGTCATCAGACCGATAATGCTTTGGATACGTGGTAACTCAAGCCATCGAGCTTTCAAGCCACTGGAAATCATGAAAGAACATTTATTGGGCGTATTTAAGAAATAATAACTTTGAGATTTTTGTTTAAGTGTTCAGTATTCCAGTGTTTGATTTATTAATATCATTATCACTCACCTGTATATCATTTTACCAAAGGTGATGAGACCAATGATTCCAAGAACGTTATACAATAGTGGTACATTTACTAGGAAGTGTAGAAAACGTGGATGGAGGCCGTGACTAGCAAGATTTTTAGTTTCTGAATTGTACTTTAGAAAATTGAGTGGAGTCACTACAAAGTTCTTCATGCCAATGTCTAAATTATGTATCTCGGCTAATGTTAAGTATCCAAAGTAAAAACTATCAAAGAGTATAAAGAAAATAGCAGTGGGAATGCCATATAGAATAAATGTAAAGATTCTTATATGGAAGTCAAGAAGCCCTACAGTTTTCGAACCAAGACCTCTTTGAAGCCAAAAGAATATTGGTGGAAATGCAAAAGCTATGAAGGTCGGTCTATTGAAAATACCAGCAACGGTTATAGTTGCCAAAATGAGACAGTGATTCAAGGAATGCTGTGGCAAAGATGCCAGTAGCTTATAATATTTGACTCTTTCCACATCGCTTGAGGCTCGTCTGTACCTTTCAAAGAGATGATCACTTTGAAAGACAATCTGAAATAATAAAAACTTATAGTCGCTCCGTAAATGACTTGTTTAACTATTAACTTTATTTATTACCTTCTCTGAATAGGCCATGCATTCCGATACAAAGTGCAACAATAAAGACGTTAATACAAGCTCAATACTATTAGAAAATGTTCTTGTAGCATATGTGATCATAATGTAAGAACTGGCATATGTGACTAATCTCACTCTATAATTCTGATTATACAAATTGCATATTCTATAAAGGCAATAGTCGGAAACAAACGAGAAACCACACATAAGTAGTCGTGGGAATAAGATTAGAAAGTATGGTGATTTTAAAGGTGTACCAAATAAATAAATAGAATATGGGGACAATCTGCTTAGAATAGAATATGATGTTCCAACAATTAAATAGGGAAACACAGCTGTTCGTACGGGAAAGGAAGCATTATACTCCCATGGTTTGTAAACATCGATATCAAAGTAATCGCCTGAAAAGGAACAAATCATAAAAAAATATAATTCTGCAATGTTATATTGAAACCATAATCTCATAATAAATTCTCATAAATTAAAACGTACCTGCAATTACTTCTATTGATTGAAAATATTCATCAGGATGTATATAACCAATTTGTGGCAGGAATGTCAGTACTATCCTTAAACCAGCCAAGACCCAATAGCATACCATTTTCAATTGAATGGGTGTTGCTAAATTATATTCATCAATTGATCTATGGTATTCATTTTTGTAGCCCATTATGAAAATTCTATAACAGTTCTTTAACAATTATTCAAATCCGCATCGTTTGTTGTTTCAAATTTAAGGTTAGTTGACACTAGTGACACTTTTCGTATTTGTGTACATAAACTATAAGCACTTGTACTTAACGAGTCGACGATAGTATTGTTCATCATTTACACCCCTATTTTATCAGTAAATAGATATTACTGCAATAACATCAAAATCAATTGACATTAATAGATTTTAGGCAATTCTACTTCATCTACTGAAATATCAGCTATCACATAATTTCTTAATATATTATAGCAACACGTGTTTCACGTGCGAAATTCAATTTGTATCTTTTAAAATAAGGATATTAAGATGGCAATAAATGCTAATGCTTATAGTTAATTTTAATTTTTTCACATACCCGAATTCAATATCGTATGTTATTTCAACTGATGAAAAACTCAATAATCAGAGATGAGAACATTTTTATAGAAATTTTCAATAATACACGGTGTTTCTTAAGCCCCGGACAGGAGACATATCGTTAGATCCGGCGTGAAAAAATAAAAATTTGGCGTGAACATTATTCATAATTTTTAATTAGTTTATTAATTATTACGGATTAAAGTAAACCAATCATAAGCGCGTGAGAACTGGTAACTCCTCCTCAGTCTCCTCCCATTAGGGATAGCCAATCATTTATTTTCCCACAAAAAACATTTTGCATTTTTCTTTTGTTTATTTCCGTTACTCTTTTGTTTATTTACATTACTATATTCGTTTACGTATCCACTGGTCACTGTTTTTGTGGGGAATTAAATGATTGGCTGTCCCCAATGGGAGGAGACTGAGGAGGAGTTACCAGTTCTCACGCGCTTATTATTGGCTTAGTTTAATCCGTAACAATTAATAACTAATTAAAAATCTTGAATACTGTTGACGCCAATTTTATATTTTTTCACGTCGGATCTAACGGTATGTCTCCTGTCCGGGGCTTAAGAAACACCCTGTATTGTATATGGTTTACGATATTTTACAGTTTTATTTTATAAAAACCAGTCATTACTATGCATTACCCTGTATCAATCAAAAATATTAAAAATAGCTCCTTTATTGTATCCACATAAAGCTAAAATTTTTCCTCCTAGATGCCATTGCACATCTGAGACAATTATTCCTTTTGGTGTTTGTATGCATGTTGCTCCCTCAGGACACCATTCGAATATATGAGGAGTTTCTGTAAGTGCTATTAAACGACTGCAAGTTGGACTCCACTTTACACCTTAAAAATGGAATACAAGATTTGGATTATCTCAATCAAATGAGTACTAAGACAATAAATATGGTATAACTTACTGGTAATAGGATTTCGGAGAATCAAATATTCTACACTGTCAATATTTATATCCCATATCCACAGTGTAGTAGGATAAGCCTGATACCTTACAGCTAAATAACGACCACAGGAGCTGAATTCTAATATATCCACATCAGTTATGATTGGATCGGTATTGTTTTCCCTTTTAACAATTGGAATGTTTATTGGACGGTCATTTATTTCTTCTACTATATATTTAAAGGAATGAAATTGACATTTTAATAAATTGCAGTGTGCAGTTGATATTAAAAATTAACTTTTAATATGGTACTTACAAAGATGTTTTCCATTTACTGATGAATATTTGTTTGAATCTCGAATTTGAATAATACATTCCTTATATACTTTATTCATATAATCAGATTCATTTATTATTGAATTCAAGTATAATTCCAACAGTGGCTTCCACGTTACGTAATTTATAAGCACAACCATTTCATTATATCCAGTAATAGCTATAAGTTGACCACTTGGAATCCATTTGACTTTATTGATTCCTTTTATGCCTCGTTTAAATTCATTTTCTATATCACCTTTATCTGTATCATCTTCTGGAGAATATACTCCTACATGGCTGTCCAAAATAGCCGAAAATACAAGTAATTTTGATTCTCCTATATTGGAGCACCATATACATAATAGTTCGCTATCAGGAGACCAGCAAATTCCGTTAATAGTTTTTAGTCTTTCACATATTAATTTCTGAAATATTAAAAACAATTATGCAATTTAACACAATTATGCATTTAAAAACAATTTGCAAAATTATATTTGAATTGCTTCTACAAGAATGTACAACAAAAGGATCCAGTTCAGTCGGTACAACAGTTTCATCAGCTGTGAACTTATTGTTCTGTTGTAGATACAAAACTGCCACATCTAAGGAGCATATCAGCCTGTGGAGTATGAGCACATGGGACGCTAAATTGTAAGCGTTAGGCTAATTTTCAAGCAAGAAAACTTAATCAAGAAATAAACAGAGTAATGACTACCCGTTATATATGTTGCGCATGCAACCGTTTTCCACATTCTCTTGACTGGGGATATAATGGAGTTGTTTGTTATGGAGCCTGCAATGCTGTTGCATTATACAAACCAGACAATTTTGGCACTGGTAAAGTTTTTAAAACACTTCATCGACATAGTGGACGAGTTATCGGTCTTCGATGGATTAAAAAGCCGGATTTGCAACCAGAAACTGAGTTTTTATCAGCATCAAATGATGGCACTGCTATTATCTGGTCAAAAACCAGTGACACGTTTGAGCCTACATCAATACTGAAAAATACTGATGCTCTTACCATTGCCAATGCATTGTACGTTCCTGAAGATGATAACAGTTCAAGTGAAGACTACCATACATTAATTATCTGTACAGGATCCATTAATGGAGATTTCAAACTTTGGAAAAGAAACAGTAATAGGGATCTTCACTGTTTTCAAACATTGGAACTTAAGCAAAAGTTGCCAGTCGAAGCTGTATTTTCATTTTTGCCCAATTGTCAAAAGCCTCTATTAGCTTTGTCAATGGAGGACTCTTCAGTGCAATTATATTGTCAGGATTCATCAGAAAATTTTATAAAAGTTCAATTATTGGTTGGTCACGAAGATTGGATTCGTTGTATGGATTTTGCTCATGACAACAATGGCAATGTGCTCTTAGCTACTGGTTCACAGGATAGCACAATACGTTTATGGAAAATTTCTATGGACAAAGAAGAAATTGATCCTGATGAACTTAAACAGAAAAAACAACAATTTCTTGTTGAAAAAATAAAATATAATGTCACATTGGAATCTATTTTAAGTAGCCATGAGGGATGGATTTATGGAATACATTGGCATCCAGCAAAAATTTGTAATGGAAAATATGATCAACCTATGAAATTATTATCATCTTCGCTCGATAAAACTATGATAATTTGGGAACCTGATCCTGTAAGTGGTATTTGGTTAGAGTCAATAAGAGTTGGAGATGTTGGTGGAAATTCCGTAGGATTTTATGGTTGTAAATTTGGACCAAATGGAGAGAGTATACTAGCTCATGGATACCAGGGATCTTTCCATATTTGGAAATATTTACAAGAAACAAATAACTGGGCTCCGGAAACAGCACCTAGTGGCCATTTTGCAGAAGTTGTAGATTTATGTTGGGATTCAAAGGGAAGGTATGTAATTCTATATCTTTCAATAACCCTTGATATTATCAATAACCATATCATTAACTCTAACTATAATTTCATTACAGATTTCTAATGACAACTAGCTCAGATCAAACCACAAGAATTCATGCACCCTGGAGGTATGAGTTAGATGAGTGTTGGCATGAAATAGGACGTCCTCAAGTTCACGGCTATGACATGTCTTGTCTAGCAATGTTATCCCCTTACATGTTTGCATCAGGTGCTGAAGAAAAAGTAATAAGAACATTCACGGCGCCAGCAACGTTTATAAACTATTTAAAGAAACTAGCTAATGCCAATGATTTCCAAGGAGTTTTAGCTGAGAGTGCTTCGGTGCCTGCACTTGGCTTAACAAATAAAGCGGTTTTTGAAGGAGAAAAAGCAACTGGAGAAAACTTATATGTTGGTTATTCAAAAGATCTAAACTATGAACAACCTCCAACTGAAGAGGAATTAATTCAACACACACTATGGCCAGAGTTACAAAAGTTATATGGACATGGGTATGAAATATTTTCCCTGGCTGCAAGACACGATGGTTCTATGCTTGCTACAGCTTGTAAATCTACGTCGCCTGAACACTCTGCTATTATTCTATGGAGTACAAAGACTTGGTCACAAGTTCAAAAATTAGTGTCTCACCAGCTGACAGTAACGCAATTGGCATTCTCTCCAAATGATCGATTCTTAGTATCAGTATCAAGGGATAGAAGATGGTCCCTGTTTCAACAGGATGAAAATTCGTATAATTTAATAGCTGCTAGTTTAAAGAAGGATAGTCTGCACAGTCGTATAATTTGGTCCTGTGCGTGGTCGCATGATTCAAAGTACTATGCGACAGGATCCCGTGATGGAAAAATCGGTATATGGAGTACTTCTATTCAGAATGATAATGTAGTCATGCCGATTACCAGTTTGGATAGTAAAGACAATTCAGTAACAGCGATTGCATTCGCACCATTGTTTGTTAACATGGATGCATATGTTATAGCAATTGGTTTTGATAGTGGTAATATAGAAATTCAGAAAGTTGTAATAGAGAGTGGAAACCCTGTTTGGAAAAAATATGTCACATACAATACATCTGAAGCTCATCATTTAACAGTTAAAAGGCTCATGTTCCAGCCAGAAGGAGAAAACTCACAGAAAGGAATTCTACAGTTAGCAAGTTGTAGCTGTGATCATACAGTTAAAATTTACCAGTTTAATATTACGGAGCTGTCTCTTTTGTAAATTTTACATGCAAGAATAAACGTTTATTTATATACTCGGCTATAAGAATCATACTTACCCTACTTATTTTCCAGTTCTTTGTTTTGTAGATAGCAACATTATCTTCATCATTTTCTGCTACTATAAGAGCCAGTTTCTTTCCATTTGGACTAAATTCGAGTTTCTTGTTAGTAGATGATTTTGAATTCTGTATGTATGTTACGTTTCTATTTTCCAAAGACCATATTGATATTTGAATCTGTACAAAAATATATATAAAATATAGCAAATGAACCTGTATGCATAATATACTTGGTGATTTAATTACATTAAAATCTGCCACTGTAATAATGTGCCTATTATCCGGAGACCATATTACTCGTTCTAATCCTGCACTACCTTCAATCAATTTGCATCTCCATTCTGGGAAGCAAATTGAAAATACCCTGACAACAGCTTTCTTGAAATTGGAGCATAATATATATTCACTGTCCAGGGACCATTCGATATACTGCAATTATTTATTAATATCAATAACAATTAAACGTATCAACAGTAATATCGTTATATTATATTCTATCGTCATGAAAGATATATGAGGAAAGCATCTGTTGTAGCATGAGTCCAACATGATACACTAACCTCAATAATATCTCCAAATACGTATGATTGGAAAGTATCAAAGGTTCCCGTATTTTTAATAATCAAGTTTCCTTGAAATGCTACTGCTAAAAACCTTTCATCATTGGAAAAACTGCACAAGTTACTATTCATGCGAAATATCTCATTTTCCACTTCTGTCGTCATCGCGCGTCTCCTTCAATTTAAAACCGGTGACTTGAAAATGCACTGCAGGCAACTACAAAAAATTATTTTATATGATAATATGATTAGAATATCAGATAGTGATTGAATAATTCGCAGTTTCGATTAACTATATACACTAAGTTAATAATGAAAAACACATAATTATTTGTGACATCCTCTTTATTAATGTTCTTACGTTAAATAAAATACCTCTTCTTAATTTTATAGTTGGTATTATTGAATTTAAAAAGCTTCTGTATGGCCAGGTATGGCAGTTAGTAAATTTGTTTCTAGTTCTACTTGAAGAATTCAGTAAAACGTAAGCCTATGTTTAGTATTTAATCATTATTAAAATTATTGAACAATATAATTTTGTGTAACTTTTTTTTATTTTAATACTCACTTAAAATTGAATTTCAGTGTATATACATAAAGTATATAATTGTGTTTCTATAAGGTTAATGAAATTATTCTCTATTTCTTCAATATGAATGGTGTTGTAATAACTCTTTAATCTTCTTAGTAACTGTTCATTTACATTGTTCATTAATTTTACATAATCATTTACAATTTTGATGTGCACAGAATTAAGAAAATGAAAAAAGAAAATCAATCTAAAATCTTGGAGTTTGTGATACCTTTGGAGAAGGATGAACTTTTACAGTCACATACAGGACAGTATTGTGTCAATGAAGTTCTTCCACCGCGTGCTATACCCCAAGCCATCAGTGGTATATGTCTCAAATTTTTTTATGATTAAATTACATTTTGTATGTCAGTAAAAGATGAGAAGAGCTAGATATTGCTATTGACATTCTGATGATTATAATAATTTATTTAACAGATACCAGAGCTGCCTTGCAAGATAATGGTGTAAATTTTATTCTGGAGCATTTTGACACCTTCTTTTCCATAATTGTACATGGTTCCAAAATTGAGCTGTCTATGATTACTAGAGGATTCGATAGGCTCATGAAAAGTAAGTTAATAGTTATAAAAATCAAATCACACAATCTGATTTTAAAATGATCATTTTGTGAGATCATGTGCTTATGTTTTTCTTTTCATTCATCTGATAGCTCTGGAAATATTAGTGGATGATTTAGAGAAGGTGTTTGATTATGGTACAGAATTGATACCAGAAGATAGATCCCGTTTACTATGTATCAATAAAATGTTAGCATATCTTGTATCTTGGTTTATGCGTCATATTAATGGTCGTGTGCAGCAAGATGCTGGTACTATTGATCTGATGGGAAAGGTATAACAGAAATTTATATCCAAACGAGTAAAAAGTAAATTTATGATAATGAATAAAAAATAAAACGAATTCTTTCTTATGTATTATGAAATAGCGAAAGAAGAATGCTAAAAAATCAGATGCAGAAGAAGAGTGGGAAAGGCATAAGCAGAAATCATTGGAGCTTATATATCGTTGGGTACAGCAACCACTGCAAAAGCTGTGGCAACCTCCTATTGCTGAGGATTCATTTATCTCGTAAGTCTATTAAACATGATTGCTAATTAATTAAATAATTTATCTTCAATAGCTATATCTCATAACTACATAACTTGTGGAAAAAATCAAATGATTCTACTGAATAACTCATTCAATAATATACTTTTACAGGGTTCTGACGCAAATATGCTATACATTATTGGAAGACGCAAAAGATTCAAAGCAAAAGCCACTACGAGAAACAATTTTCGAGGTAATTTGTTGATTTGGATTACAAAAGTCTTAAGAAATAAATAAAGTTCTTTAAATACGTTACTACAAAACCATATCTTATACAGATTTTAGGTACACTAGTAAAAAGGTACAATCACGGTGTAATCTGTGTAATAAAAATAGTACAGGTATGTATTAATTGTCGATTCACATAATTTACAAAAATTGGAATTCATCAGAAACTGATTTTTCTGTTTTGTTCAGTTGGTGAAATTACATGACGTCTTAGCGATTCCACTTGCCACAGGAATTGCCCAAATTGTAACTGAAACCGGTTGTACCGGAATGATAAAGGAATTCGTCCGAGAAATCGGCCAAACCGAAGCTGAAGAAGGAGATGCTCGCAATATTTCAATATTTCTGGAATCTCTCTCCTCAGCACGGCCTGACCTCTTATTGCCTATTTTAGGTAGCATCACAGATTATCTATCAAACGATGTAAGATTTTTTGTGTGAATCTCTGAGAAAGTTTATTAACAGAACTTCTTTAATTACTTAATAGAAATCCTTATTGTAATGTCTTATATTACTTGCAGCAATACACTATGAGAAACTGCGTTATCAGCATCCTAGGAGCAATAATATTAGGAGCTTTAACGGGAGAAGATTTAACTCCGGAGCAAAAAGAGAAACGTGATGAGTGTCTGGATAACCTAGAAGAACATATCCTGGATATCAATGCTTATGTCAGGTCGAAGGTTCTTAACACGTGGCAAAAGTTATGCTGTGAGGGTGCTGTTCCTCTAGCTAGACAAGGAAGTCTTCTTAAAGCGACTGTGTTACGATTGGAAGACAAAAGTGCAAACGTTCGAAAGCAGGCATTTCAATTATTACGTGCATTGCTTCAGGGTAATCCTTACGCTGCTAAGGTAGAAAACAAGTATTTTGTT
This sequence comes from Cephus cinctus, assembly GCF_000341935.2. Classification (NCBI taxonomy): domain Eukaryota; kingdom Metazoa; phylum Arthropoda; class Insecta; order Hymenoptera; family Cephidae; genus Cephus; species Cephus cinctus. The sequence goes on from NW_014332892.1 coordinate 50,543, forward strand.
TTAAGAACATCCTCACAATTAACGACATACTATAAGAATTTTAATTGAAGAAAATTTTTAATGCTTGCAGCTTAACCAGAATGAATTATCGAAACAACTTGAAGACGCAATAACTAAATTGAAACAACTGCGCACTGAGCAGGCCAGTCAAAGCGTTCGTGGAGACGAGGAGAGATTGCAATTTTGGAATAGTCAGCTTCCAGTAATAAGGACAGCTATCAAAACTGTTTTGAAAGAAGGTAATAGTTATTAATTACATTTCTATCTATACAAGCGATTACTAAGTTATTGAATCTACGGAAAATATAGAAAACACCGCAAATGAAAACATTGAAGACGTGGACGAGGCTTTTGAGAAAGTAAGACAGTTGATGTTGAGAGAACATGTATTGGAAGCAGTGCAATACTTATGGCATGTAAGTGCACAACTTCCTGGAGCACCAGATATGAGGAATATCGATTCCAATAGTCAAGAAGAATGTCTCTTTCTATTTTTACTGAAAATATTCATGGAGTCGGAGGCTTCGGACTCCAATATGGCAAATAACAATAACAAAACAACTGAATTGGAAAAGTCAAAGGAAAAAGAGCGTAAAAGGCAAAAGGACGAACTCAATGCACAAAAAAGACTCGTCGAATATTTGAAGGTAAGGCAAAAGAATAATTTCTCCATTCATTCCGCATGAAATATCCAAACTCCAATTACAAATACAATTGTTTAATTCGCAGGATTGTTCGCAATTCGCTCAAGAGCTTGCAAACGCTATACCGCAGGCTGAACATCTTCTTTTTTCAACCACAGCCAGCGATGCTGTAGAAGCTTGTGCATTTCTTGGTACAGCTTGTCAGTTTCGTGTAGCTGGTGCCATAAATGGAGTACGAAAAGCTTTATTTCAGGTCTTTAGTCGCGATCAATCAGTCCAGGACAATGTGGCCAACGTTTACAAAGAACTGTATCTAGGAACCAATCAACAATATCAATCAGGGCGTCAACGTGGCTTGGCATCTGTAAAAGCTCTTATTCGCTTTGTAATGGATCTCGAACCTGGACAGAGTCCTGCACTTACTCAGTTGATTGTTTCCTGGTGTAATAGTAAGGATCTTGATGCAGACGCGTTGCAGGTAATTGACTATATTTAATTTTCTTTTGGAATCAGTGAATTGAGTATCGATCTTCGCATAGGTCATGTGGGAAAAATTCTCGATGAAATTACCGGATACCACGCCGGAAGAGAGCAGAGCTGCTCTCGTCTTAATAACTATGGCAGCGAAAGGTGAATCTGCAATAATTACTGGGAATTTGGATGTTTTATTAAAAATAGGGCTCGGTAGACGAGCGAAAACTGATTTGCTCTTAGCTAGGGACACTTGTAGAGCGCTTCATAAGATTCCAAACAATAACACAGATCCCAATAAGCCTCCTGTTAGGTAAGTTTACTTATCTGTTAGTAGAGTTCTTTTTTGTGGCTTTACAATTTTCTATTTAATGCTCGTTTTCGCTTGTAGGTATGCAAACGATCATGAAATATTCCAAAACATTCTTGAGCTTCTAACTGAGAATTTCATGAATCTGGAGGATGAGTGTTACATTTCCTTTGCAACCGATGCTATCAATATTATATATCATGTAAGATAGAATATTTTTGTGCAAGATTTACTCATTTAGCATAGAATAGTTTCAGAAATAATAAATATATTTTATTAGTTAGCGAATCAACCTGATAAGTTAATTAAGGAAATGATGCTTGATGTGGTTGCGAAAGGTAATTTTGTCAAAAACGGTTCATACAGTGCTGTAGCACCTGCACCACTCTTAGCAAGACTCTTATATCTTGTTGGTCACATTGCCATTCGACAGATGGTACACCTTGATACTGCAGTATACAAGGAATTAAAACGTAGAAATGAATTACGAGAGATGAAACGTGGACGTAAATCTAAGAAAAGAGATACGTTGCTACCGGAGAGTGTTCCAAACACTCCTTCCTGTGCGAGTCAAACTCTTCGTAACAAAGAGGTACTATTTAACAGTTTTCACATATTAATATCTTACGATATTATTAATTTAGCATTTTCGTTTCACGTAGAATAGTACTATTGAGGACAATGGCGAAGAAGCTCTAGAAGGAGCCACGGCTGATGATGCTGATGCAGAATTTATTAATGCGACGTTAGAAAATGACATCGTTACAGGGGATGGACTACTCGCTAAATTTGTGTGCGTACATTTAACACGTTGCTCATATTTTTTGTGTGATCATTAGTCATTTTTCGAAATCATTGTTATGCAATTTATTCAGTGGCTAAACGAACTAAGTCGATTTTTGAAAATAATTGCAGTCCTCTCGTGCTAGACATTTGTCGATATCCAGACAAATATAATGATGAAAATGTACAGGCCTGGGGTGTTCTTGCTCTCAGTAAAATGATGACTGTCAGTAGTCGCTTTTGCGAGGAGTCTCTACAACTTTTGGTTACGATAATGGAACGATCGCCCTATCCTGGAATTAGAGCGAACGTTTTGATTGGACTGACGGACTTGACTATTAGATTTCCTAATCAGATAGAGCCTTGGACGAGCCACATTTATGGCAGGTATGTTGCAAGAGAAGACATATTTTTATTTAACATTACTCTAAAGTTAGAAAACTGTAAATAATATTGATTGCAGGCTTCGCGATGACAATACTAATGTGCGAAGTACTTGTGTTCGTATGTTATCCAACCTGATAATGAGAGAAATGGTGAGGGTCAAGGGCCAAGTGTCAGAGTTGGCACTTTGTATTGTCGACCCCGATCCTGACATTTGTCAAAGTACGAAGCAGTTCTTTAGAGATCTTTCTCAAAAGGGTAACGCTTTGTACAATGTAATGCCAGATATACTATCTCGATTAAGCGATCCTGAGCTTCATTTGGAAGAGGATAAGTTCCAGGAGGTTCTCCGGTAAATGAACAAACCATAAAATTTTCTCAACATTACAGTTTTACAACAATTAAATGTTCTTTCTTTTACTTATAGTTATATATTGGGATTATTACAAAAGGAAAGACAAGTGGATACCATAATCGAAAAGCTCTGCGCACGTTTTAAATTGGCTACCACTGAACGCCAATGGCGCGATCTTTCTTATTGCTTATCACTTCTTCATTTCAGTGGAAAAAGTAATTAATGAAATAATCGACAGTCTTAATTTCATTACGAATTTTCTTTTAGCGTGTAGCTAACAATAAAATGGTATATTCTTTCAGGTATCAGACGTCTAATAGAGAGTCTTCCACTTCTAAAAGACAAGATTCATCACAGAGAAGTGCAAAGGGCTCTAAGGAGTATAATCGATCAGACAAAAAAAAAACCAGATGCAAAGGCAGCTTGTCTTGAATTAGACGAGAAGATTAAGGAAATGCTTGAGAACGCAAAAACTATGGAAGATAGAGATCCAGATGCTGATGTTATGCCTCCTCCACGACTTCCGCCTCGTAAAAAAATGGTTCGTAAAGCAGGAAAACAAAGCAGCAGCGAAGAAGACGATTCGTCGGATGATGACGACCCAGTATCAACCCCAAGAAGATGTATGTGATAATTAGAATTAATAATATCCGTATGTAATACTTGTTCATATTTTCACGAAAACGAATTAATTAATTTAATGATTCAGATATAAAAAGTAAACGTAAATCACGCACGACGGAGCAAAAGTCTGATTCAGACTCTGAAGAAGATGCTGCCTTGGCTTTCAGCAAAACTCCTTCAAAGCGAAGTGAGTGCCAATAAAATTAAAATTAACATTATACAGATTGCTTTATTGATTTTATGAAACAAAATCATTTATTTAAATCTTTATTTTTTATTAGCTTCAAAAACACCAAGACGACAGAAGATACTTGAAACCCCCAGTACATTAACGACTCCAAAACGAAGTCAAACGAGTAGAACACCTGCAAGATCATCAACAGAAACACCAACAAGAACATCACTGCGATTATCAACGCGGTCAGCACGATCGAAAAAAATGTAAGATTAGTTTAGCATATCATTAAAGGCCTTATAATTCATCATTTTTTTCATTAAACTAGTAACGAGTTATTCGATTAAACTGAAATATGCAATTTGTACATTTCTTATACTGCATTTCAAATAAAAATAACGGAAAATAATTACATTGGCATCTTGTGAATTTCATCAATAGCATAAATATTTTACACATGATTTATTATTGCATTGCTCTCTTCTTTAGAGACTTATAAGTTATTCTGAAGTCTTATCAACAAGAAGAACCGATGAGCTATAATTCAATTATCTAACTGTAATCATTTCCAGTAAACAGAAGGACGTGCACAGAGATCAATATTATTGTACAGTTGTTTTCATTTTTTTTTTCTTTTAATGAATTAATAAAACAAAATAACAATAGTATGCACACATATCATTGTGTCAGAATGTGACGATTGCTTAAGTAAAATTCATTTAGAGTTCGATAATCTACAAATGTAAAATAATTAAATTCATGCTCCTAGAGTATATTATTATGCTCTTAGCACTGCTATAATTAAATCTGTATTTTTTCATTATTCACAGCGAATTGTTCTTACTTAGAACAAACCATTCGATCCCATAGATTCCATCTTAGAAACCATTTCTTAGTCGTTACAAGGTAACAAAAGAATTACTATTAGAAGACATAGGATATCCAAGTGTCTTCTAAATCATTATAATATTACGTTATTATACAAAAACAAAATCATCTTTTCATCAGTACTAATAGAGAAATAATCGTCTTAATTTCTCTATAAGAATATTCTAAGTAACATAAAATCTTAAAGGAGAGAATTTCGTTATCCTTCAACAAGACTAGACACTGTGACACATCAAATCATCAATCCAATCTGGTTCCACATTTTCGTGGATCGAATGTATATGCAAAAGTGTTATAAACAAAAGAAAAGTGAGGAAGAGAGAAAACATAATAACTCTCAGAGATGCATACAGGGCAGACTAAGGAATTATACTGAAATAAAGTAAAAAAACAAGAAAAGGAAGTTCGAAGGCGAATTAACATGCGTACAGACCTAGACCATCCTCATGATGATGATGATGACGATTTATCCAATCAATGTCTACTCGGCCTGTACAATGTGAAACGTACCTTCGATACGAACACAGCCGAGGCATTATACACCTTAATAAGAAATCATCAAATGCATGCATAAGATGACGATTAAGCAGAATGTCGATGTTTCTTACGCTAAGGTAAGTCACGGCTAGCGCTACGCTTAAACGTCATGGATCGCACTTCCGTTGCTGATTTGGTTGGCTTGGAAGTCATCGAGATTGCGGAAGTACTAGAAGGTGCAGAACTAGGAGTAGGACTTTGTGATAGAGATGCCCTATCGTCATTGGCAGATTTTTCACGTTCTAACCTCTGTTTACTGAACTTTCCCATACCAGGTCGATAGATCTCCATGGCAGGACGATCCTGGAAGGTGTAATTAGTCATGAAATTCCTACTATTGATTTTTCACGGTACAGATAATATCTTTGAAATGATTAGACTCATTTTATTTTACCTTGTTTCTGATCCTACGTTCTAATCTTGGATCCTTCTTATCCTTTTCTTTATCCTCAGCTTCATTTTTCTTCAGGTTACTCTGGTCGGCACCATCTAAGGATTTATGACGTCTCAATGATCCACCATCACCTGCTCCCCCTTCGCCGCCACTTTCCAATGAACTGCGTCTCTTTACCACTTTTCCTGTGTCCTTCCTGCTGTCTAAGTCGGCGCTGTAATTTGTCTCCTGATCAATATGATCGTTCGACCTTGATTTTGCTGACTCCTTGGAATCGTTCTGACACGATAACGGCACTCCTACACTTTCTGAAAATAAGAATATTTTAGGATCATTGAATGTTCTAAAAATCCCATAAAGCTTGGTTAAGACGAAAGTAACGATGGCTTACCTTGAATTTCTGTGATTTGCCTTAAAGACGCCGCATCCAACTTATCATCCTTTACTACTGGCTCCGAAGATTTGCTATCATCAGAGTCTACTTTGACCTTTTGCTTATCAGTATTCTTCTTCGTGTCATCCTTAGACGTTTGACTTTTGTCTGTTTTCCTGGAAGCAGCGGATACGACGATTTCAACTTGTTTGTCCTTCTTTTGACTAGACTCTCGTTCCTCCTTCCTTGGCTTCGCACCAGCTGCAGTTGTTGCTTCCGCACAGGTATCAACATTCTGTCTCTTAGCTTCAGCTAGTCTCTTCTTTTCTTGTCTCATCTTCTCGTAACTCTTTCCTCGCTTCTCTTCCGCCTTACGATCTCTTAATTCCTTCCCGTCGTCCTTAGGCTCGTTCTTCCTGTCCTCCTTCATTTCGCTTCGCCTGTCTTCCTTTGGATTTTCTCTGTCATCTTTTCTGCCATATGGTTTTTTCTCCTCGTGCTTTCTTTGATGCTTTGATGCATCTCTGTCCTTGTTTCTTTCATCTCGTTCCCGGTATCCTTTAGCTAGCGTCTTCGAATCTCGGTCTCGAGACAATTTCTCACGCATTCTCTCATCTCGCTTATTGCGATTCTTCAAATCCTTCAGAGACAGCTTTTCTTTCTCGTCCTTGTTCTCTTTGTTATCCTTGCTCGTTTCTCGCTCAGCATCTGGATTCTTGAGCACCTGCAACAGACGAAGTCTTGTACTTTCATAATGCACTGGGAATTCTATAAGACGACACTGATCTATGTCGACTTACTCAGGCGAGAACTGCTAATCGAATTGAAGTTCAAAGATAAAGAAAACACCTAGAGCTTCTATGAGTAAAAGAAAACATATTCATAAAGAATATAATATTATATAATTATTTCCTCCGTGTTCAGTGATAACGCTTGTGCTGTTATTTATTAAAGAAAATAACAAGCGACAATAAATTTCGTGCACTCGTCTATTACAAATAACGTATAACGTTCTGGAATATAATTTCTTAAGAATCTTTGAAGTATCGTGTGGATATAAAAAGTGACATTGCCGATGATCCCTCAGCAGTGGACTGATTAATTACGGGAAACATGAATTTCTTCATTACTCATCAGCTGTATATGCCGTTCATGAGTTTTTACGAAATCCTGGTAATCCAGTTTTGATGGCTGTTTTAAAAGGACATATCGTGTCGCTAATAGGAACAGCGCTACAACTTTTTGATTTAGTTAAACAGTTTGGATTTTGTGATTCCCATATCTTTCGTAAGTTCATCGAATGACTCTTTGGCAAAGCTGGGAAATATTCATTGTTATCTGCACATCGAATTGCTACATTTTTTTTCTTTCTTTCTGCTACAAGACCGCATTTGGTATGAAACCAATTACGATCATGTGCATTATATTTTCTCCAGTAGAAGTCTTCTCTTCTGAAACCCTTTTCACGGTAATCAAATAATTTTCTAATGTCAGATTGTCTTATATCAGAATTCTCATGTTTCTTAATACGCGTTATTGTCTTCTCCTTTGTGTAAACGTCAACGCCTTCAGAAATTCGATCACGGATGTTACACAAACTGTCATTCACTTTCGAATGATTTGGTTCCTCAGTGCACTTTGCTTCAAAGAATTTACGATGGGATTCTACGGGTTGCTCCAGGGTGTCACCGGGACATTGGGAAATGACTTCTTTTAATACAGAACTTGAGGACAAAACAAGGTATAGGTTTTCGTTCTGGTCTTCATCGCTACAGTGTATGCGCTGCGAAGGGGAAGGTTAATATCAGCGACTAAATGTAGGCAATGTTTCCCAAACACTAGCGCGTTATGTTTTTCGGAAATTTATACTGGAAGGAATCATGCTTATTATTTTTTAAAGAGGAGGATATCTAAAAGTTTGGGAATCACTGAATTGGCCCTTATACGAACGATCAAATGGAACTGAATGTTTTACAAATCTTTGAGTTCAGTAAAATTATTTGTGCAATTAGTTTATAAGGGAAAAATTAGTAGATTATTAAATAAATGTAAAGCTCCTTATAATTAATAGCAATGATTATAATCACCTTAGATATTGTTGGCTCATCTTTTGCTCTCCGCCTCTCGATATCCCGACGACGTCGTTCTTCTCGCTTTTCATCCCTTAGACGTTGTTTCTCTTGCTTACGTTGTTTTAGAAATTCCAAGAGTGGTGTGGTTGTTACTTTCTTTTGTGAGTCTAGAACAAAGTGTTCATGGTTTAATTTTGACACTATATTACGCTGTGTATTTATAGTGATAATATTTCATTGAACAGTTCTGATACTTACTGTCGGATGGCTGATAAGAGTATTCTGTTTTTGGCTGCCCTGTTCCAGACTCGGATTCCAAATTTTTTAAACTTTCCAGGAAACTAATGTAATATGGATCTGCTTCAAGGGTACCACATTTCAAATCCTTCTTCTTCCCTACACGTTTCTTGGGTAACCTTTGGAATGGAGCAAATTCTACTACAGCTGGATACTCTGCACCCTTTGAGTCAACGAAGACATAATTATCAAATTTCTCTCGAAATATAAAAATGTCCTGCTGCTCCAGGAAGTTGATATAAGCACGTGAGAATGCATATTGACCAAGTGACGTATCAGCTTTGACAAAATACAGATAATCGTGCTCAGGAAGTGGAGAGACCTGCTCCATAAATTGCTCCTGTGTCATCGATGGTGGTAGTCGCCTTATTACTACCTATACAAATAATAAACAGTATGACTTAAAATAGATTGTATTATGTAAGATTTCTTATACCAATTATAAATTTATTTTTGAAATCTGTATTTTTATCATTCTAGGTAAAATTGTAGAATACAACTTTTTCTTGAAGAACCACATCTAAAAAACACAACAATTCATAGCTAGCTTCAAAAATAGGTCGTATTCTGCAGTTTGGCCTCCTTCTAAATAATATTACAATATCAAAAACATTAGAACGGCATTGTACTTAACTGAATTAAATCCAAAACAGAATATTTTTTAATGATACATAGACAATTAAAATTATTCCTGCTCTTTTTATAACAACTTATTGGTTAAGAATAAAACTTAATGAACTAATATTGTTTTAATACCCGAAATAATGAAATTATAAACTGTATCCTAACCAAACATTGAAAATACGTTTTTCTAAAATACAATCTACCCAGAGGGTAGCAATTTACATAAAATATTTTAAACGAATTTGTAAACATGTATTTCGTATCAAATTATGATGTACCTTTGTCATAGGTCGGCATTTCTCCTTTTTATTGTCTCTTAACTTGTTAGCATCAGGAGTGCTGGTCTGTGATTCAGTTTGAGCTGATGCCTCAGACTGCTGTGTTTCTTCAGTCATTCTCAGATGAAATCGTCGATTTTTATGAAAGCCAAGAGTATTGCTTTTATCATGCCAATCCCAACTTTTCAATAAATAATGTTCTGAGCGAACAATTTTCAAACAGGTCAACAAAATAAACCTCTGCCGTTTATGAACAGTCCACTGCCATCTTGAGTACTACACGATGTTTCCAATGGAGATTTTTTTGAAACAGTAAAAAACAGAGATTTACAGCACATTTTTTTATTATGTTCATTATATATATATTGCAAAGTTAACATAAATCTACTATTTTTAAATAATACAATACATACTACACGACAGAGTAGACATATTACAAACTATTAATACTGTTGTTTTAAGAGTAATTATATGTGAGCTACAAGTATACAATTTTTCATATACATCTTAAATGTCTATTCTTAATGGAAACTCTCTTAAACGTATATTAAAAAATCTTTTAGACAATTGTTTGGACGATGCTAAATGTTTACTAAATCACGGCCAGCTTGCATTTTGTTTTTATAAAAGTAAAAAGATAAATGCTCTGTAAATGAAAAATTAGGGACTGAAAGATGAAACGTTATATGTACTATAAAATTAAGAGAAACATAATATATAATGAAACTCTTCTACAATCTTCTATAATCATCACGTTGTTGAGGTTGCGAAGTTGATATCAATGTAGAGTATATGAAGGGTAAAATAGAAGACAATGCTAAGCAAAGACCGATGAATGGACGGTACCATACCCAAGCAAAACCAATAACCAGTAAACTGATTGACATTGAAACTGACATAGTAACAGATTCAATTGCAATTATCCCACACAGGAAGGTAGAGTTCAAGATCAGTGTCCTCAATATATTCGCCAAGCATGTTGCTGCTAGAAACATCACTAGCCATCCAAGACCTCTGTATAATAATTATATTTTTATTGATTTTCGAGGTAATTGTTTAGAAAATCATTATGTTACCTATTAGTCCATGTGCGCCAATAATTGTGAACGTGTTCCATATGGAACATTTGATCTACTGACAGCTTGTGTTTACGTTGAAGCAAAACTTCTTCACCACGTGAAGTGATATATGGAACTATTGTTCCATGAATCATCAAGCCAACGATGGAGTAAATGTCGTCAGCTTTTCCTGCATAGGAAAATTGTATTCGAATGTCTCCTACCTGAGCATGAAAATATTATGTTGTAACATGAATGAAATAATTTTTTTGACTGATCGGTACCTGAGGATTCCACAAATCTGCACTATGATAATATAATCCTGAGTGCATTTTAATATCTCTACGCTCTGGTCTCTCATCGCTAGTAATTTCGACAAAATCATTGAACTTTTTCTTTAGTTCTGTACCAAGTGTTATAGCTCCTATTTTAACTTCATCTGCAATTTGTACTTGACTCTTAATAGGTATATTCTTTGGATTATGATGTCCAGTTCTAATATAAAATTGATCAGAATCGATAAGTTTATCTTTCCACTCAGTAGAATAGTAATAATGTTTTTTATCTTCCGTTGCTTCTCCAAAACTGAAAAATGTTAATTATAAGATTGAATTCAATACATTGATTAAAGTTGTACAAAATTCGTATGTTTACAACTTGGATGACTGTGTTATTACAGAATTAAGAAAAGAAGTTACCTTCGCTCTTCTTCAATCTCAATCCACTGATACATCTGAACTCGTCTTTTAAGTTTGACACTAGCCATAACAACTCCATAATCTGGTTCTGTTAAAGGTTCAGAGACCGATATATAGCCAGTAAAATGAACCAAACGCCCTTCGTGTTCAGGTAGTATCTTCATTGGATTTGAGAGCACAGCAACATTACGCAAAGCCTCATCTAAAGAATGAGCTACCTTTGCAGCATGACCCTAGAAATGAGTATTTGTTACTGAAGCTATACTCATTACATTAAGTAAAAAATTTTCATTAAACACACCTCATTCCAAAAAAGAAGACACATGCCAACAGCAAATAAAATTGAACCTATGATCGCTGTGAGCCATGATTCTTTGAATTGCTCCGAAACACTCATTGGTACATGTACAAGACCTAATTGTCGCCCGTTTGAACGATTTCGATGTGCTCGCTCTGTATGCAACCGTTGTGGTTGTCCATTCTGCTATTTTCCATTAATATAATCATGGCAAATAAGGAGAAAGATTAATTACAAAGACCTCGGCACAAATATTGTCAATTTATATGGTTCAATATTGAACATAGTCGCAAATTAGAATATTCGTTGTTACATTAACAACATCGTTATTCATACAATACTTTTATATTATAGCTGTACAATATTGTAGATAGAAAAAATTATTATAGATGAAGTTGAATAATCTATTGTGTAAAGTATAACATTATAGTTATTTCTAAAAAGTATCTTTCTTACATTTGTGCGATACATTATGCAGTATTAAGTATGATGATCATCAAGGTTTAGTTCGTATTCTTTATGAGAAAATTAATTTTTATTTATCGAACTACATTTTGAGGTTACGCGCCTGGTGCAACTCGTTACATGCCCTTTTATTCTTGCATGGCAAATATTCTTTACACGAACTCATTTTACCGCAAGCAAATTACTAATTACACATTAAACAATTTTCAATATTCTGATATCTTTCCATCATGATGTTCAACATTTCATCACTGGATTACATGACATATCTTTCATCCATAGATACACATGTATCCTTCAATATAACTTAAAATGTTTATTGATTTTTCGTACTTCGTTAAAGTAGAACTAATCTTTAAATCTAAAACGTCATTGGCATGATAACATTATTCAGTGTTAACTTTTAACGATTTTAGTTTTCAATGACGTAAGTGGTCTAAATTATTTATATATTGACTCTGCAGCAGTACTTGGGAAAGAAAAATTGTGTAAAATAAAAATCATTTTTCCACTTCAATCACTCTATAAAACGAAACGTATAAAGACATATTTTGAAAATTATATGTATAATAATCGTGAGAGTTTAGTTATGATTACTTTCTTCAATGCTTTTTTTTCCCCCCAATTAATGTGAGCAAGCTCATTTTTACTAAAGTCGGAATGAGATGATATAATGCTATAACAAAAAGTTGTAAGTTGTACAAAAAAACAATACTTTTAAAGATATTAAAGACTCTATGAATTTTTGACATTTAACATCAAAAAAGAGAATCAGACGTCCTTTGAATCTTTTAAAAAATGGACGTTTATTTGATCACGTACAAGATAAATGATGAAAATTAAATAGTCGTTATTTCTAATACCTTAAAAATATATTAAGCTTGTACTCTGCTTTGACATATTACCATAACGTTTTTCAAAAAGATAGTGTGTATTGCGAATGATCGTACCGGTTTCAAGCAGTTTCGGATAGATCATCAAGTCATACGATCGACTAATCATGCATTTAATTCTGTCCCGATGTAATGAATTACATATACATATTCACCTATCAATATTATTTAAGGACGCTGCAAAAGGCACATTATTCCAATTGACTTATTGGAAATCCACATAGAGCATTGACCAAAACACACATTTGTGGAATGGGCAGCTAGTCCGAATCTATGTATGTAGGTGAACAAGTAAATTTCGCTTTTACTTAACTGTATTTTTTTTTAAAGCTATAAAGTTTACAACATATAAATCTTTTCATATGCTCGAAGTTTCTGTCCGAAACTGTGACCTGCGATTAAAAATGTGACGCAATGATAGAGATGCAATTATGGCGTATATAAATTTTTAAAGGAAATGTTTCCTCGAGAGCAAGGTAATGTTAAGTATTTCTGACTGTATTCCCGTTTGGCAATATGAATAGTAGATATTAAATTTCCATTAGTGGATCTCCAATTTCGAATCAAGATATAGAATATATTCGCCTATTCCATCTAGCTCTATTAGTACTCTATATTGCGTGCACTCCTCTCATTTTCTCGTATACTTTCCTCATGAACATAAAAAAAGTATCTAAAAAAAAAAGTACTACAGATCTAAGCATTTCTAAAAATGTTTCTTGGTCACTGTTAAAAAGATACGTATCGTTAAAACTTGCAGTCTCAGGACGCTGCTCTCAATTTTCTTTTCTATAAGCGTGCCAACCTTATAACAAGACTATCGATTCAGTATCATCAGACGAATCTTTTCATAAGCGTAGCTCAAGTTCTTTCCAAGACCACTGCAACAACCGTTTTCCTGAATAGTCTGGAATCGATACGTGCGAAAGTTTTTCTCTTTATCGATGTAAGTCACCGCTGCCATGAGCGGACACATTATGATTTTTGTGTGATCGAGGAAATTGATCTAGAACAAATTTTAAAAAATAAACTTAACAATTAAAGCACATGTTTATTAAAACAAAATATTGTATTTGCTATCCGAAGATATAGATGGTTGTTCAAAATCTATGAGACAGACTCACCTGTATAGATCCGTTGGTCAACTGCATGACAACAGCAGATTGTGTTCTGAACCATTGATGCATGTACGGAATTCTCGACATGGAATCGCTTTGTTTCACTGCAACGGATCCTCCTGCTTTCATTAAGTGTTCGTTCATGTACCGCAGGAAGAAGTCCAACAGTTTCATCTTCTTATCGAGGTGACTAGGAAATTCTTTGGTCGTGTAATACAACTCTTTTCCCTCCCGATTTATGTAATGAATGTTGAAGCCGTTCGCCAACATTATCAGGCGCGTTCCATCATTAAACATCACACCGACACCATCGTCGGAAAGTTGGTAACCGAAACCATACTTATCCGAATAGTCCACCCATTTACTTACCCAGACAAATGGCTGTGCAGCTGGGTCAGTCATTTCATCTGTGAAATTTCATGGATTTAGTATAAAGATTCCTTAGAATGAATAATAATCAAGTTTACATTTATAAAATAATGTTTTCTTCTCTATAACGTTATTACGTACTAATAACTAAATAACGATCTTTGAAAAAACTGGAAATTACCATTTGGTTTATTTTCGAGTAACGTTTAGATTAGAGATTATTAATTACCATAACATGATGAACAAATCTCGGATAGCTAAAGTCATGGAAATGATTGTCATTACTTGTGACGAAACCTTAATTATCTTCTGGTTAAAAGAAACTAAGTAAAATATACTATGAAGCAAACCAATTACAAAAGCATCCTCAGAGCGCAATGTGGTCTTGTTGTTAGGATGGCATCGTTAATATTAAACAATACCAAAAGTTAAAATAATAAACATGCTATTTGCCGATTGAAGAAAGGTACCTGCAGAGTTAGCTGCTTTGCGCGTCGGTTTAGAACTTAAGACTGCAGCCAGCTGGTCTTTTAACGTTTGCAGCATCTTCTTTATGTCATGATTTAACTTCTGCACTTCCGAATTGCCATCCACAGACTTCGACTTGGGCGCTGGACTGTTGGGAATCCCTGGTATATTATCAATCGTCTCCTTGCCCGTATTATGATTCATTTCAGTTAATGGCTTGCGTTGATTGTGCATCTCCAACATATCGGATCGTGGAGCCATTGTGAGGCAGGATAAGGGTAAACTCGTTGGCAAAAACCCTATAGAAATATTACGTTATGAGTCATTTAGGAGTTGATCAAATGGTTTGTCTAATTGAAATAAATTGAAAATAAGTTTACCTGAAGTGAAGAACACGTCCTTCATTAGTTTTCCTACATTGGGACGTTTCGAAGGATTCCCTTGCAACATATTTGATATCATATTCATTGCAGCAGTGCTGAGATGTTGTGGGGTTTTATATTGAACTTGTTTGATTCTTGCGTATGTTTCTTTCAGACTGGAGGTCTCAAATGGAGGTTTCCCAGCAAGCAATGTGTACATAATACAACCGATACTCCATACATCAACCTCATAAGAATGTCCAACTTTGTTAAGAATTTCTGGAGCTATATAATTTGGTGTCCCGCACAGTGTTCTGTATTAGAAGGAGAGCAAAAAGAATAAAAACTTTAAATTTAATATAAGAGAGAGCACTGGTTTAATTTGTATTTTATGGAATTTTCTTTACGTACTTTTTGCGTTCGTCGTCACGCTCCAATTTCGTTGCAAGACCAAAATCACCAATTTTTACTTGTAAATCGTCATTGAGGAATAAATTTCCTAGCTTCAAATCTCTGTGAATAATCTTATTTTGATGTAAGTAAAAAACACCATCCAAAATTTGCTTCATGTAGAATCTCGTTTCACACTCAGTCAATGCTTTTCTACGTTTATGTAGCTCCATCATTGACTAAAATGATATAATTATGAAATTTTCATATTCTGCTCTTAGCAAAAATAGTTTTACGATGCCAAAATGATTTACCCTTTTCCGACAGAGCTCCAGGATGATATATATATTATTTGAATCATCAAAGAATCCATGAAATCCTACAATGTGCCGATGGTTTAAGCTTCTGTGAATAGCTATTTCTTGTGTCATTTTGTCGCGTTGATTACTTTTAGTCATTATCGATTTTGGCACTATCTTTCCAGCAAAGACGTGATGTGACTTTGACTCCTTGATTTCGTAACATTTTGCAAATCCACCCTATTGAGATGAAGAAAAGCTTAAGCAATTTGTATAAATATTTAACAACACAATATAATTTGGATCAATTAAAGAAAACTCTTAAAAGGAAACTTGATAAAATTATGTATTTAGTCAACAATATTAGTGTTAATAAAATGTTGCTACAAAAACAATTTCTCTTATTTATAAAACATTTATATATAATGAATCGTAACATATCGTTTTGCTTAGGATGACTGATATTGAAAAACTGATTTATGAAATTCATCAATATATGTCGAGCACATTAAAATTCATGAAAATGCATATGCATTATTGGAATGTTGGTATCAGATGTCATGTCCAACAAAATTAAACTACGATCCATTACCAAAAGTGTGAACTTTCATAAGTGTTTGTAACCAATAAGTCTTTCATAGTGTATTTACCCTTGTATATAAATATTTTCATAAGCAAGACAAAGATATAAGTATAGAAGTTTACAAGGAATTGATAAATACAGGAAGAGTCAGAAACTTCTGTAAAAAAAATATTATTCCAGTGTACTTGGAATAAAATGCATTAGTTTAAAGTAGGCGTTACAGAAACGATTGACGGGCATCATGTTCATTTTGAAAGTACATGCTCACCTTGCCGAAAAACCGGCCTTTGATGTAACTTTTTCCGGAATTTACGTCGTATATGATGTCCGGAATGGTACACTCCTTTTCCTCTTTCGACATAATGCGTCCTTTCGTGATCCTTATGGCAGAGCAGTCAATGTATAAAACTTCGAAGTCGAGTAAAAAGTTCGTAGTTGACAAGCTCACGCTGAAGCGACAAAACTGGTCTTCTTGGCAACTCGCTTTCAAGTAGCTGTTGCTTCTCGCAGAAAACGAGCAACGGACTTCGATGTTTAAATCGCCAGAATATTTCAAATCAACCAATCACAACGCGAGACTTGAACCGCCTGACCAAATTTAAATAAACCCGCGTCAATAATGCGCACCCTCCCGGCAGTCCTTGAAACTTCATTCGCCGGCCGATAGATCCTTACACTGTTCTCAACTGTCCTTTGAGAATCCAGCATGTATAGTGGCTATTTCCAAAGTACCTTTACATTTATAAATTTATGTCAAAATGGATAACAAAATAATAAAATTGACTGTGCTTAAAGTAAACGTATAAGTGATAAGAGTTCATCAATATAATAATAAGTTTATAGTACTATAATTGCAAAATAGATTACTCAATGGATGATTTCAAAATTTTTAAATATATAAAATCTTGAAATGTATAATCATTCAATTTATTTATTTCGAATATATTAGATATTAACATTATAATGGTGAAATAATATATTAACGCTACTTTTTGTAGGCACTCCTTATTCAAAGTTAAAAAAGACAGTGTCATACGAACTAGTCACTCTGTTGCCAAATATGTTAACTTTTATGTACTTATAATCTGAATGGAAAGAATCTCATCTTTATGGGTTCAGTAATTCTTCATTCTATTTGACATGAAGGTTATGGTTTCGTTTATAATTTGTACTCGTGTAACAGTAGCCAATGAGAGGTAACATCCGGTAAACCAGCGGGCGGCCATCGGTGCTCATTTTCATTAGTATGGTCGATGCTCCTCTTTCCGGCAGCCGGCGTCCATTTTCCCTGGCGGCTTGTCGACCCTGTTGGCGCGTCTTTAGTCTGTGCGTGGATTATTTCTCATTCATCAAATAACTAAGAGAAGAGTAAAGTGCAATTAAGTTATTCCACGGGCGACTCAAGAGACTTAGAGAGTGTAATATTCTGTACACTTTATAGAAATATAGATCAACCGTTTTGTGCAAATCGGCGAAAAATCGCGCGTAAAATTCTTAGCTCGTGATTTTTCTCGATGGCGTCCGTGGTGTAATGTGCTTATATTTTTTAAGATTTGCACCGGTGTTTTGAAAGCGTGCTTGTTATTACAGAAGTTATTGATAATGGAGGGTGCGCCAGGGAGGGGTGTCTTTAGGGGTCGCGGAGGACCTGGTGGACCTCCTATGCGAGGACGCGGTGGATTTGGTGATAGAGGAAGGTTCGTGTTGGATTATGTATTGTTTACATTGTATTTTCTATTTACAATGAATAGACATAACTGATTATATGTAGTCGAAGATTATGCGTTACTCCAAAATAGAATTCGAAAATTGGTATCATATTTTTGGTTTGAATATTTTATACACTAAAAATAAAATTCCTGAAAAGTCTTTAATATAGATCATGGTATTGAATTACATATTATTTCAAAGAATCGTCTTTTATTTTGTAGTGTAAGATATTAAAACCAGTATTTATTATTATATTAAAGTATACGAAACTAACCAATTGTCTTTTAGTAATATTCTGTAAACTTATTCTGTTTTACAGGGGTGGTCCTCCAAGAGGAGGAATGATGAGAGGACGTGGTGGTGGTCCTGGAGGTGGTATGCGTGGTGGGCCACCAGGCATGCGTGGACGAGGAGGTCCACCTCTTCGAGGTGGTCGTGGTGGACACTTTCCACCGGGGTAATTGTGTATACAAATTCTATTACGTACAATATATCTTTGAGTAGTAGTTCTAAGAAAACTGAATTATGGATATTAAAAAGACAAATACTATTTTATATAAATATAAAATAATTTTCAGAGGTCCTCCAGAACCAGGAATGGGTCCAGGCAATGGCCCACCTCCTCCAGGAATGGGCGGACCTCCTAGAGGAGGTAGAGGCGGGATGGGAGGAGGCTTTCGTGGAAGAGGTAGAGGCGACTTTGGTAGAGGAGATTCTCGGGGAGGTGGTGGTCTCTTCCGAGGTCGTGGCGGTATGGGCATGGATCGTGGTGGTACGAGAGGTGGATCTAGGTATGATAGCAAGTTACATTATATTTTGCATTATTTTGAATCTAACTTGAAAGCTACAATCGGAATTCTTATAGGGGTGGTGGAATGCAAAGAGGAGGACCAGGAGGTAGAGGTGGTTACATAGATCGTGGTAGAGGAGGAGGTGGCGGTGGACGTGGTGGACCTATGAAACGTGGAGGAGGACCTCCAGGTGCCAGTGGACCTCCTAAAAGACCCCGATATGATCAACCACCAGTACAATCTGCAAATGGCTATGCCACACAGCCACCTAGGTAAACTGACTTCTGGTGACCTAAAAAATGCTACGGTGCGTGTAAAAATTGTAATAATTTATCTTAACAATTGTTTCATTGATTTCATAGCCAAGGTTATGGAGGAGGCGCGGGTAATGGCTACGGCGGAGGACAGCAACAACCTCCTCAGCAACAACAGCAAGTAGGAGGTTACGGTGGTGGAAATGGTGGTGGTGGAAGTACCGGCGGAGGAGGATACGGAGGTCCACAGCAAAGTGGTGGTTATACACAATCATCCTATCAAGGATACGAAAGTTATCAACCTCCGGATTACGTACCACCAGCGGTAAATGTTTCTCTTTGCATGACAATGAACTATTAAAATGCTAAATAAAAATACATCTAAATATTCTCTATCCAGGGTTACGGAGCAACAGTACCACCTGATAGCAGGTACGGAGGAGCTCCTGCTGTTCCTGCTGCTGGGGCATACAACACAGGCGATCCCTACGGTTACAACAAAGCTCCTTCCGGTGAGTATCTGGTTTCTGGTGTAAGTTTCCTCTTCCTATGTACCTTCGAGGCAGCATTATCTGCTCATTCAATGATAATAGGTGTAACGCGTGACAGGAAGTTTAAACGAAGCTTCAATAACTTTGTATAATAGAATTGCGAGTAATTTCATTAAAATTGCATCTTCGTTTGAACAACCAGCGCATTAAGAGTGCAGCATAATAACAGTCCATGATGCATGCACAGCCAGTTACCAGCAGGGGGCAGTAGGAGCTGCAGTGGCTGCAGGCAGTGGGGCATATGCCCCTAGCAATCATTACGATGACCGATCCTCTAATGCCACCAACGTCACCAACGAGGGTGGCTACTCCACACAAACCTATGGTTAGTTATTTCGACTGATCATTCCTCAGTCTATTTTTCCTTGTTCCGTAGAGTCTACGGGTTTGCTTCTATCCTTTGTTCGCTCGCGCTTTTCATCACTTCACGCCTCATTTACGCTTCGGATGTGATGTGATTCAGACGAGAAATGGCTGATCAGGAAGACGTTATAGAAGAGATGCCCATTTTTTAAGTACAAATATATTTAGCAATTGTTGCGGCACTTTCTCGATAGTAGGAGGGCTTTTATATATACGTTATCTAGATTTTGTATTGCTTCGTTTAGTACCCGTCTGAAATTCTAATTCAGAAGAACCTGACGGACGATGGTAATTCTTATAGTTCTTTTTCATTTATTTTGATAACCAGCGCTGCAGCACACTACCTCCCTGCCTTCTCATGCTATTTGGCTCATTGAATAATAGCATGCGAAATCTATAGTAGTGTTAAAATAGTAAAGAAATTTTTTTTATGACTTGTATTCCTAAGAGACGGGCAATCGAGAATTTGTAAGATGTTTCGAACGTTGTAGATCTTTCTCGTCTGAGTCAGACTAATGCTTTCTTTAAATGGATTTCTTTTCTTTTTTTTTTTTTCTAATAGTATCCCTACTAACACTCTGTCTCTCTGGTATTGTTACAGATTATTCAAATCAAGATGGCTCATACGGGAAGCAGGATTACGGTGAGTACCAATCTCACAATCGAAAAACATATTGAGATCTTAGGAAATCGTTAGGTTAGGCGACACAGAGTCTTTTCTATATTTATTACTGATACTTTAAACGGCTGCCGTTCGTTAGATCAAAATCATATATGTATGTAGAGTACGTATGCATATATGTATATATAAAAATGAGATACTTCGAGCACGACTGGTATTTGATAGAAAAATATTTGTCAATAGGTTTATTTATGAGAAGGTATTAAGGTACAACAGTCTCGTTCGGAAAAAGCTAGACGTGGTGAAAGGCCCAGGAGTTATTTGATCCGTAAGAATACAATCAGCAACAAGATCATAAAAGACTACACGCGGACCCGAAGTAAATTTAAGATAAAGAAAATTCAAATCAAGTTAGGTATTTTGTAAATTAAAAGTTCCACGCTTAAGATGGAAATAATTATATTTCGATTGTTTTACAAGCAAAAACGGATAACAGAAAGTAAAGTCGATTCTTCGTATGTGCAATTGGAATAAAGTTGACTTCGCAGGAGCGACAGAGCAATGAGATGATTAGGTTTTGGAAAATGGTGTAGGCTGAAATAATAATAGGAAAAAAAAAATAGTTTCTCCACTCAAGCTTAATTTAGTACTTATTTGCCTGCTTGACGAAGGTAACGATAGGCTGGGACCAAAGAGGAGATATAACGACAAGGCTTGGAATTTTAAATGAAAAAGTCACATCGTGAACTTCTGTCTTAGGTTAATCATTATAGTATAACGATAGTCATGAGCAAGAATCAGCTAAGAATGAAGCATAGAAGGCTGTTTAGGTAGAAGTGAAAAAGAGAATGTCAAGTATAAACAGGTAAAATTCAGATAGAAAAATCTCTGAAGAGAAACATTCAATCAGTCAGGTTTATACCAATGAGTTGATAGGTATCTGAGAGTAATTAATATGATCTATGCAATATCAAAATAATAAGTATCATATAAAGAAAAACAGTTATCGAATGAAAAATTCCAAGTTACTGAACGGAGGAGCTATGGTTGTTCGCAGGTGGCAGTGCTGGTTACCAAAACGCCCAGTCTCAGCGACGCTATTAAATATTTAAAAATTCGACTATTTAATTTTAATTATCAAAACATCACTATCTTTTCCAAATTAATTTAAACTCGTAATTCCCACCGCGTGATAAACGCGGACTCGCGTATTACAATGAGCACGATAAATTGCTGGAATGCTTTTCAAGTATTTCTAAACAAACAAAAAAAATGCTAACGACTTTAGGTAATATAGTTACATTCGATTGCCGGCACGTACAAAACGATTGCGTGATCTCATAATACCAGAGTTTATCGCGTGGCTGGGAAGATTGCACACAACGTGGATTAGCGCGAACATAAGAAACGAAAAAGGAAAAAAAAAACAAATCCGATCAAAGGAGGTTCCCAATGAGATCGAATATGATAAAACGACAAGATCGTTTTTTCTATTTTACCTGACTAACAGTAAAAGTATCTACGTCGTGAATTGGTTAATTAAATTTGTAAATTTAAGTAAAAATATTTTTTTTTCCGACGGAGCACCGATTATTTTACGCCAGTCTAGTATCAAGATCGATGAATAATATCGATTTATCGATTGTCGCGACGATACGGATCGATTCTCGTCGTTGCGAGGTCGTTATCAACGGGCGAGCAGGTTTGATTTAATTATAATAACGCAAAGGTGAGATTGACAGTTATGAAATAAAGAACAAAGAGAAACATTAAATGAACATGTAAAAGATTATTGGATGAAAATCCACTCGTTTGTAAGTATACGAAGAGTTTTTTTTTGCTTTCTCACGCTCGTATCGCTATATGAGATTCACTCATCCATTGTATTTTATGCACGGCCAAACCGACATGAAAACGCAACTTCTTTCAACCAGCCGTTTTATTTTCCCCGTTTCTGTTAATATATATATATATTTAACATATATATGTATATATATACATATAAAGAGAGAGAGAGAGAGAGAGAGAGAGAGAGAGAGAGAGAGAGAGAATGTGTGCGTGTGCGCGCGTGTGTGTATGTGTGTGTTAGTTCGACGTATCGATATAATCTATTAAAAAGTTTTAATTCAGCTTAGCCCAATCCTTAAAGGAATTTTTTTTCAAAATGTCAATGGGACAATCGAGCATCTATACTGCGCTGCTCAAAAGCAGACAATTATATATACGTACGTGTTAATTAATTCGAATATGCGTAGAGTCGTTTAACGTTCGTTTAATTAATTGATTATTATCACGCAAAGACTTATGATCTATTTTTACTTTACTTTCTCTTCATTTTTTTTTTTTTTTCATCACGCACGTCATATTTCTCCGGCATCCATCTTGTGTATCGTGACGTATGTCGCATGGGATTTGGGACCGAGAAATCTTTTGACGGAAAGTTTTATAAAATTTGAATTCAAACATTGATCTTTTTTCACGTATTCTTGACAGAATGACAATCAGTCAGTGAAACACGTTTTAAAGTACAAGTCTCGTATTGAAAGGAGGCGTAATTTCTCATGACTTGCTGTGACTCTCATGACTTTTCTCATGAATACGAAGAAGAAGGAGAAGAAGAAAAATTCATTATTCTTTCGTGACAGTACACACACTCCTAACCTAATATTGGTTCGTCCAATATTCTGTTTTAATATAAAAAGTTATTATTAATTAACCAATAGCTAATTTATTATACAAAACTCATTGTCGTAATGTCATCCTAATAGACGTAGTGTCGAACATCTAATATTGTAAGCAATAGAACGAACGTCGAAGTGCAAGGAAGATTGAAAAAAAAATTATCACAACAAAAAGCAATATCTCTTACGTTTATTATTACCTCACCTTGTTCTGCGAAGGATGCGTTTCACGAGAAGATATTGCTTCGAGTATCTGGGAAACCAGCAACTGCCCTAGGGAAAGAGCGATAAGATAAAGCAGAAAGAAAGAAAACAAAAAAGAAAATCGACGTTACACATTATCAATGCGTTATCGGCTCTAAACGAATGTAATATAGCAGGTAAATTTTAATTGAAGTCAAATCTTAGGTATAGAGTATAAAGGTGTAAGACACGCAGGTAAAAGACACTTTATTGACTCTTTTTTTCTTTTTAAGTCAAACACGTTGTAGAGAACAAGGATTTAGGTTTTTTTTTTATTTTTAAAAAAATAATCCCTTACGTCATTCGTACGTATCGTCTTATCGTCGTTGTATTTATAACTCGCGTTTAATTGTCTTTTTTTAATAAATATTTTGTCATCGCACGTGTACACGTAACACAACGAAATTGCGAATGAAAATTTAATGAACGTATGAAAATATTTCTGCGAGGGAGTTTGACGCAATTGAAGTTTATTCCACAGGCGTAGCGACCACCTGAGAAACTCAGAAATCAGAAAGAACGAAAGAGAGAATATCCTTCCTGAGTTACCAGCATACCAGAGATACCGATACTGAAAGTATATGCAAATAATAATACAAATATCGTATTGATAAAAGTGTAGCATTAATTTGAGAGCGACGGTATATATATATTTATATATTTATATGATAAAGTACTTTTAAAATCTCAATATACGGTTTGCTCTATGATTAACGATGAAGTTTGTTGGTTGAAAAGAAAAAAGAGAAAAATTCAAGAGAAATATACAAAACAATAATATAGTGACACTGTGTGTAAAATATTTCATGAAACCGTATATAGTAGTTTTCTTTATTATTGGATCAATATTAAATAACTTGTTGTTTGAGTGAAAAAGATGAAATATCGATAACTCATTATTAAACGATATGCCATTCATTGCTCTCGTTATTATTAGTATCTGTTACATCATTTAATTAATATTTGATAGAAGTTCTTTCATCCTCCGAGCTATTACGACTAATTTATCACACTGATGTGTGTAATGAGGTTACATGGATTCTTGCATACGTAATATACGTAATGTACTCAATACAATGTACGATGGAAAAAGAAAGACACGTTGCGCGAGAGACATCCTTAAGTGGTTTTCAATTATACTGAATGCAAGTCGAGACAATGTCGTTAACAAAATGAAATGAAAGAAAGAAACGTGAAAGCAATGAATAAGAAAAGAAAATATATGACGTACAGTAAATCTGCGCTATACCTTTAAAAAAAAACCTTAAAATATCAAATGCTCGTGTAGACCTCAGCCCAAGCTCAGGTGAGTAAAAACAAACTCAGTATCTATTCGTTCTTTCTTTGTAAACAAAAAATCTGAGTACGTCGTATCGCTCACAAGAGGTTTTAATAGAGAAAAAAAAAAAAGAAACGGCAATCTAATTTATCTACCATGGATCAGTATAAAGTGGAGCTCCGTACGACCTGATAATCTTTTTTTTTTAATTAAGAAAGGAATACGATGAAATAATTTTTGTAAGCTTGAACAAAGAAATTTGAAAATATTAATTGAATTGGTATGGTTAACTTGAAAGTAAATTAAATCTTTTAATTTACAGCTTCCAGGTCCACGTACCTTCCACTTTATACGTAGGATAATATTGCTGATTAGTGATAGACTAATTTCTGCAAGTATTGAAAAAGCGTTAGGTAGTGATTGGACACGTGATAGAAATTAAAAGAAGCACGAGATACGAAATGATGATTAGTTACGATAGTGAAAGACATTGGTGAGATAATATGATGAAAAAGAACTAAAGTATTAACGAGATATAGAAGGAAAGAATAAAATAAGCTACGACTGATAAGATTAAGTGGGACGTTTCAGTACATGTAAGTCTACATTGACTCCCAAAAAAGACGAAAAGCCTATCTTATAATGCGAAGGATTATCAAAACGAATAACCAGCGATCAGAGAAAGTATTTAAAGTTCGTCAGGCAGTAGGCCCAGGATTATTGATAATCGTAATTACAATACTTTCCAAGTCATTGAATACTACATCACATTTTTCTCTCTAGGATGACAACTCTTGACTCCTGCACTTTTGGCCATGACGAACGGAATCATCTTGAATTGTATCTGCCACATGACTGGCTCCAGTGCTTAATGCAACATCATCAAGGAATTGGACCTAGGCTTGATGTCCTTTGACGGCCAGCATCATCAGAATATGTGGAAAGTTTATTGAGCCATCCATTCTCAAGTAGTATCACTGATGTTTTCTAGTACAGTATCAATTTATATATTTTACAAATAAACCAATATTACTGAAGTGTCAAAAGAGTCACGTTACCTTTATATTGGTATTTAATGTTTCGATAATATCTTTAATCTTCAATTGTGCTTTATTTACATTTTGTTTTTCTTCTCCCTTATTCTATTGCAATCTTTGTCTGTTGATAGTGTTTTTCTTTAAGTTATTACTACGGACCGCAAAATAACACAAGTTTCAATGTAAGATTTGAACAATCCAGTGTCAACTTTTGAACTGGTACAGTTCACTCACGATTTAGTTCTTGCCATAGTAAATAGTTTTCAGTAATATGAATAATACCTGTTACCATGGTAACGGAAATAATAACTCAGTATACGACTATGGTAATCGATACAAAGTAGCCAGTAGCTAATGTCGTCCCTCTAGATAATAGATTGTTGCGACATGAGTCATTTAACTTTGACAAAATTTGGAATAAATATAAAAGTTCCATGTTTGTTACTGGAATATAAAGCGGATAAGAAATTGAAACAGTTGGTAATGCCGATAAGAGATTTCAATGGAGAGAGTAATGTCGAATCAGTTGCAAGAGACTTGAAAAGGAAAGAGGCCATATTACAGATTCCTGTAGAATTGATAGAGAAGATGTTGAAAATTTTACAAGGAACTTTGAAAGGTTTGTCGCTGAACGAAGCAATCGACAAAGTAAACGTTAATGACAATGGGAATTTGCAAATTAATGACGGATGTGACAGTCCTGCAGAGGGAGACACGTCCGAAAATTCTAAAGATTTTTGGTAACTCCTTAGGATAAACGGATTAGAAGGATGTTGCTTAACGAATTTTTGTGTTAATTAACAAATTTAAAAAATTGAAAGCACGAGAAACTTTTACAAAATGGTCCTTTATTTCTTACAATAGGTAAATACAACAAAAGCACCAGAGGAAATAAAATAAAATGGCACTGTATATTCTTAAAGTCACGAAGTTTAACGCTGATTCGTTCATATAAAAACGTAGTGCTTTGTCACAATTGACTAATATAAACTGTAATAAAAATATATAAAAAATATGACGTCGTAATGAAGCAGCTATAAAAAATAACTATCACTTAATATATTATACATATGACAGCGCGTTAATTATCACCATGATTTAATCTGTACAAGGTGGATAAAGTCAATGAAATTATTTCTCCACAAGAAGTATATGCTTTTTAAAGATGGCATGTACATTTCTTTTTATATCAAGATAAAAGTATGAATACGTTTACCAAAAATGAACACTAAGATTAACTACCATTTATCTCTTTGTATCATTTCTCATTTCCTGATTATTTTATAATGAACGTTATACCGATAACAATAAATACTTTATCCACCTCACACAGGTTTTTTTTATGTTATTATATATTCTAACTGTTTGAGCTTATACGTCTTCAGTAACCCTATTCTATAAATGCTCTAAATTATTCGGCTCATCAATGTATTCGTGAAGCGGTAATAAACGCTAAAATATTCTCGACACGTACAGCAGACGTTAATTAACATTGCACGTCTAAAATTCACTTGATTTTATGTACAAATTGGCAATTAGCCTTAAGACGTAAACAAAATTAAGTATACAACAAACAGTACATACTTTGCCGTACACAATAGTTAAGCAGTATAGTTAGGAAGCATTGCTCACTATAGAAAAGTTTTAAGTATTTGGTATTATTCGATAGTATGCCCAAAAGCTATGGCAGTGTTTTTAAACAATGATGTATTGAAAAAGTGAGAATTGACTGATTTTAAAAATATCGTATCTCTGACTACCTCAATTTTGCATCAAGGCATTTATAGATGATTTGAATTTTATGCCTATAGGGCACATAGTTCGAATTATCACGTTATTCAAATTCGTTGGATAACATGTTGGTAACCATACAAATTCTTGTTGTTTGATAGTGACTATTAATTAAAGACAAAAAACATTATCACGGTCACAATTAAAGACTAATTGTGTATTAAACATAAATTTTCTCTCGCAAGCTATACCGGTCTATGCTCTAAGGCATAGTAACAATCAATTGAAAACGTAAAGATTGTTGTATCGATACTGCTAAGATAGACTGCATAAAAATTAACAACAGTCAAGATTGGTGTTATCAGCATACGGTTATAAGTCGTTCTCTTTATTCTATTGCCAAATGTTATATTTGGCAATGAGATCTTTCCGGAGTTTAACTTAAGGGAATTATTGAACCAGAATATCTTATTCTTGTTTCACCAAGGGTGTCTTCTCTGAGCATCACTGGATAATAATACCAGCTGAATGTAACTGTGACCAGCACGTAAATTAATTAACCTAAGAAGGAAATAATTTTATAGTTATTAAACATTTTATACAATATATTGATTTGTCTATTAATTATCTTACCTGTCGCGTTCTTGCTGTTGTAAGCGTAATCTGTCACCTCTACGCAATGGCATCACCACACCTGTATAACATGATATTTCTGTAGCTGGAATAGTAGAGTCCGTAGCGCATTTAGCAATTTTTTTGGTTGTAGAAGAACCCTCCGAACTTAACAGAATCCAATAGGAGTAATGCGTATGTTCACCAAAGTAGAAAATCTATAAATAGGATTAAATCGAATGAAATGGTATACATAGAATTTTCCAATACGATACTGACAAAGGATTTTCAGATAAGAACTATTTTATATCACTCACTTGAGTGGTAATCATGTAAAGGCCACTGGTGGTCACTTCGATAGATCTCTTGTCCTCTACCAAATGAAATTTATTAAGATTGTACTGTGACTCATTCTTAGTACTTTTTACCCATGGTCCAATGTAAACTGTAACGAGATATGAAAACATTAGCAATCCTAATACCAGAGTAAGCTAGACTTTCAAATCTGGATTACTGTGACAACTGATGACATATACTAACTACCTGTATCCGTTACTTGCTGTTCTGGCACAGCTCCTATAAACGTTGCTACCAACGGACCTACAAAATCATGAAATGATTCATTCATTTATCAACATTAACATACTGTGCGGCATGCGGACGTAATCATTGAGATATCTAAGAGACCTACTTTTGCTTTAAGAATTAAGAGTAAGCATATTTCTCAAGCATAACAATTACTCAAACGTTATATAAAGACCCTTGGTCTTTCTCAAGTATGAAATATTCAATAAATTTATTAAAGATGTACAACAAAATATCGTCCGTGCCGCGTATAAATTTTATAGAGATTTCATAGTATAGAGACTGTATACAAATATCGTCTAAGTATACCCAATCGCCTGCGACTGCGCTTGGGCCGCCTTTGGCTCTTTCTCCGTTTTTTACCTCTTCCATCATCCCTTCGCGATCTGCTTCTGCGAGATTCGGTCCACGAAGTCTGATCGTCATCAGTATCGTAGCTTTTAAAACGCGATCGCTCATCCGATATGGAACTCTGTTCGTCGTTAGTTAAGTTTGCTCTCTCGACTCGTACAACTATTTCTTTCTCGTCATAGTCCCCAATCTCAGTGTCATTCAAATGATGGGAATTAAAATTGTGCTTAGTCATTGCACTTGTTTTGCTATTTGAATTTGTTGATGAACCATTTCTGTTCGCCATTATTGTTACTGTATTTGGAAATTGTGTCCCAGTCTTCTGCAAATTGCTGGTAGCGTTCGTCGGGTCGGAGCTGTGTTGTGTTTCAATGCTTTTTAATTCATCATCCGATATGGAAGTCTCGAAGAAATTATCCGGAAGTTCCTGTACATCTAAGTTATATGGAGACCGTTGCGACTTGTCTTTCAAATGTTGAAACCATGCACGATTGAAATTCCTGTGTAGTTTGTCGTATTTGAACATTAGAATTACCAGATTTGTGTTCATACAATGCACCTGAGGCCAAAAATTAAAATAGTTTATTAGTTTCATTGATTTACGTCATTTGTTACTGTATTATACTGAGATTAAGTATTATTATTCATGATGATGGATTATATACAGATTAGAACTATTACTATTGCTTCGTTAATATTAATTTTTTGTCATTTCGACAATCACACAGAAATAACATTCAACTCCTGATGACAAAATCATACGTGAGTCAAATGTGTACACATCCTGCGTTTTGGAATAATCTTATCACGAACGTGTCCGTTGTCCATATATAAAAAAAACATATAGTGCAATGTGTTTTTAATAAGAATGATAAAAGAAGATATGTAGATGTAAAAAATATATAATCAGCTATATACTTTAACAATGTGAAGAAATACAATATATAGATTCAGTTATCTTTTACTTTGCAATAAAGAGTTACTGATATGGTATTTTTCAGAAAGACTAGAATTGTAAAGATTATACTGATAATCAAATTAATTTCATAACTATAAATGGTTACACTTAATATGTATCCAATGACCATTATTAAACATCGACCTTACTTGAAATTAAAAATTACCTGCACTTGTAAAGCATGCACTTCTTTCTTGACATTGGATAATAAAATGGCAAATGCAATAGCTAATATGAAAACTAGCGAATCTCTTATTCTTCGGAAAATTTTCTCCCTTTTTGAATTTGGCAATGTCAGTTTCATATTGACATTCCAATCAACTATATTGGTATCGTTTGGCTGCTGTGCATTATCAATCTCTAAGATGCTTTGTGTACGATCTCCTCTAACTTCCATATTGAACTTTAAAACCTTGATGTCTTTGAGGTTTTAAAATTTGAAAATGATGGGTAGTTCTGTTGCTGGCCACACTATTTGACTAATGGCCTGTGCACCGCATGTTCTCTGCAACATACACAAATTATATTAATTGACAAACAAAATAAAAATAAATACTTTCTATGTTCATTAAATATAAATTAAATAAAACACAAACATTGTAAAGGTATTTGTGATATATAAAATTAAATATACGCTAAATATAAAAAAGGATAGTAAAATTATATTCTAACTTTGTATTATCATCCAGAAAGCACATCAAGATGATATCCAGTAAACTAATCAATTTTCAAAAAATTAAATAAAATAGCGCAACAAAATGATACGCGATGCGCTTAACTGAGATCACAAAACATCTCATGATAAACTTCCAAAGTTGATTGAAAATTATCCAATATGTACACTGAATCACCTAAAACGGTATATCTTCTTTTACAGTTATCACACTTTCGCGTCAAAAATAGATTCACTCTAAAGTCTCTAACGGCAATCATGTCCCGTCGAAAGCCGCAAGAAAACTGACAGCGTCTTGGCATAAGTGAATAAAATAATGTATGTATCTTACACAACAACAAAAAAATCACGTGTAGGAGTCTCGAGTTTCATTTTTCGAATCTAGCGCAGTGATTCAAATTGGTATTCGTGTAGAGATCGCAAAGTGGCGGCGGCACCTGTTGCATTCTCGGAAGACGCATTGGCGCCTTTTGTTTATAGGCTTCCACGAGAGCGATAATAACAAGAGAGTGGGAGATAATAAGAATCTACAAAAACGCTCAAATATCTCTCTTATCATTACTATCACTTACCCCTTACGCATTGCGGAATATTCGCACAAATACCACAGCCATTCACGGGATCCTATTCACGAGTCCATTGGAGTAAAAGTAATGCGGGACTCACAGTCCTACCTTTGTTTACTATCCCTCAACTACTTCGGGGCCTGACGGTACTGAACGGGGCCCCTCAGTTGCTCCTTCTACCATTCGACCGGGTTGACTCTTCGTTATCAAAATCGTACCAACATTCCCTTCTAAACTCCCTAGAGCAACAGCAGCAGCGCTCAAACGCATCTGCATTCGTCTGTTGAACCCTTTATTTGTGTAACATTATTTTTTTAACAAAAATACATCAGGCGATTGATTCAGCGATATTTCCGAAGAGTGTTAAAAAATTAGATAAAGGTTAAAAAATCATGAATACGACCTAACCTGTCTCGAATTTCTTAGAAACAGCTATTTTTTTACCATAGAGTGACAAAAGATGTAATTGTAGATGCATTTAGATGGGTCATTGTGGGAAATGCGTACCTCTGCATTTTTTATTATGCCTCTTTGAATCGAATCAGAGTTCGTGAGACACATCATGTCGATGGTATTCGCAAATGCGTTCATTCGGCAAATGTAAATGTATCCGGTACCATTTATTTCCGCGAACACCTGACTAGCCATCGATTCATTTTACAGTACCATAATTAGAATCGTTTATACGAGATCACGTACGTCGTATCCATAATCGTGACGATTTCATCGTATTTATGTTTCCTCGATTTTATACATTTGTACTTTTGAATTGCTGAATATCTGTATGCGTTAATGCTCTTTGCTTTCTTTTGAATTTTGCCAAATTTTACAGTCATCCTTAGCATTCGAAAGCTGGCCAAAAATGCCGGAACACTTTTATCTCTCTTTCCTTTCTTTTTTCGGCTTCCTCTCAAGGCAAGAACTGGTTCCTTACTCGAGTTCCTTGCTACGAATTCCATATTTACCGTGTCCCATCCTACAATCGGTAAATTTCTCATGGCTTTTTCCAGAATACGTTCATCCACGTCATTATTGTAATTATGTAATTCACATACGGGATTTCTTGCAGATTCATTATTATATCTGAAATAAATGTAAGCTTCCAGTGTTTATCATACGATATATATCTATATATACTCGCACTATAAAACTTGCTTACAATAAGCACCAATAACGCTATACGCATTTGCTAATAATAGTAAGAAATTAACTGATCGCGCGAATTATTCATTCATGTTTATCACGAATGAAATTCAACGAAGTTTCGAAACACTCGTTACTTCTTGTCAATACAATCCGATTGTTAACTAAAAGGAATGTTTGTCAACTAATATACATCTGCTTATTCAAATTTACTTATACAATATCTATTATAATAATAGTACAAATTCATCACACATCACAGATTTATTACACTATCCCAGATTACGTACTTTGACCAGTTAATCGAAATTCCTCATGCATAAAAGGATATAAAAAAAAACACAAATACTTAATTATAGTATATCTTGCAGCAAATCCCATTGATAATATTATAAATACCTAATCACTAATTGAAATACAATATAATCAAAAAATATAAACTTATAATATATGAAGTCTTCAAGAGTGGTCGGTATTGCAGAACATGGTTATACTTTAAATTAGCTATGCTGCTTCTTTTCGCTCAATACAGAGTGCGCTGTTGCATTAAAATGCAGTATAAATATTTCTTCTTTGCAATGAAATGATAAAACTATAATTCTGTGAAGAAATACAGAGCTTAAATGAAGAACATTTTTTTTAAATAACCAAACTGTTCTACCTCAGTCAAATACGTGTCTTCTTATTGCATACGAAAGTATGAATTCTCGATATTCGCGGTTCACTAATACAACGTGATCTAATTTTTCAATGCAATAAGCACAAGACTCTCTTTATATATTTAATGGCAATATTTTTTATTTGATTGCGATCAACCATCAGTTCCTGGAACAGCCCACTTGACTCCATGACGAAGGTCAATCTTCAAAGTGTCGATTGGAATCTCTATAAGCGAGTCGCAGCTTCCTGCAATAACTATTAGAAACGACAACCATCCAATCTGTGATCGTAAGACTTGAGGCTATTAGGAATCCCAACTACTCGTTTCAAGTTTCTATTCGTATATATATATTTGAATACATAAGTTTTATTACACATCGCGACTCTGGTTTTACTCCCTGGTATCATTTATTGACTGTAATGTTAATCCATCAGCGTTAGACCAGATACGTTATTTCGTTTAATATTTACGCAGTTGGCAGTATATCCATTGTAATTAATTCAAAACTTGCCAATGAAATTATTACATTCATTACGAAATTGTATAACTGTCATTACATAATTTTTTTATTTCTCATTACACGTATCTTTTATTTCTGTCTACACAATATAATATATTTAATAAGAATTTAATTGAATGTCTGACGACGAGTAACGGACTTTTTCTTTAGTGCTAATATTTTTTGTTTTATAATCTATAGTGAAATGCTATTGCAATACTAAATCTGACCTTTAATGCCATTTACTTTCGTTTAATGATGTTTTTGATTCCAGTGCTGTCTAATTGAATTATGCTAGTTGCGACGCAAAAACAAAAAAGTAGCAATCGCACGCCCTATTTTTCATAATCGGTATGGTTTACCTTCACTTCGAATTTCTGACCCCCTGGGTTGAAAAGACCCGGATCAACCTATATTTAGATAATCGTCATAGTTCATCGTCTCTAGGACCAACATATCAATATGCACGATTAGTCTGCCAGAAGATACGTCACTAGGATTTGAGAAACCTATATTCAACTTTTTGAAATTACTTTCTAGAAATACGAACGAGAGTTAGAGATGTTATTTAAAAACGGAGAACGTGTTTTTAAACTAGAACTAGCAATATCATATTTGACTAAGTAGGTATAACGGTCATTTTTCAAACAGCCGGAACTTACGAAAATCTATTATTACTCGTGAGAATTCATTATCTCATAACTATAATTATTAATGGCTTAAAAATCTTAGAAAATGTATACTTATACATATACTTATCTGATTAAAATAACTGAAATCAACAATTATATCTCAAAATAAAACATGGAAGTCATGCTACAGTTAAGCTACTCATATTATCTATTTTTTCTTTATTTTCTCATGATGTTCCTGAACACAAGCTGTTACAATTTATAACTGACAACGTTCCGGATACTACCAGGTAGAATACTTGGAAACAACCAGACAACAGGTAAGAAACCCAAAGGCCTTCCTATTTCCCAATCTGACATAGATCCACGTTACTGCGTACAAGGTAATTTTGTGTCTGAACATTTCCAGAATACGAGACAACATGGAATGGAAATAAAATCTAAGAAGAAATCAGTTCGATTTTCACTTTCAAGAAAACAGCACTAACATCCTGGATGTGATATATTAACCAACAAGTGGACCTCCGTCGAGAGAGAATTTAGGTCGACCTGGCGCCTCGTTCAGCGAGGTCAATGCCGTTGGTTCTGCCGAGGAGAAAAAAACAATGAAAATAAATCCTACCTTGCCAACCTACCTGGACCTATGCTAAGGAATTGCGAAATCTCATTGCGTTACGGTTACGATACTGTATCTGACTGTTCACCTGTACGTATGTCTATTGATGTGCCTATTGCTTATTCAGCTATGGCCCATATCGTACGTTCACGTATCCTTATTTTCTTCTATATTCATAATTAACTTATTAAGCCTAGAGGAGACGGGTATCGGTTGAAGCACAAACGAATTATATCTAAATTAATATCATGAATGACTCTTACAAAATTTTCTTGTGAAATGTTGCTCACTTTTTTTAAAAGCAACATTACAGCTGATCAGGCAATTATAATTTATTCAATGCCAATAGATGATAAATTAAACGGTTTTATTTTATTCGATACCGTGTTTAAACTGACACCGGTCTCCCCTACCTCAGGATATAGTACATAGTTAAATTCAATTTAGTTAAACGCAATAAGTAACATTTACTTTACCTTTACGTTCTACACTATGTAGAATACATACGTTGAAGGTCCAAATTATGATAGTTATTTACAACATAGCGCAAGAGGGCAAATGCCTTTCTTATCTAAAATCTTGTTTGTAACCAAGTATCATTGTATGTACTAACCTTGGAGTATGTCCCAGAAATGTTAGAGGTCAGTGCATAACAAGAGGAATAAGGTTCTTTCATAGAAAGTCTTAGCAAAGTGCTTTTATTATAATCAGAGTTGCATAATGATTACTAGACAGTGATAATAATTATAATTATTATATAAGTAATCTGTATTATTTGTAATATTAATTATAACGTTATTCTAATTTTAATATTCTCACTGCCGGATACACGCTGGTAGATAATTTAAATATATTTAATCATTGGTCGATGCAGATTAGAAATTAATTCAGAATTGGGTATTAGGATGCTACGTGAGGTGTTTTATTAATTGTATTAGTCTCACGTGGAATTATATTGAAACCTGTTATGAGGATTAACGAAATGATAAAAAGGAAGAAAAACTAAGAATGAATTCAGAATGAGGTAATTGTCAGTGTTTAACTAGTGTTCTGTCCAATCATACGTAAATTGATTCTAATAACGACGAAGTTTTTCTTCGTCTCGTCCTACATGGTTTGGTTAACGTCTGCAAAACTCATTAGTTAATCATTATATAGGAGCGCAATAGTTGTATACAAGTTTTATTTTATAATACAAATTATTGAGGAAATTCAGTGCAAGTAGATATCCTGTTTGATTTTTGAATTGTAATATTTATAAAAAAATATTTTAAATATCAAGTTTACCTATTGGCAATGACAAACGTCAACTTATGCCAGGAACTGTCCTCTCTTCTGGATTATAATTAAACGGACAATGACTTTTGGTCGTTTTATACCGCCCACGTGGAGAAACACGACGTTTTACACTAGTGTTAGCGTCGAGAGCTATAAAGTTTAAGCGACGATGATCATTTGGAAACACGCGAGGATTATAAATAATAATTGAAAAAAATACAGTCGTCGATTTATGAAATATTTTATGAGATGTAATTGTTGACATTTTTTTATGCGTATACAATGCATCTTTCAAGTACCTAAGTAGCTGCAGTAGATCTTTTTATTTTAATATTTATTTTCATTATAGATATAATTAAAAAGTTGAATTGGCGATTATAATGTTGGTGCCATAGAGATCACTGTCGTTTATATAATATTAAGTAACAGAGGTATTTATAATTTATGCTCCGTTAACGTATCACGGTTCTGATTTAAAATCGATTGCTATTTCGATAGTAGTTAATCAATCGTTGATCAAAATCCTTGTAATATAGGTCGACGAAAGTTATCACGAGAGTGAATTTCACGTGTGGCTTTTTATCATTATATAGCGTCAAAACAACCAAGGAGTTTGCAGGCAAACAGACTCGAGAGCGAGATAGCAAAAAGTATTTTCAACGATAAGGCATTCCCGGCATTCCTGAATAATAAGAGATTAATGCGTTCCCCAGATTCTTCGGCATTCTCTTATCTCGTCAACTACTAAATCAGTCTCTGAAGACTTCTCATTAGCCATCGTCAAAAACAGTGCGTTCTAAAATATTTCACAAAACGATTTGCCATGATTCCTACTATTCGTGCATACGTATGTTTGAATACATAACTATGAATTGTTGTTCATAGAAAACATGGATTAGTTGAGAGGGTTGAGAGCTTTATATTATCAAGACAATTGAACGATGTGCGTGCGTGCGATCTAGAATATTTGCGCCAATGACCATTATTGAACAAACCGCCATTTGTCTCGATCGTTCGAAGGCCAATTAACATCTCAGCAAGAGATCACGAAGAATTTGCTTAAGAGATATTGATACGATTTTTCCCTTAGTTCGTCGGATTTATTCCAGCTAGAAGTAATTTGTGCTTCGTTTATATGTCTAATGACACGTGCTGCAGTCTTTTCCAATCGTGGCGTCGAAGAATAAAAGTAACTCATGACGGGAACGCTAAAGTGACTAAAGTGACGTCCGCGTGAGAAAAGGTTAATCCACGTCAAGACACAGTCGATTCGTCTTAGCGTGCTGTTAATTCCTTCTCTTTTTTTCCGTACGCGTGTGTCCAGTCTTTGCCGAGGAATTCCCATCTGCAGACGTTCCTCTCCTTTGTGTAATAGACGCCGGGAAGTCGAGAGAAAAAGGAAAGATGGCGCTGCTAGAGGAAGAAAGAAATAGAGGAATAAAAAACTTCGGAAGCTACCCAAACACCGAGTGACATCACGTTAGAGTTATTTAACCAGTTGCCTATAGGTAATAGTCAGCAATAACTGGCATAACATAAATAAGCACGTTACTTCCAGGAAGGGAACCGTCACTGCGAAATATTATCAAAGTGATGTCATCATCCATACGCCCTAGATTGTCATTCCTGAATCAATCTTTGGAATTGATAAGTAAATTATATTATTGAATCATGAGATTTATCTGGCACGAATACCACCATGCAAGGATTACGAAGAAATTGTTATCAGGTACAATTGCCGTTACATTGCTCTCGTAAGTTAACCTCAAATTCACAGAGAGTGATGAGCTGTAAGGAAGGTACAAAAGATGAACGTAGACGGTGTATATTGGTATACATATGTGTCAAGATGTTGATCGTTACCAGAATCACAGGGTGGCACATCAGTGCTCAGATACATCAGGATACACAGATGAAAGATATCGAATGAGAGGAATTGGTTGAGGAAAGACATGAGGAATAGTCGTGGAGGGACTGGGCACGTGAGAGGAACTCATAGGAGTACATGTATGTGTAGAGACGAGTGGTGGCTACGCCATTGGCAATGCTGTAGGCGCCGTTGTGATAAACACGGAGCCACCGAGCTCTTCCTAGCCAGTCTGCCAAAAGCTCTCGAGGGCAGTACGCCGGTTATTACTTAGCCATACGCAATACAAGTATCGTCTTTTAAAACATTATACTCCCTTTACTTTCTATACGACAATTGTACTTTAGTTCCCTGCTGATACCTTCTCTCTTATTTCTGACACATTGCACATCCTTGTCACAGACTCTACGAGTTAACGTATTTACTGTCATCTTGACGGTATTTTAATACCTGCGCCGAAGATGAGGATCACTGAGTGCTCGGTGTCACCGGAGTAGAAACCGTGGGAGCGCGTGAAACATCGCTTTCAAGAGAAAAAGACTTGATAAAGAAGAGGAGGAAGAAGACGAAGGAGAAGAAGAATATAAGGGATACCGAGAGGAAGTGACGGTTTATGAGGAGGACGTAGAACCGAGTGGACGTGTCAGTCCTGATCTTCTTGAAGTCAGAAGGGGAAAAGAAGTTACCCGACAGGTTTTAAAGGGGGTCGTGCTCTTGTAGCTGCCCGCTGGACATTTAACGTCTCGGTTCATCGTAAATCTTTTAGGTTCGCCTACGCGAGACAAGGCGGCCTGCTGTTATTGAGAGAAAAATTCGACAAAGTTTCATGAACCCAGACAAAAGCTTGTTTAGATTTTCACGTAGATCCTAGAAAATTAAATCATTCAGAAGTCTGACGAGTAACAGTCAAACGATCTTTTATTCAATCAATATTGGAAATCTTCGAATCACGTAGTGGCGGGATATCTTCTAGACAGTCATTAACATCTCTTGGACATATACGGAGCTGGATCAAAAATATAAATTATTTACATTAAATACTAACTGGAACATCGCTCACCTTGGCATTAAAGTCTCTCGTATGGATTCCCGCTTATGCAGGTGAATAACAATGCCGCATTACCTCGCCAAAGAAATTCTATTATTCCTCAGGTTGAATTTTTCATTATCCTAATTATTACTATGTCTTATTAATGCTTTTAAGCAGTACGAGTCTATTCGACAAGTATCTCGTTGAAGGGAGGCAGAGAGGAGAAAAAAGTACTACGAGTTTATTGAAACATAAGAAACAAATAATATTAACCTGACGGCAAGACGCAATCAAAGAGGAAGTTACACGTGACAAAAACGAGTTCAAGAATGACCACTGCTCAATGATAGATTTCGACATCGTCATTCAAGGAATTAGGAAATTCTCAAGGAACAAGGTATCTCAAGAGAATTAAATAATTGCCAGAGGGCAAGTAGATTCCCCAGAAGGAAACAGGATTAGATTGGAGTCATTTATTTTAAAGGGAAGAGAGTAATCTTATGCAGACATGACTTCTATGCTGCCTGAAGAAGATGGCAATGCTGCCCGCGTTAAACAAAAGTCTCAAGATCAAAAGATACTTAACGATACTGCAACTAGGGACGAGTCGCGCTCGTTTTTAAGCTTCTCACGTGAAAACTTGAGCATATCCCATTCGGATATTGAGCAAGGTTTTAATAAACCGCGATTCCGACCTCGACGACATACGATATTGGGGGTCACGGCGATTCTTATTGCTCTCGTGTGTCTTGGTCTTGAGATCTGGAAGGTGCGACGTGTACTGGAAAGTGCACGGGACGTGGAGATTCTGAAACGGGACGTTGAAAGTCTGAAGCATCGACTCCTGGAGGAAGATCTTCTCAACGAGTTGAAGGCGTTTGAAGAAGAGGTGAGAGATTTTATAATTTTTTTTTTTTTAAATAATTTTCATCTTTCCACCTGTACACAAAAATGATTGAATATTCTTATAAGGGTATTTAAATCTAGTCTTGTTCTTAGGATAAATTCCACTGATCCAA
Organism: Cephus cinctus; assembly: GCF_000341935.2. Taxonomy (NCBI): domain Eukaryota; kingdom Metazoa; phylum Arthropoda; class Insecta; order Hymenoptera; family Cephidae; genus Cephus; species Cephus cinctus. The sequence continues at coordinate 90,505 of NW_014332892.1, forward strand.
GCCAATCAATCTCCTTGAGGTTAATAATTGCTTTTTTTTTTTTAATCACGAGAATTCTTACCAAGTATCAATAATCTTGACTTTGTCGAAGAATTGAAAAACCTTCGACGTCAAATTATCTCGTGACTATTACTATGCCATTCTTACAAGACAATTTGTACATGCTTGTCTCACGCGTCTATAATTATGAGATACTCCATTTCTTTTCACTATCGGTCGTACGCAACATTATGTTCAGTCATTTAATCATGCAATAATCGTACGACCAAATAACGCCATGACAAAACGTACAAAACTGACAATAACGTTATCATTATAATTATTGCAATGAAACACGATCATGCCATTAACTTTTGAACCCAGAGATTAATCTGACAAAATTATCTTACGTAATTGTATTTAGAAGCGATTAATCCTAACTCCTCTTATATATATATATGTATATCTTATAAGAAATTAAAGGTTAGTTTTCATAAAATACACTTTAATGCACTTGTGACACTCGTACTTTGAATTGTCATTAACAGTCTCCACCCCAGACTCCTTCAAATCTATATATTTTTATTCCGATAGTACTCTTGCGTAACACAGGCTGTCAAAGGAATGGGATTTTCATTTCTAATATTGCCCTTAATTACGCAACTATATGCACGAACAGAATTAGGTCAATCGATGTCAGTCGTTACATTATTGTTATTGGAGCAATTGTCGGCAGTTCAAATGGTAACTGACGATATTAATGGCCTGGATGCAGTAACCATTTCTCGTGTTGATGACTGAAGTACCTGGCGTTAATTATATATATATATTAGCTACATTACGTCAATATAGGTATACAGCTGATAGGTATCACACTGAGCGCAACCACCTGAAGTTAGCCCGCCCATTTGATCTCCATGGTAGAACCAACGTTGGTACTTTTATCGGGAACCGTGTATTTTATATTTATAGATTTTAATTGTAATTTATTATAAGAAAAATCATGTTTGTTTAGTTCCATTAATATGTGTAGGTGTCGCACTCACTCTGGAAAATTAATCCATCTTTTATATAACAGAGGAATTATAAATTCAAATGAGTCGCGTGGGTTTTAGGAAATCGCGAAGTGACTTCTGCTGCTGGCTTTGTTAGTAACAGTCTCGCATGATTAACGAAATTCTTGACTAAGTTAGATGGCAAAGCGTCACTTTGATTTAAAATTTCTAACCTTTTAATCTCATCTTATCAGTCCGCCGTCTATTGACACTCGGATATAGTAATGAATTTACTTTAGGATTTTACTTATTGATTAATTATGTGTCAATGGTTGAAAGCATATTCGTGTATCTACTGATACCATAATATTGACTGACAAGCATATAATACTGTTACAAAATCAATAGGCTAATTTGACATGTAGTGTTTGTATTTAAATGGGTGATTTTACTTGATACAGTAATAGTTGTTATATCGTATATTTAAAATTATTGTAAATCCGTAGTAGTAAATGTTTCGGGAAAATCATGTATCTTTGTCAGTAACGATTAAAAAAGATAAGCATTTTGCTTTTATGTCTCATGCAAAACACATTATCCGGAAACGTTTATCGCTATGATAAGCATATATTGTGGAACTTGTATGCTCTTGTAATTTACAAGGCACATGTGCCGTGAACATATAAGGGGGTTAAATATCGCAAATTGATTCAAATGGGTCGTACGTTCAATCAAGTAAAACATGAATTGCGATTGAGTTTTTACAGCTGCTAGATCGGCTGACTATATACAAATTTTATTTGAAAGGTCATACATACCTAGAAGTTGCATTTCTATATATGAATTTATTCGAATTATACGAGGAACATGTATCACCCACGCTCACCAAGCTGACTCAAAAGGGCAGAGTCTGGATTCTAATTTGTGTTGGCGCCATTCGGACGGCCATCTTGTCTCGTAGTTTTTGCAAAATGGACAAACGCCGGTAGTAAGAAGAACGATATGTGTTTCACCTTTCGATAACGTTTCCACGAGATCCTGTAATTCCAAAGTTTCCAGAAAAAAATTCTCGACAGGTTAGCAAAAGAATATAACGATTGCGCTTTGCAGCACGAGCAAAATGTCAGAACCAAAAATTGAAGGTTATGTTGCTGTTTGATTAAAGGGACTTTCGAATGCTAAAATTTCTATGATAGGCATAAAATAAGATGAACGCATAAAGTTGCACTTGGTAGAAATTACTTGTTAATTCTTTACAAGGAAGTCGAGACGAAATGAAGTGTCGGATGCTGTTGGGAGAACTACGTGCTAGAAATATTCGTAATTGAAACTATTTTACAACGTTAATAGCGTAACGAGATCAGCTATTTTTTCTAATTGGTCTAATCGTATTTAATCGTGCCTGTAATTGCCTCACCTATGCCCATAACACAATGACTGGATACTTTCACCGAGTTGTATCTTGCGTTAAATGATAAATTAACGAACGACAATCGTCATTAAGTACAATCGAGTGTGACAAGATAATTTTTACATTTAATTCTACACAGTTTTTAAGTTTCTTGGTAAGAGCATTCAAACTTCTTTTTGTTTTTCTTTACAAGATTTATTGACCAATTTAGTTTTTAGTCAATATATCAGTATTGAAAAGAACATTAGAGAGACTTTGACAGTGGTATACATAACGGTTAAAGGGATAAAAGTTAAATAAATGAATCACGCATCCTGTATGTCGTAAAGCGTTATTCATATCGACATTATTATGTCAAGTAGCACAGTGCTGTTATTCGAAAAGGATCTTGCGGTTGCGTTTACTACAACAAATCATGAAGACATCCACGTTTGTGATAAGCCTTAAAGAGCTAAGAAAATGTTTCCTAAACCCAACAATGAATTTATGTAAATACTAGCGTAACAAATAAAAAAAATATTTTTACCAAAAATGAACAGTAAACTGATAAAAAATACTTATGCTGTACATACATCATCTAATGCCATAGTCTTATGAAAGGCTCTGTAAATACATTAGCCCGGAAATAGGGGCGTGAAGTGTCTAAGACACCCCAACTCAATGTTTTTCAAATGGAGAACAAAATCACGCAACCATTCCTGGGTTAATTGATGTATTATGTATGACTTAATCTTCACGTGTCTTCAGACTACCATACAAATTCGGGGATGCTCAAATCGAAGCCTCATTTTTTTCATGAATGTACTTTCGTGCTGTCACCGGTTGGTTCTAAAATAAAATAAAATGATTATTTAACAACTAAGTAACAGCTACTTAATCTCTACTATGTCACTAATTGCATAGCGGATTAGCCTATTGACGTTATCAATGACTCTGACTGTGTACTGACCTTAAGCAAGAAGCCCTTAGGCTATCATATCCTCAGGGATGTATTTCGAAAATGGGACAAGTCATCTACGAGCCAAGTCGATAGGTCGAGGACTTCTGTTGGTTCGTACGAAAAATGAGGATCTGGAATTGTTTACTATTTCAGTGACTGACAATTCATAAAGGAACGTAATGATTCATTTACCATAAAAGAACAGCGATAAAATTCTCTACTGGGGATCCTTGCTAATCTCCAGTAATTGTGTATACGGGTACACACGTGGCTACTTCTCTGTACACCACGTGACTGAGAGTCTTGAAAGGTCGATAAAAGGAGGAATGCCTTGTCGCTCACATAGGAATCCTGTCAAAGAGTTTCATTAAAATACCTGCAGAAGTATTCAGCTTCGAACAAAGTGTTCATGTAAAATTAAGTACCATCCAGTTGAGGTCAATGGCTTGACGTATGGAGTATCATGTATACATTATGTATATACATATATTGGTACACATAATCCAGTAGGGACTCACTTGAGTCCCCCGAGTCGTATTTCCAACGTGGAAAGTCGCCATACGCGAAGTAGCAAGTTTCAATTTACACGGGTACCATAAAATCCAATGGTTCTCAACCTGTGTTTAATAACAATTATTAAATATATTGATAAAACATTTTTTAAATTTCCTTTCATTATTTACGACGATTTACGGATATAAGATAAAGCCTAGCAGTAAATTTATCATACCAACAAGAATTGACAGTAGATTTTAAATTAAAATTAAATGAAAATACATGTTGACATTGTTACCTCTAGTAGACAGGATGATTCAACGGTAAAGATTAATATATGTCATATTTGTTCATTAATGAACGTCCCAATACAGCGGCCAAAGGCAATTCAATGGCGTCGAACGAAAAATATATTTGACTTGTCACATAGGAATATTGAGCTGAAAGAAAAGAAAATATATTCAATTAATGTTTGCTGTGCTGTCTTAATGATCAATAGATTGCATCATTAACAATACTGAAAATAGAAACAGATTAAAAAATTATATTGAAAAATATATAACCATTAAATTATACTGTCACAACCTCATCCATATCCCTTTGGACATGGATGCTGTCCCAGGGGTGTTTCTATATGTCGATAAGTTACAATATATAGCCCCAACATTTAAAAAACTTTAGGTTAGATCCGTCTTCAGGAAGCTATTTTCAGCAAAATATATAAAGAGTACCAAATTTAGATAAAAAATTTATCTCTTGGTACTCCAAGGATTATTATAGCACTCAAATAATTTTCAAATACTAACAAATATGATATCACCTTTCTCTGTATAGTCAATACACGATATAGTTCGACTTTGATGAGTCATCTATTTACGAAACGACTGTGATAAAAAAAATTACAGATCTTTTTTGCTCCCACCCTTCGCCAGCATCCTCGACTATTCAACGTCAAAAATTTTGCCCAACTGATCATCGACAAGGGAAAGTACATAAAACCATCGTCAACTGAGTCTTGTCATCGTGAAGAATCTTTATCCAAAAGTTTTTTCTTTTTTCATTATCCTCCACAACCCTCGATCGATTTATCGTATGAAAATCTATAAATTCCATAATATTATTACACCCTAAAAAGTTCTCATGACACGACCACCTGTTATCACTGTCTCATAATGAAATTGATTATCGCGTGTCTACGCACGTGCTCGTCCAAGGCGTATATTGACTATATGCGCATACATGTTAATACACACGGCAGAGCCCCACCAGGACACTTAACACGTGCCACCTTAAATGCCGCAGGAGGACAAAAACCTGTCTCTTATCACTAGCTAAATTCATCCAACGATAAGGTTAGTCCCCCTCGTAAACAAAGCCGTCGATGGAATTCCTTGAGTGTAGCTGATTCATCGAGTACGCATATATGTATACAGTACATGTAATATAGGTAAATAACGTATACAAATATACTGTACAGTCATTGATTCAGCACCAAAGAAATCTCGAGTTCATACCGATCTGCATATATGGTCGGGATCTGTAAGATTGGCAATCTATATTTAGTATAGCTGGTGCATAAGTAGTAGCCCATGGTGAATTTAGCATAGAACTATACTCACGTGAATGTCTATATACACATATATAATATATACACTATGTAGTATATGTATAACGTATATGCAGTATACCGTGTAGTCTAGTACCTAACCTAACTTCCTATGCCGAGCGTAATTGTTATTTTCGTTCGTGCGTATCCAACGGGATAATATCGTGGTACTGGGTTAGGGATTATTCGCTACCATATAATAATAGAATGAATTTCATTTATATTTTTATAGATAAACGCCGAGGAAGGTAACGAAGAGGATGATGATTCCGGGGAAGCTGATATAGACAATGCTGATTATGATTCAAGTTACGACGATGAATTTCCTGGCTCACATGATTATTCTAGTGACTATCATGCCTCGGGATACAGTACACGTTCGTCAGAGTTTTCTCAGGCTACCAAAGCGGATAAGGATACGGCTGGATCCGACAAGGATTTGAAAGAGATGCTGGAGGCTCTTCATAAAGTCGAAGCGAAGAGGGGACCTGAATTTGAAAAGAATGTTCGTGAGAATAATAAGAATATCGAGCGGGAACGTTTATTGGAAGAAGAAAGGGAGCACAAAAGAAGAAATAATGAGAAGCCCGACGATAGTCATACAAAGCATAAGCGTTCTATACCATCGGAACCGCCTGTTGGATTTTCTAATAGTGGGGTACCTATATATTCTTCTGGATATTTTTCGAGTATTCGAAATTCTTCTCGTGACACGGTTGCTCCAAGACTTATGCTCTATGATACATTGATGCATCATACGACGGAGAAGAGTAGGAATCGAGCTTTGATTCACCATGAGTACGATTTTTTATTAATAATTAGTATATGATCAGATTGATAAACCCTTTCTTTTATGGATACATAGACATATGCAATTGTATTTATTTATCACCTCATTGAGCATCATTTTTATTATGTTGCAGAATGCTTACTGCCTCTAATAGACATCCTCCTAAGAAGTACTATGCTCAAAGAAGACGAGCGACGGCACACGTATCCCCTCCATCGAGACGTGGTAGTAGTAGTCAAAATGAAAATGAAAGAATGACAGATATCAGTGATGGCTCTGATAGAGGGGTTGATAATGGTAGAACATCAAGACGGAGGGATGAGGCACCACAGTCCCTTATGGTTCAGGAACAAAAAGCTTCGAGGGTAGGGATAATATTTTTATTAGTTTAATTCTGATTGGAGATTTTTTTAATTTTTTTTTTATTTGAACATTTCTTTAGGCATTCACCCCAACAGCTGTTAAACCTGCACGACATGGATTGACTAGACGTCATCTTCGAGCACCCAGACCTGTGTATGCTGCTCACTATGGTGCGGATAGTACCCTTTTTTCTAGTGAGGATGAACATACCGGAAACGGAAGGGTTCGACATGGCAGCGGTGTTTTTAAAGCATGGCAATCTAGTAATTGGGTAAATGATCTTGGGATGACAAAACACTTTTCGCTTGGTTCTGATGGATATCTTACTGTTCACGAAGCTGGACTTTATTTGGTCTATGGTCAAATTCATTATCTTGACGAACATGATGAAAATGGTTTTCATATGCTAGTAAATGGAGTACCAGTTTTACAATGTATGGTAAGTTATTTTATATAGGTATTGATTTAAGTACTCTTTGAGGATTGATTATAGAAAGTTTTATAGTATAAGGAATTTTGGTAAAATATCTTTTTTTTTTCAACAGGTATATAGTCCAGGTGTTGGACACAAAAGTCGATCATGTTTCTCGGCACAAGTGACATATTTACAAGCTAATGATCGTTTAGTTATAAAGGAGGTTGGACCAGCACGATATACACTTTTTCAACGTGATAAAAGCTTCTTTGGTCTTGTAAAGCTTGGCGAAATGAGACCACAGCAGAAACAGCAGCAACAACAATAAATAGGGATTAGGATCACTCGCGTGGACCGTGTTGTGTTTATCGATTCTATGAGAAAACCTAAAGGAGACGATGGAGAATTAACGGGTGATTAATCAACAGCTTCGAGCAGTGAATGACAATAATCCGAGAGCTGAATTTTCTGAGACGATCCATCCAAATCCTCACAATTATTTAACATCGGCTTAACATCGAAATAACGTTATTTATACGTAATTCATATATTAACGAGCTTTTAGGCGCCATTTTCCTATTTGTTGCTAAACTGTCAATAATCGTATGCTGACGTACGTATTCAGATCCTTTATTTAACTTCAAATATCTTCTAAGGCAATAGTAAATAATATTAATAGTACTAAATAATTATTCAAGCTAACTATAACTTAACGTACTCAGATCTGAATACGAACTTGAGTTTCTTTTAGCGATCTCAGATGTAACGAAACGAATGTAAATAACATTTTGTATTTTATTATTGTAATAAATTGTCTCTAAGATCAAAGTAAAGATGAGTCAATATCATTTTCTCTATCTTCCGTTATCGATACATGATTCAATCAATATAAAACATATCCTAACAATACATAAATTATAAATAATAATAAATAGTTTTCTAAGAAATATAATTCATTTCAAAACTCAGTGTATACATTATCTCCAAAAAAAAACTATTTTCAATATCAAAAATACATGCATAAAAAGGAAAATCATGCAATAATCTCATCACAATACTTTTTAGCTTGCAAACTCCCAATAGGTAGAAGATCTCCAGGATTATAAATGAGATCAACAATAAAATTTGGTCGAAGTAATTTTGTAGGGAATATAGGCTGTTTATGGCCATTAAATACGCTATTACGATTTCTATTTGTTACTAAATTTCGATTATCATACGGCAAATTTCTTTCTGAATTTATACTCAAAGACATCAATTGTTTACTTGTATTGGTGCGTTTATTTTCACTGTCACTCATTAGAGCATTCACACTGCTTGGCGTTTTTAGATACTGCTTATTTAACAATTCAATCTAAAATTTTTCAAAAATTCAATTATAATATCTCTACCGGTAGTCAGTCAAAGAATTTCGCAAATGTATAAGAAAAAATTCCTATTCTTTTATACCTTTGGGATTGCAATTTCAACCCAAGCCTTGCCATACTGTCCGCGTACCAGAGCGGTGGGTAAACAGATTTTATCTGCCATTACTTTAAATAGCAAAGCTCTTTCAAGAAAGGAACCAACACGCACTTGTCCAAGTGGAATTACGCTGGTCTCGATGTCCAGTTTAATTTCACTGATATGTATGTCGAATTGATGATTACGGCATTGACAATCAGGATCAGGACCAGACATTTGTCGAGCTACGAATTTACCTAATAATCTTGCTCTAGATTCGATAAAACTCATATTTGCAAGTCCTGGCAATGTAGTTGATGACCTAGTAAATGAATATGGATTGATTTAACCACAGTCACATTGATGAATTACATATATGAGTTATATGATAATTAATTATATTGTATTTACGTTTCTGCTATCTCATTCGCTATGAGCTTGCATTTGAATAATTCCAAGTATTCGTAGAGATACGGGTCTGGTTGCAATTTTCCGAATTTCCATTCCATAGCACTATTAATAACTTCTATACTCGCAAAACTTTTTCTAGAAATACTTGTTCTCGTAGACGTTCTTCTGGTTCCAAGAACTGCATATCAGAGAATAATATTCCTTTATATTATCCAACTATATATTGATATATTCTCTATTGACTATACTTTGACTTTTTTCCTTTTCATATTGTAAGTTTAATGTATCTTGATAGTCAGAAGGTGGCTGAGAAAAATTTATTACATAAATAGGATCCAACGGACATATCTTTAGACGAAATAGGTCGTCTAATATAGGAAACCTGACAATGTAAACAAAATCCACGTGAAAAAAAGTTCCCCATGATTTTTCCACATTCAATAAAGTCTGTGCAATCTTACGGACAAAATGTGCGACGCATAACATAAAAACCATCTTGCGTTACGTCGTGCAGAGATAATCGTCCCGTAAATGCAAATTTGGCTGGTAAATATGCAGCTAGAAGAGTTTCCTTGCAAGTTTTCCAAGAGGATATGATATTAAAATCTGTTTGTTCATTCGTCATACTGTTTCAATAAAGTTTATATTATATTATGTAACAAATAACATTTTAAAATATGTATATCTACTCACTATGTAAAACATCCAGCTTTTATGAGTAAAGCAGCGAGAGACGAATCCGCAGATAATTCCTGTATAAGCTGAACTGCAGCGTTTTTGACGGGTAGAGATTCCGAAGATTTAAGTAAATTATAGAGTCTGACTGGTCCATTAACGCGAATAAATAAATCTCTTCCATGTTTATCGATACAAATTTTCCCAATGGCTTGACAGGAACTTATTGGAAGTTCATCACTCTGATGATATTTTGACTGTGAAATATTTTGAAAGTGGCTATATTGTTTTAGGTAATCGTATCTTTTTTTTTTATATTAAGTATACAAACTTACTTCAAAAGAGGAACACATCGCGTCAACAAGATCAGCATTTAATAAAGTACTATTAAATTCAGCATACTCTACTACAGTGGATAAAGCTTCAATCGCTATTATTTGAGTCTCTGCAGATATTTTTCCTATTGGTTGTTTGAGTAGCCACAATAAGAGAGTCTGGAAAATGCATTTATTTGAAAATATAATTTGCTAAAATTATAATATTGCAATTGTTAAATATTGCTTACCTGGCCTTTTACATCAAGAAAGTTTTTACAGTTCTTTCGATCAGCTTTAAGTAATTCTTTTAATGCAAAACTTGCTGCTTGCCTTATGAACCATTTTAGATTTTCATTTTTCAAAATATCTATGATAATAATAGGCTCACTCTCCATGGGACAGTTTAAATAATATATCCAAATATTATGTATAAGAGTGATAATTATAGAAAAACCTCACCTAATAATTTTTTTATAGGATTTTTTAAAGCTAATTCCTGAGCAGCTGATTTATCCAAAGTCATTTTCGCAATGCCATAGCAAGAAACTTCATAAAAATCAAATGTCACAGCTTCAGCTACAGTTTCAAGCAAATAGTCGATAATCCCATAATTATATAGAGCCTTTAAGAACAATTACGTAATAGTACAGTTTCTTTTCAAAGGTATGACTGATTAAGAATCCATTCACGAAAAGAATATTAGATCAAAGAACCTTCCTGCCAGTAGAAGAATTTGCAAGACGAACAATAATACTAAAAGCTTCATGACGGAGTTTAGAATTCATAGCATTCTCCATGTATTTAAACAATCTCAAAATTCCACCAATGTTATTTAAAAGCTCCACCGTTTTTATATTATCACTTGCGAGTGCAAGGACATTCAATGTTTTACTATGCACATCAATCCATTCGTCATTCTATAATAAAATAGCAGTACCATATATTAATAATAAATTTTAATATAACGATTTAAGTCTTACGTCAAGTATGTTCAGCAATGCTTGCAAACCTCCTGTACTTTGAAAATTTTCTTGAAGCTGATCATCTTTATTCCTTGAAACTAGATTTTCGAGAACATCCAAAGCAATTTTTTGAATAACTGGATATGGTTCCGCAAGAAGTTTATATATCAAAGGAAAACTAAAAGTCTGTATTGCAAAAGAATTAGCATTAGCTTGACATTTTTTATTACTTGGATTCAAAGATGAAATAGTTGCAATATAGGATAAAAAGGACCTTTGTTCCAAGAATATTTGCAAATCCTACAGGATCTTCAAGTAAGTTGTATATGATTTCAATACTGTTCTTTTTAACATCAGGATCAGATGACTGGATCCTTTCAAAAAGAAAATCCATTCGAGGACACTGATTTAGTATTTGTGCTACCCCATACATATCCTTCGAAAGGTGAGCTAGTATCAAGGATGAAAATTCTTGTGCAAAAACGTCAGTATCATTTTGCAAAACTTTTGTAAAGTGTGGTACATAATCTTCGCATTCAAGTAAAACATTTCTTACCAATGGAATGGCAGCCATTTCTGCCAATAATTTACTTGCAAATCTGTCTTGTACAAATATGAAGATTAAAAGAAGACAATTATTTTGACATTAATAAACAGACCGTCGTGTAAATGTGTCCTCATGATTCATTAAAGGTACAATCTTTTCTAGTATCCCACATTCGAATAAAATTTCTAAATTTTCCTGAGCTTTTGATGCAAATTTTGATAATGCTGCAACTGCAGCAATTAGCACAGAATTTTCTTGGCATTGTAAAAGAAGTACAGCTGTTCCAGGATTCTTTACGTCTATGCTGAGTAAATCAAGTTTACTTTTTAACTGAACTGTACGATCCTGACGTTCTTTTCCGGTTGATAAGCATTTCTATTATTTTGTAAAACTGATATTAAATGAAAGAACATCTTTGTCAACATAAAAAGTTAAACCATTAAAATATCTCACGCCAGGATCCTTTTGAATCATTTTCTCCGATATTAGTTACTGAAGTATTAATAGATAAATATCCTGTTGAAATTACTAATTGAATCCTTTCCTCCTCTTCCAAAAAAATTGTCCATGTTACATTACATTTTTTCGAATTGCGATTGTAAGATTGTTTCTTTATTCGGAATGTGATTGGCTATCGGCAGTATTGCCAGATGATGGGATTTTTCCCACATCCTACTATCGATAGCATATAGATATAGATAATAATATATTTTAAATTCACAATGATATTAATATATGTGTAGAAGATTTTATTATATATATTCAATAGCACTAAACAGCAATAAAAATAATTAGATCACATAAAGTTCTTTTATTCCGTATTCCAAGATAAATATTGAGGGACATCAAGCGCCTATAACAGTGCTACTCCAAAACTGATAATTACAGAATCAATCAACTCCATTTGAAATAATATCAATAAATGGAAGATAAATAAAAGGTGTAATAGGGTATCGACAGAAGAACAATAATACTACAATGGCACAAGCAGTATTGATAGGGAGTACAGGTACCATCATTATTATATAATAGTCTACCAAGCAGGTACTAATGCATTATGAAAATATGTTATGGTGCTTTATAGTTGATTGCTATGAGAAATTTGGCATGGCAACTCAGCTAACTCATATTGAGTAATGCTGTAAATATATGCCTTGCGTACATATATGAGTATTTTTTTTCTACAAAATGGGCACGTAGTGTTTAGTCTAATCACTTGTTATTCAATAACTGTGTACGTTAACAGTATTCCTGGCATCAACGATACAATCGAATCTTTTTTTAATAAAAAATAGTCCAATAATCCCTTGCAAGAAATAAGCTTGCCTTTTTGAGAGAATATGTTTCAATATAATTTTGCATAAGAGATTCCAAATTGAAATTTCAATCGTTTTTGTACTGTGTAACACGCAGTATAATGGTACTACATAACTGTGTAAAGATCATATGTATATGTACGACGTTCTACAATTATTATTCGTATATATTCATCGTATATTGTACCTTAACCAAGACAGCAAAATGGTATTCTGCTTTTTCGATTTCTTCTTGTTTGTGGATTCAATTCACAATTCATATCATTTGCATCCACTCCCAAGATTGTATTGTTGGAAGCGGAATTTTCTGAAGAAGCATCTATTTCAATGCTATTAATATTTTTTATGAGACTCTCCGTTAGTTCTCCTTTGGACTTTTTTCTTCTAGTTTTTTTTGATTTTATCGTAGCACTATGTTCATTGATGGAATTAAGATTTTCATGTGAAATTTCAAAGTGTTCCGGTGTAAAATAATTTTCTTGTATCTCCAGTACGGAATTGAATTCTACACTCTCAAAATTCTCGATGCTTACGATGAACGCATCATCTAGAATTTTGAGAACGTCGTCGGTAGGATTTTTTAAAAAATCACTATGCTCTGATATATCAAATTCATTCGCTAGGATGATTTCAGACATATTTATGTCATCGAGCGATGGAAAAACTAGTGGAATAGAAGAGCTGGCAGGAGGATAAAGAGAAAAATCAGTAATCTCATTAAAATCGACATTTGGCGTCAGAGGTGTTGTAGGCGTCTCGACACCGTCGACGTTATTCGTTTTAAATTCCACTTGCGCGCACGACAAAATTTCATTCTCTAGAAAAATTCGAAACTTCAGTTTGCTCAGTTCGACATTCTTCAAATTTGTTCTCTGTGTTTTCTTTTTTAACGCAATACAATCCTGTATATTTAATTTTAATTTTGGCAATTTTTCATGCCGATAGAAGTGACTCGCTGCGTCGCACTCATTATGCAACTGACGATATGGCGAGAGAGTTTCATGAACCTCAAAACGCACATTTTTATCCCTATTTTTTAAAGCAATTCGTGATCTCTTGGGGGACGAGTATTTTTTATCCCAAGTATCATCACTTGGACTATTCAGACATTTTAATGAATCTTTCATCGGCGACTGTCACTTGCATGATAATAAACTTTGCTCGTTCTGCCGACGGTGTTGATAAGTGAGAGGTGCTACCAAACGACTGTCTTTGCTCTTGTAATATTCATTAAAGTCCAGTCGAACACTTAATAATTGCAGCGACACGTCTTCTGCGGATGCTAACATCAGTAGGAATTTTTTCACTCGATCCTGAAACATGAAATCATTTTATTACCGATCATTACATAAGTCATAACTGACTATCGATTTAATTTATCAATTTTATGTACTAATATTAATAACTTAGTTTCTATAAAACTTACTATAGACGAGATGAATGAGATTAACTCACCTGATAAGTTCTGGATAATAATCTTAATTGGATGGAGAGAGTATTTAAATATTTCATGAAGGCACTTTTCCGCTCGGAGTTTTCAATATCTCCTGCTTTGGTTTTGCCCCATTTTTTAGTTTTTTCACTTGTCACACCAATGAACTCTTCTTCGTTCAATCTAGCTTCGTATTCCTGAGTTGCTCGAGCAAGAAAATTTTCCTCGAGATTTTGGAGATCAAGTATTGGTCCATATACAGAACGTAAATGGTCCATCAGTTCCTAAAGAAAGGATGCTTATGATCGCATGGTATTTAGAAATATATTATATTTGAATAATATATACGAAGACTTACCTGTGATTGTTCATCGAGCAATGTTCCTCGCCTTACTGATTCAACAAAATTATTGTGCGCCAATATAATATCATCTAGGGAATCAGCTTGTCCCAATTGTTTTGCGAATATATCCCAAGAACACTCAATCACCTATGATTAAAAATTATTCTTTGAATCTTCTAGTAACAAGAATCTAAATTCTATATAATTGCAAATCAAGTATAGTAAGTCTACCTCGAATAAAAAGTAGTATTGCATCTGATGCACAAGATGAACCATACTGCTTGTGATGAGATGAATATGATTTTGAATTGGCAAAACTTCTCGCATTTTCCGAAACATTTTTGCTGATGTCGTTTGCTGTTTCCAAATTGCAGATAAAATCGTTTCCATGCGTTTCGCGCGCCAGAGAGAAAAGAACACAGTTTGGTACGTCTGTCTATTAGGTTCAAGAATCTAAAATAATGAACAAAAAGAGTTGATATTATTTTATGAGAGTATAATAATAAATTCTATAAATATCTTATTTACCGTTCCTATGGGTCCGTCAACGTTGTAATCTAAAATAAATACGTCCCACCCGGTTTCACTTTCGGACGGTGCTAGTAATCTGACATCCAAACGTCTTTGTACATCTAAATCATCGAATTTTGAACTTGTTGCTCTAATTGCTGTTTCGAGTATCGAGGATATATTATGCGGATACAAAGAATTTGCTGGTTTTGCTAATTCAGGTCTGGAATGGAGTAGAAAACATTCTGATAATAAGAAATACTGTAAATCTTTATAAAACTAATTCGTATAAAAAATTAATGAGATTTTAACAATGCAAAAAATTTTCATGAAAATATATCGTCAATACATACTCCAGCAAATGCATGAGATGCTGTATAAAGTGTCCTTGACCAAGTAACAAATATCCTTTTATCCCTTGCAAATGGTCCATAAGTTGATACTGTTTCGTAAGTATTTCAACAACTCTGATTGAAGTTTCTTTGTAAGCTGCATCCATCATGGTTTGTAGATGCCCATCTGGGTCCATATCGAAGAAAGCTTCAACTGTAAACAGAAAAAAGTAAATTACTTTTGTCTGCAAAATAATGGTCTGATTATCAAAATGTAGATTCCTTAATTATTTATGTAAAAGAATCACCATTAGAATCCTGAGAATTGTTCTTGAATATTCCTGTATCTCGACCTTGAAGTGGTGCAAAGTCTTTACAAACTTCCCTTAGAAAATTTATACTCTTCCCAGTTCCCAAGATTTTTTTAGCTTGGCATTTACTAATAAAAGATGGAACCATGGAATCTCTCACTTGATACTTTTCGTGCCACATTCTATCATCCGCAACATCAGCACAAGCTTCTATGAAAAATTCTTTGTACGGATCATCCAATTCACCATCTGTTATCCATCTCATTAACATGTTATAAAGAGGATCGCAAACGCTTTGCAAAATTCTTTTCACAAGCCTCTTTACTACTGCATCACCATGATGACTGAATGCATAGACAGCTGAAGCTAATGCACCACCCTTTTGCCCACGACAAGCTCTTACAATACTTGCCATCCATTTCAAAGTTTCCAGAGGGTCGTAAGCCCAGAGATGCAGATGAGAAAGTGTTACCCCATCCAAACCCAATGGACCTTGCGCTCTATTAAATGAGAAAAATTGTTTATATTTTTTGATTTTCTGAAATGAATTACTAACGAATTACTAAATCTCGTACCTATTGACTTCTTCCTGCATGATAGCAATAAACCTGTAGTACTCAGATAACTCCTGGTGCAAAGCAGCTACAAAGCTATCAGCTACTATACCTGCACCTGCCACAGACATTCTATCTAGGCCTTTACGCACTACATTATGCAAGTATCCCAATTCACTTAATCGTAATACAGCTTGTCTATGAGATCTGTTGACATTTACTGTGGAATCGATTTGAAATCCGTAATTGGAGTCTAATTTAAGAATTTTTCCTTCAATGCCTTGGAAGGAATATATCAGATCTCGAACGAGAACATCTTCAGAGACACAGTCCTCATTGAAAATTCTGCTTGGATTAGCGGGAAATCTGCGTATGCTTGATCCGGTAGAACTTGCTGGGACTATTTGAGCATGAGCACATGATGTCTGGGATGATTGACCTGATTATAAAAATAAGATGAAATGTTGAACATTTGATTGTGTGTTGCATATACATTTCTATGTAAGGCTCTCTTCTCTTGAATCTTTTATATAAGAATTAAACAAAATTGTTATTCACCACTTGATGAAGCCATCGGTGAATGTAATCCTAACCGTGTATCTGGAAATGTGAAATATTTCTCCTTGACTTGTTCCGCTGATTGTCCCATGTTGAGGAGAAATATCAAGATACCTAATCTATTTTTTAATGGCTGTAAAAGAAATTGTTATAAGAATGAATACATAATAATACTTCTATGTATTTTTAATAAATGTTAAAGTTGTTACCTTATCTTTAAGATCATTATGCAACCTGTCAAACTGTATAGCATCATGTGCTGACAATTTGCTCTTTATATGACTTGCCACAGATAACTCATCTTCCCGAAATGTTTCTATTCCTTGGGTTGATGACAAGAGACCCAGTGCAAATCGCATAAATCTTCTAAGAACATCTATGTCATAAACAATATTTTTTTATTGAAAAAAAGAAAAACGTTATTACACTCCATAATATAAATTATATAAATAAAAGTAAACTATATTAAATATTAATTATATATACAATGAAGTTACTATGTTAACTTTATGTCGATAAATAAATATTGACATAGGTTGTGACAGGAGTGGCATAAGTATGTAATAGCTAGAATATATTGTAATCATTCAGCTATGTAAACAATTAGGTATAATTAGACTAAGAATCATAGTATATCATTCTTCAGAAGATGAAGTAGGCTGAAATAAAATCTAACCTGGTTTCTGTTCTCCACAAATGGAGATAACCATTTTCTGCAGAAGATCGCTCACAGTCTCAGATTCTAATTCAGTCATCGTAATACCTTAAGGCGCACAAACCCTAATTGTAAATTAACAAGTCTTATTTTAATTATTCCCTCATTTACGCATTTCAAAACTAACTGACACTTGTTCACTGTTTACAAGCACGAAGTATGTAGGAAATTGAAATCTGACGTTGCAGTAGTGATAAATTTTATGCATAACTATGTACTGGAGCAGTGTCATGAATTGCAATTTTTTAATATATATATTGTATTTGTACAATAATTAAATAACTAACCAATTTCAATTTTAAAAAAATAAGAGATTTATTGATACTTTGAATTATTTTTTACAGCAGTTGGTAAATAGCTTCCTACATAATGGCTGAAAAATGCTGCAGTTTTCATCTGTCGGCCTTTCTACATATTTGGAGTATATTATCTTACGGCGCCACATGTATTTTTTTTCGATGATTTCAAATTTACAGCCGGCTTTCGGTTCCCGGTTAGTTTCACGAATACAACCTTAACCTAAACTTATTTATTTAATAATCAGTTTGAGTAGAATTGGATATAAGAACCTGTAGAAACTGGTAGAAACCTTAAATAGAAATCTTTTCAAGTGTCATATTGTGAGTGGAAGAAAAATGGATCGTAGTGCCATTGGAAATTCTTTGGGTAAATCCCTAAATTCGCCAAGAAAACGGTTGTCAATGGTACAATCTTTAAAGAAAAGCAGCTCGTAAGTAACGTTTTTTACATAATTTATAGTTTATAACAAAATTAAAAGAGATATTGTACATAAGTAAAAAGAAGAATATATTGTCTTCAACTGCATACTGTTAATGTATATGCAAGCTTCAAATATTATGTAAATATGGTTTTACTGTATGTTTTAGTATTCCGAGTGTGTCTGGTCGTTCGAATCAGTCTGTTCAAGTAATTTATAGAAGTGCGAATCATGCAGTAGAAAGTTTTGGATCGTCATTACCTGTACTCGTAACTGAAGCTTTAACATTTGTTGACCGTAATGCTACAGTCAGTGTCAATGTATCACTGGATGGTTGGGCATGGTTAGTGTGTGCTCGAAGATTACTGGTATGGCAGTGCAAAACTACCATCCACGATCCCAAACAACGACGAACATTTAACAGTCAATGCCGTGAATTACTTTTACCTCAAAGTGATCTTGCGCACAAAGCTGAATGCATTGCAGTATGGTTACCACCAGGTCAACAGGTAAAACATAATGTTATATCTGATTCCTCTCTCATAGTGTTACATCTTCACTGATTGCTTTGTTATCTCTCACTCAATAACAATGTACTTCAATTATTGGATATCTAAAATTATTTTACATATAGTATTTTGGATTGTATACTGATAACAAAATTATACTGCTTCAAGTATAAATTATTGATCTGTCTCGACTCGTTAGGTACCAAGCTGCATGGCAGTATCACCAGAAGGAATTGTTCGTTATTGGGCAAGCGTGGCTCACGAAGGCTCTTCAGTAGAAACAAGTGCAGAACTTGCAGGCCAGGAAGTCGACTGCCTTACTTATATTCCAGGTCATGGATGTATTTTAGCCACGACAACATGTACCGTTGCACTCTTACAACCGCAATTTGTAAACGGACGGAATACTATTTCGTGTAGAGTCCTTCGAACCAGTCAAGGATGGCTAGGTGGAATAGGTCGCAGAATGTCGTCCCTCATTTTTGGTGCAATGCCTCAGTCGCCCGTTATGGAAACGGTACTATTTTTATAATTAAAAACAGCCTTAAGGATTTTACAAATAATGATTTATATATTTTGCATTTTATACTGAGAAACATTGCGATTATCATTGTATGATCTGCATAACATTACAGAATAAACGTTCTTATTTTCATTTATTAACAGAAATTGGTTAAAGTAACTTGTACGCCAATGGGTGATAGAGGGTCGCGAGTTCTGATACTCGCAGGATCCTCTTTACAATATTGGTCTTTTCCACATAATGAACAAGAAAAAATGGAATTTGATGAAGATATTGGTCATATTGTTTCTCAAGCATTTCAAAGAAGTTTCTGGGTGAGTTTTCGTTATGTAGCAACTATAAAAAACTATTTTACTTGATTGATTGCTATTATTGATTAATACAAAATTATAATTCGTGTCTACTTTAATGTTACTAGGAATCGACTGCAAGTAATCCACAAAAAGTAAACACTTGGTTAATTGACATGCAGCCATGTGAAGAAGGAATAGTTCTTCTAATGGCAGGACGTCGTGGAGATATACTTGAACGTTTATATTTCGCATTAGGTGAATACGCAAGCAAACAGATTTATGTTAAGAAATATTAATATTAAAATTTAATTATTCACCGTGTCATTTTTATTTACACAGTGATTCTTATTTTCCAGGATTAATACCGTTATCAGGTACAATGTTGTCAAACATGTTTAAATGGTTTATACCTATACAAATTGGTTATTACTACATGATTCATGATAATACTGAGCCAATTTCACAGCCTTATCGTTTCATTCTAAGTGGATGGGAAGCAATTATATATGATCGAAACAGCGTAATCGTAGTTAACAGTAAGCATATTGTTTAACGAAGTTTCGTATTGTCGATAATTTATTTTAATCAATGCTAATCATATCAATTTATCTTTCGATTTAGCGACCTCCGAACATGAACAGGACAATATCGATTTAGTAAAAGGTGGCGAGGATAGTATTTTAGGAGGAGCTTTATGTTCAGGAACTCCAGTATTGTTCACAAAAAACAATGGTCTCATTACTATCATACCTACGGACTTTAACACACAAGATTTTAATACGTATGCTATATTGTCTAAGTTTTTATCAGCAGTACAAATGCTTTAGTATCTTTACGTATTTCACTCTTTTCATTGTTCTTATTGTAGAAGTTACATGGATTCAAATGTGAGCATCGATTATGGTGCAGGCAATAATAGTTTAACCGCTGAAAACTTTTCAACTTTCACGAATAATGACGATGCTCAGATTTTCTGTAGTTCGGACGGTGCAGCGCAATTGCGTGCAGCATTTCTGTATAGCCTTCGACGGAATAAGGTAGCTATTTATTTTATGTAAATTACAAAAATATTGTTCCTTTATGTTGAATACCTAAAACAGTGTATATGTTGACTACTATTATATCATATAATGAAATATTCGTTTTGATCGTTTATAAATATTATAAATTTATATTTTATCAGGCTCAATCTGAAGAAATACTTAATGAACTTTTCCCGCTTCAAGAAGAACCCGTGATGGACATTGATGCTGTTCTAGATACACTTGTCTTAAAAGTTGCAAAAGATTTAATTGACGACTATCCAGCTAATGATCCACGATGGGAGCAGCACAGAGATCAATGTTAGTATTGTATTTTATTTAATACTTTTTTTCTTACTATTTTTATTAACATTTAATTATTAATCTCTTTTGTAGCTATGACTTTGACTAACGTTACGTCAATGCAAATACCGCATCAGTTAGAAGGCAAGCAAAAAGCCTTAGATTTTTACATACGTTTCCTCAAAGAATTCAACTTGTGGAACAGGGTGCGTATTAACCAAAGTTCTTGTGTATTTTCATCAGATAAACAATATTTTATCAATACGGTACTTATGAAACTTTCTAATTATCTTATAATTATTTGTAGTTTTGCGCAGTGTCTTACAGAGGAATAACGATGGCTACATCACACGTTCTCGGCGAATATGCTGAGAAAGTCGTAGCTGCGATAACCATTTATAATCTGCAAAGCAGGTACAAGTTTAATATTTACTGTTTTGAATATTATGCAAATATTTATTAATCATTGTTATTCGACGACAAAAAGAAATTCTGAGATCCTGGATACGATAATGGAACAGACCTTACCACCGGAAGCCTATGTCTCAAAGGATTTGGCAACGCGCGACATTTTTTATCGTGAAGTTAGTAAAGTTCATTTACTTTTACCCACCTTAGTAAATAGCGCTTCCGAAATAACCCAAACGGAAAGATCGCCGCAACAAGTATCCCAGTACATAATGCAAGTCAATTCGATTTTATTGGTAAGTGATAATTAAAAATATTTTTGAATACCGATTTGACAGATCTGTCAAAATTAAGTCGTTATATTATTTGTTATATGATTTTCTATTTGTACGATTGGAAGGGTGTTCTACATGAGGTAGTAAAATACAGACAATATAATGCTGAAAATTTTGTACCATCGAGAGGTTCAAATGCAATAACAGAATATCTTCCGTGGACTGCAGCCACTGGTAAACATGGGTTACATCAGTGCCTTCATACAATGGTTTGTATTTTATCAAAGTATGCATTTTTATCAAACACGTGATCTTAACGCGGATCTGATTTTTGTTCTTATTTTAGCAAACTATAACTTTGAAATATGGTGTTACTGGCACAAATGATTCAACAATACGAAATGAACTATACGAACAATTAGTTGGACTTATAGATTTAATATTGGATGGAAGAAAATGCCATTTGGAAAGTATACGTGGAACAGAAAAATTTGATAACCTCTTAAAACAGTATGAAGCTGAGAGGACCAATCTGATTCAACCACTCAGTATGTAATTAAATTTATTAAGTGGTTTGACAAATATTGTAATATAGAAATTATCATTGTTATATTCGTATTTATTTAATAGTAAAAGATGAGCAGTATGAGAATGCTGCAATGCTTGCTGAAAAGTATTCAGACTTTGCATCTCTTATACAAATATGTGAACTGACAAATAATAAGAATCGACTTGATTCTTATATGGAGAGATTTGCATCACAGGACTTTGCAGGATTTCTATTCTCTTGGTAACTCATGCATGATTATTAACCCTGATACCTTATTTTGTGATACATTACATAAAATATAGACCTGCATAATTAATGCATAATCAATTTGTTAGGTATGTCAAGGATGGACGACAAGGACAATTGATCGAACGGTGTAGACGAGGTGGTGCTGTTGAATTAACAGAAAGATTATCAGAGCATCCATCTCTTTCCTGGGTACAGGCTGCACTTACTGGTGAAATACGTCTTGCCTCAAACACACTTCATGCCTTGGCATTTGAAGAAAGTGAATTGGTCACTCGTAAGAAGGTAGAATAACAGTTTATCATTGTATCATATTTAATGTTTGTTTATAAAAGAAACTGCAATTCTAGAGTCACTATAAACCACTGGTATTCTTAATAGAAAAATATATTAATATTTTATTTCATAAATAGACGATGCTCTCTCTATCGAAATTAGCACTACTAGCGTCAGATGGTCCTCTAGAGGAGACAGAGGACTGCCTCAAAAGTGTAGACCGGGAATTGGCGTTAATTGCACATCAAGAGGACTTACCAGAACAAGTACTAGCAGCATACGGTTACGATATTGATAAAATGAGAGTACTTAGTCCTACGGAGCTTATCATGGTACATTTCTGAGTCTCTGTATTTCTGGTTATATATCCTTGTCGAATAACTTTCTAAGCTATCTACTCCATTTCAGTTGTATACGTCTGATGAGAATGTTATTGCGAATGAGTATGACTTTAAGAAAGCACTTGATTTGCTTGAATACGTTGAAGAAGAGGAGGATAGATCAGCATTGAAATTAAAAATTTGGGCGCGCGCTGCTCGACGCAATAAATGGGACAACGTTGGCAACAATCGTGAACAAGAGGTCCAGGAGACACTGTTTTTCAAATTGATGGACCTTACACATTTGATGGGTAAGTAATATTTTAATATGTGCACAAACTTATAACATTGTTTGAATTAGTTGACACATGAATTTTCTATCTTTGCATCGATAAGACACGTACAGTATAAAATTTCTTTTGCGAATTTTGCGAACAAAGTATAATTATTTAACGCAATGAAATTAATAGGAAATGGAACAAATCTTAACCACCTTTTCGTATTACTATAGGTGGAGAACATTACGAGTTCCTACCGCCTGTTAAAGAAATCCTAAAAGAACCAGAACTGGGAAGTCTGGCAGCCTCCAGTAACTTCAAGTTTCTCATTGAAATTGTTTACGAATACGCTGATCATAATTATTGAATCACTTGAAGCTAAGATTTGCATTTAATCGATGAATAGAGTAGGCTATTTGTATATTTAATACTTTGTAAATGTAATAAACGATGTTTAATACTTTTCAAATACAATGTCTTGTATTAATCAATTTCCATTGTAAAATGGCACACCATCAAGTATTAATAATTTCATGATTTTTTTTCATTGGTCTATGTTTATACGATTAACTAATTATGACATGTGCAGCGAACAAATAATAAATTATAAAATTATTGTAGGCGCATTGCGAGTAGTAAATTTTTGTACTTTGATGTTACTATTTACAAAATCAGTGACGTAAACGTAAAAACTATTATAATTGGTAACAGAAACACAGTGGATGTTGATCCTGAGCAGAATTGATTCTCGGCGCGAATAATATATCTTACGTGCTCTGGTGTTTCGCAATCTATTTCTAAAATATAAAATATTTTGATGATTAAAATAAATAACATACCAAAAGTATTTCCATTAGAATATAATTGATAACTAAGCATACCTGTACATTTCATTAATGATGAAACACTCTGTATCCTATAATATGTATCAGGACAGGATTTGCCCTTTGTACAGATAGAATAATCAGTTAAAGTAATTTCTTTGTGACCAGACAATTCTTTGCAATAGAATCCTTTCCTTTCAACGTTATTATTCCATTTGTTCCATGAACACACTTTTATTGTACCATAGCCAACACCGTGTACCTATTCAATTAACAATATTGCCTTTGATTAAAGTGAATAGTAATTCAAACTCAATTGTTCATTACTTTTATCATATTTTTGTTTAATATTTAATATGAATAATCAAGGGATAATTAAATTTACCGTTACTATTATTCTCATCGTATTGTTTCTCCAAGCTGGATGCAATCGGTATGTCATATCTTGTGCTGAACTAATATAAGCTTCAAATTGATTTTTCGCTCCTACTGTACTATTTGCATTACACGGAATTGGTCGTATTGTCATTGGCACTAAATGATGTGCAAATGTATGAATAATTCGTACAATGCAGTATAGTAGTTATCAGAATTTAGAAGATATAAACAAAAATAATTAAACGTACCCATTGAGAGGTGTCTTGTAATGTCGTCTATTTGTAAGCTCCTTATCAAATGATCTTCCTGAGTTAGTAGAAACTTTCGGTAAATTTGAGCATTGTATTCAGATGTGTAATACAAGAAATGTACATCTGCAATTTGAATATTGCACTGATACTCATCGTAGTCTATTACATTTATTTCTGAGCGTTGAATAATACAGAAATAATTATGATTACCTGGATGTTTAGATTTAATTTGTCGTAATTTTACCATAGCCGATGCTTGTTCCGTTTCGTCCAGTGAATTAAGAGGAACAAGTAATACTACTGCCTGTCCAAGATTTCCAATGGTACGAACTGTGCTTTTCTGTTCCCATACATTATCCAGATATACAGATATTGTTTCTAATACTCTAGTATAATTCAGTTGCGAAGGCCCTAGGTATTCGTATCATTAGAGCAACGAATATACTTAAAGATAAATGTTAGCAATAATACTTACAAGTCATATTTGTCATGTCTGATATAAAATGGTGAATGACAGCAGGACTGTTTGTAACATTTAATAACAACTCGCCGGTCGTTCCATGAATTATACCCATTTTGGAACCAAACATAGAAACATCAGTATCTTCCAACAATACGCTGAAACATTAATTAAGTTGATGATACAATAAAAAATAAAGATTTAAATAGTCAGTAAAAATCTGTGATGTATGAATACTTGCGCAAGAAAGTCTTGAGTATATTCTTTAGACCATGCTCCATCAAATGCTATTAACATCTCAACGTGAGGCTTTTCCTTCTCATTGTAACAGTGTAATTCTGTAAATAAGTATTTGTCTGCATAATTAAAAAATGCATTACTCGCATAACCGGCCATTCTCTCTAACGCTTCATCAGTCATGTATGCGATGCTATTGCGATATGCAAGTACACGTGTCATTGTGTATGTCTGATAGGAAAAAAATAATAATAAATACCATTAAAAAATTAATGTTAGTATAATTTGTGTAACAACGTACTTGCTCATCCAATATCGTTTTTGGAGCTACGTGTAAGAAAGCTCTAGCTCTCTCGCAAGCTTTAATATTTTTATCAAAAGATACTCCTCTATTGCTGTAATACATATCCAGTACCTGACTCAATCGAAGACTATGAATCTGATCAATCCATCCTTGTAAATTTCCTGCAATCACTAGTCCTGAAATTATGCAGAATTAATTTTTGTTATCTGACATATTATTTATCTTGAATTTCTCTTGCTCACCATCAACTCCTCCTACAACTTCAGCTCTGGTAGCATCTAAACTTCCATGTTTATCTGTAAGATAGAATATGCTAGGACGCATAGTGCTATTCCAGAATCCTGTTGCACCAATTGCCATTTCTGAACCAACGATAGGACCCTGATAGACAGCCATTTCTGCTAAGTCACCTGAAATGAAAATCAGTCAAGGTTTAATCGTTAGTTAATTTACAGAGAATTGCTAATGAGTCTTTCACCTGACAAGGTAGCTGCCCATACATTGTCGAGCTTAGCAGAGGAAGCAACAAGTGTTTGAAACCACATTGATCTCCGTAGAAGAATTTCATGCTTTGGTACAATAAGATCAACTTCATCTTCGCTATAATTTATACTCTGTAAGTCACTATCTTGAAAACCATCTAAAATATTCAGTGATTAATGCATATGTCTAAAGGAAATTAAATCTGAACTGAATAAAGATTGTGGATACCTGAATATTTAACAGTAATTGCTGGCAGTAGCATTTTAATGTTTACACTCTGTGGCTGAAGGGATGCAGCAATTGCACTTATTACTACACCAGTTGCAACAGTACCAAATGGTGTTATAATTACTCCATACTCTATGGGACATTTTTTCTTGTCACCAGTCATTGATCTGCCTGCAGTTAATTTCAGATAATTATATCCGAAGCCATTGCATGTTAAATTTTAACTTTATACAATTACCTTACCAGATATCTTCTCTATATTCCCAAAAGTACACAGTTTATCATCCGATGCTGATTGATGATTCCATATCGTATTTGAAATAGCACGATGCAACGCGCATCGTTCCTCTAAGGTAAGAACATCCCAATGGAAACTATCTGCGTTTCCAGGAATCAATTCCTCAATGATTCTATGCTTTGCTCTTTGCGATCCTGTACCACTGAATGGAAATATACCATCAATCAATGACAGATTATCATGAAATTCAACGCCGTCGAATTTGAATCTGAAATTCAATAAATATCTTGTATATCCCGCCATCTTTAAGTATCATGCCGAACAATATAAAGACTATATAATATGCAACAATGATCGAAAGTTTGTTTGATTTGAAAAACGTGGTGCTTATAAACATTAATTTTATTTAACAACTTTTACATATAAAATGTCATTCTCATCATTGCTCACCTATGTAACAATGATGTAGCCATTGCTCTCATATTCATTGAACTATATGAATATCTTTCTGCCTTTCTCACGATGTCTACTATGACTCGTAAATTCATCGGTAACTGAGTACCTTCCATAATTCCATTTGTATAGCATTCTCGAAGTTTCTCAGGTATACTGGTTTGCGAATTTACCAGGCATAATACTGTGGATATAAAAGTATGACATATGACATATCGTTATACTATTGTTATATTGTAATGCATTGATCAATGGAGCAAGTTATAAATATCCTCGATTGTTCATCAATGGCATTCTTGAATATTTTGTTATCGAATGAACATCTACACAATCATCACTATGTGGTGTCAGAAGAAGAATCACATAAGTACTGATTTTCACGTTGAATCTTTATCGAGGATCTTTGTGAATTTTGTTTCGAAATTTTGACAGCGTCCGTACCATAACACATTAAGAACACCAAACGCTGAACTCTCATGTTGGTCGTCTTTATCGCATTATTGAAAATTGTCATACGCACACTACGTTCTACTTGTATATCCTAGTCACTGACTCACAGAGATATGGAGATGGTTTGTGATATCATTACTCTACCTCTGATAAGATAAGGACAAATATTCTTAAAAATGTGCCCTAATTCTTTGTCTCTTTAAACCTTGCATCTAAGAGTTTTGGTGGTCATATTTTGAAATACATCAGCAAATCTGAGAAGGATGGAATTAACTTTGAAGAAAATAGAAAGTATTTAACAAACTTTAATTCCGTGTTTCATTGTTCGTTATGTATTTTTATTATAATACCAAAGAATGTACAGATATGTTTATTAAAATCTTATTTTAAAATGTATGATAATGAGTTACTTTTTAAAAGTTTCAACATTCTTACGGCCGGTATTAAAATAAAACTAATAATAAGTAATATGTGAGGCTTCGCGTTTCAAATAATTCAATCTTCTTAATTTCTGATAAATACAATACTAGTTAAATAAATGACTAAAATTTTTACTGTGAAATCGATATTGGATCTACGTTAATCGTCTTCTGATGAAAATGATATCCAACATGGGGTTGCGTGACTCGCTCACGCATTCCTTCGTAATTGAATAATTCGAAATTTTCAAACACACACTTTCTGCTATTAGTCTTTCCGTAATATCATATCTGTCCATCTTTCCACAGAGAAGGGAACAGGTTACTCATAGGATATCGTATCTTATCATCAGATAGTGATAGTAGCTTTTTTGTATGTCGTTTCAAAGGTGTGGTACAGCTTCTCCAGTGAAACGAATCGATAAAGACACTAAGTTTTTCACGAAGAACAATACCTTAATTTATTACCATACAACGTGTACTTTATGTAAAAGAGAAAAAGGTGAAAGGATTTGTATAGCTGTGATAAAAGTTTAAAATTTAAAATTTACTTCGTGGCTGACGATGTGGCTTGTAACCGTGTGGCAGCTGCATTGAAGAAAATTACAGTTTCTGAGTTTACGTTCAATCCTGTAATTTAAAAGATGCAATCGTTTTTATACATCGTCGTGATCGGCGTATTGGGTAAGGAATTTCAAATTGATTTGTAATTTTCACGTTAGACTATTTTATTAAAAGTTCAGACGATACTGCACTTCGGCCGACTTTTAGCTTATCAGTATTAATGATGATTTTCACATTCCAGCCGTTAACGCGCAAGAAAATGCTCAACGAAATGTTCCGTCATCTCTTCTCGAGTGTTATAATAATACCTACCTTTTGGAGAAGGACAGCAGACTTCCACACAATATTAATACATTAATTGCAATCCTACGTAAGATTGAAAATACTGCAGGTTTAAATATGGATCTGCGTGGTCTTTCAGTAGCTCTTTTGCACAGGTAAATATTAATGAATAATTTTAATTACCAAAAAATTACTTAATGCCATTCATAATACTCAATAGCTGATTGAATGATTTGATGATTAATATTGATTTTAAATACGATGCATGATGCGTACTAAGTATGTATAATAAATACTTTTTTTCATTTTAATTCTTTATTTTATTTTAGATTTCGGCAAGATGGTATCGAACGAAATCATAGAGTTCAGGCACAAAATGGTATCACGCCGTATGCACCAAATGGATTACAATTTTATCGGGGTGCTGCGACACTTCGATTAATTCCAGGCAATGCAGTTACGTTTCCGAATAATAGTCTCAGTGATGTTGAAAGGGTAAGAAACAAATGTCGTATTCACATTGACAATTTAATTGGCTTTTTAATTATTAATTAATTATACGTAATTACATTTACTTTTCTACATTAGGATAAGTTATTTATCATTATTTCAGTGTACTCTTCACTTTATGCTGTCAAGCAGTATTGAAATAATTGAGAGAGGAGACGAAGCGACTACTTGTCGAGTAACAAATAATCTGTATAGAAATGAGAGAAGTGTCAATGAAGAATCAGAAAGTAATACAGAGAATATAATTATTGATGACGTCGAGACCCTGTCTCCAGAGCAATTGTAAGAAAGTTCAATATATATAATATTAAAAATAAAAGATCATTACATAAATTAGAAATAACGCAAATTGCTTAAGCTTAATTCATCTTAGTGTAAATAAAACCTGCTTAAAATGTGTCTTTCACTATAGAGAAATAATGAAGAGCAACAATGGAGAACGTAAGATGAATACTGTTGATCCAAATTGGTTGTATCCGGAATTACCACCGAATCATCCTGATAGCGCAAAAGTCATGGCAATAATTACCCCAAGTAGATGTCCCGTCGAGAATGGAGTCATTAAAACCCCGTAAGTGATAGGGCATAGGATTATTAAAAAATTACAATACTAATTTTATATTACTATTAATCCCAATTCATCTTACAGTTGGGGTGCCGTAGCAGGTGGTCCACTTCTTGCAGGTATAGCAGCTGCACTTCAGCCACAAACTGTAAGCCTAAGTAGCTTATTAAGAGAAGAACTAATAGAGAAGGGTTACGATTCGGCTGCAACACTAGATAACAAGTGGATTGCAACTTTTGCTGGTAATAATTGGCAGTAAAATTAAAATTGAAAAAGGATTATCAATAAATTACAATGGGAATGGTATAACGATCGCTATTTTTTCTTTTATTATTTACAGGGGACTTAGCTGAGGTTGCACTAGTTCAGGGTCCAGATAAACCAGATAAAATTTTGAGTGTCGGTGTTAATGGCAATTGGAATTCTACGGCTTTGCCAAAATGGTATTTTCTCAGTACTAACGAAAATCTTGAGTTTACTACAGCTGAAATAAGGGGTGACTTGGACGGTTTAATTCTTGCAAATTATGTAGCGAGCTGGTACTCCCGCACTTCCACTATTCGACTCTCACAGATTTTAGATATGTATTACAGTCCTCGTGGCGTTTTTAATTCCACCATACGAGCTTGTAATCGTAGAACGTTATTAACAAGTGTTGCACCTAATGCAACTATAGCTGCACAGGTAAACTTAATTGTTATATTACTACTCTTGTAGATATTTCATTTTATAAGGTTTATGTGCTTAATTAAACTTTTTAGGCTTACATTGCATCGTTGCTTCTAAGCGAAGATGTTGCTACGGCGACAATTGATCCAGCTAGAATTGAAACTTTCGTCACTTATTCCACAAATCAATTATTGAATTATATACGTGAGTAAAATATTTTATTAAATTTTAAGTGAATTAATTATTTGTGATTCTGGTAAATCTTTTAGCGACATCAATGAACAGTGATTTGACTTGTACTATTACGGACGCATATAACGATATCAATCGTGCTTCTGTTGATTTAACTATCATCCTTGATACCAATTGGCCATTTTCTTCTATACAACCAATTCTGGGGCAAGTACTTCTGGGGTACTTATTTAAAGAACTTTTTTTATTTATTGCAACCTTTCTTTTTATTTTAGCAACTTGCTGGAGAGTATAGAAGTTGGCATGTTTAACAGTAACTTCACTCTGATAAACGCCTTCAATGGAAGTATCATGATCGATTCTTCTAATAGCATTTTGAATTTTTACAACTTTAATTCCTCTAATTATCAAAATCGTAGGTTTACTAATAAAAAATATTGCCACATAACATAGGACGAATTAAAACTAAAATAGTAATATATCTTTAGTCGATTATTATTTTAGATACCACTGGTTTTGATCTTGCAAAAACTTTCGAAACTCTTCGATTGTTGCAAACTGACAAATTAAACTCTGAACAGAGATTGGGTATTGGTGGAAGAAGTTCCGACATTGTATTAATTATTCCATACACTTCCACGGTTTCTGAGACTGACAAACAATACTGTTTGGAACAGTTGCGAACTATGCGGGAAGAAGTTCCAGGTATACGAAAACAAATTATTAATGTTAAGCAGCGCGCACGAAAATAGATTATTACGTCATTTTACGATATTAAAAATTTCCCATTATCATAATTGTATATCTAAAGCATTAATCTGTTCCCACAGATGCTACGATTCTCTTTCTGACTTATGGATCAAAGGACAGATGGTCTGATTTGGTGTTTAACCCCTCAACAGATATCTTTGCCATCACATCAGGGGATACGACAAGTTCCTTAGAACCAATTGGTAACTTGGTAGCCAGGATAAAACGAAGTACGTTAATAATACTAAAGAAAACATAGGATGGGATTAGAATTTCGTATAAAAAATCATTTTTGTCAAAGAGCCTAATCTATAAATATAATTGCAGATCAAAAACG
Source organism: Cephus cinctus (assembly GCF_000341935.2). Classification (NCBI taxonomy): domain Eukaryota; kingdom Metazoa; phylum Arthropoda; class Insecta; order Hymenoptera; family Cephidae; genus Cephus; species Cephus cinctus. The sequence continues at coordinate 122,240 of NW_014332892.1, forward strand.
ATTGATAAACTCGCAATGCGGTGCAAACTTTGTATCATCAGGATCATCAAATTCATTTATCGATTACGTGGAACCGTCAGGTGTCAACTTTTACAGACTCCATCCCAATTATTTCTTTACTGCCGAATCGTCAAACCTTCCCACAGTAAAGGTACTGCAACGAATATCAAAAATTATTTTTCAAAATAAGCAAATCTATTTAAGACTCAACATTTTTTATTATTTACAGGTTCAGGGGGCGGGCTGGGGCACTCTCACTGTATGCACTTCGCGCAATGTTCTCCATGTAAATACAACTGAAGCACTTGCAGCTGCATCTTGCACATCTGTGACAAGCAACACATATAGTTTTACTGTCTCTTGTCCAGATGCAAGTGTAATTCATCAGTGTCAACCATTGTACGTAGCAGTATTTGGCAATGTATCCAGCAGTTCTTCATACCAGTGTACAGGTGAGTTTATAAAGTATTAGTATAAAATATCAATAGAAAGTAATAAACTCTGAAATTTATACACAATACAAATATATAGCATAATCAGACATGGATAGTTATATTACTTGTTAAATGAATACTGTAATATATTGTTTTATTCTAGATGCAAGCGTCTGCCGATTCCCAGATATGTTAAAGTACACATTTTCATATGAAAATCTTCTGTGTAGAAGTGGTGCAAGTTCATTTGCAAAACCAGTAATTCTAATTTTATCAATCATCTGTTTTTATTTTTATTAACTAATAGCTTCTGGCATTAGGGACAAACATATCTCATACAGCGATGAAGAATTATTTTTTATCTTTTCAACCAGGATAATATAAATCGTATTTTAGTTTCACCATATCATGTGTTAGTAGTGTTTGAAGTTTCAAATGAAATTGCATATAGTCTGTCCACGAGTAAAATGTAATTTGGAGGGACCATCTTCTTATAATTTTTCACATAAAAGAATCCCCTGAATACAGTTTTGTACTTGTTAATTAACTGTATTTTCATGAGAATATCAAAAAGTTCGATTTTGACTTATATATAGTTATAATTCATTTCTTGTACCTGGAACATACCTCGTCTGATATACAGACCTGGTGTCACCCATACAACTACATAAAAATTTTAGACAAGTAAATTTCTACTATGTAATTCATTATTTCATGATGTACTATAAAGAAGACTTATCTTCATTTAGCAAAATATATATTTTTTGTTTAGCAAAGAAAATGGCTATTGAAAAATGTATTCAGGAATTATGGTTGTCGTTATGATAGATGAAGTAATATTAGCAATTATTTTAGACAAATCAGACTTAGCAGGATGAAAACTACTATCATTTGTATATTTTATAAAAGAGTAAACATGGACATCAAATAAAAAGTACAATTTTAAATTAAAGTATGGAATTGACTGTTGTGTACTGTGTGTACATTATAAATAAGTTCATGTCAATAAAATTACATAGTAATTAGTAAGTCTCACAGCCTTAATGATAATCCTTTAAACAAAAGTAAATTGATCTGCCTTGATTGCATTGATCATGATAGTTTATTTTAAAATTCAGAAAATATGTAATTCGACTAAGTGGAGAGTAAGAATTAAGTCTCAATAAAATAAACGCAATAAATAAGTAAAATAAGTCTTATATTGATGGTCTATAAAGAAAATGATATACCTCTAAACAAAAGGTTTACAGATTGCTATAGTGTGATCTACTCCACAACCCACTTTCTGAACTTGAGCTCCAACAGCCACCTGGTAAAGGAAACATATTCAAGTCATCATAAGTTTTGAAAATATCATATACAGTTTTGTATTACAAAAAGAAAGTAGCATCTATACCTTTAATGGGAAGAATTGGTTATTTTCATGCCCTAATCCTAAACATCCAAATTTATTATTTCCCCATGTATAAAGATCACCGGTCCTTGTCACTGCTGATAGATGGCTTATCCCACAGTATATTTTTGATACTTGGGAATTGGTTTCGTAAGCATTTAAACCAAAGAGGGTTGATGGTATAAGAGTAGGTTTTAAAACCCTTTGAACTTGGGGTCCAAGGCCAAGAATTCCATAGCCCCATACATAAACATTTCCTGTATCTGGTTGAGTCAATAATAGATGAAATATATTTCCAAATTATAATGTTTATCGGTTAAATAGAGCTCAGTGCTCTTCCTTACTATTTAAGATCATGCAAAAACTTCCACCAGTCGCAATATCTACGATGTGACCCAAGTCTTGGCATTCGTGAATTTCAGTCGCTATATTTATTTGATGAGTATCGCCCTGAACCGGTAATTGTCCATACTCCGAATTGCCCCATCCAAAAACTTTACCTTTATCTGTTGAATGCGTTACAGGATAGTGTTAGAAATTAATAACTGTTAAGTGACAATTTACTTTTGCAAATGTAACTTGACTTACCACTAAGTGCAAGGACACAATCTGCTACACAGGCAACTTTAATTATATTTTGACCAGCCAGGTCTCCTTTGACTAGACTGGGTTTAAATTCATTGCGATAATGTGCAAGACCAGTTTGTCCATCTGCACCCCAACCAAATGCGTATACTTCCCCCTTTTCAGTTAGCAATATACTGATAAAAAGCAATATATTTTTGATTTATAAGTTTGATTGATTTACAAATTTGCAGAAAAGTTATACTTGTACATGAAGTAAATACTCACTAACCTGTGATCTTGCCCTGCTGAAACAGCTGTGATCCGATCACCTTTAATATTTGGTATATGATGCACTACCTTACTTTTCGTATAGTTTTCATTATTTATAATCGGTCTTCCACATTGTCCGTAACCATTGTTACCTAATGTAAAAACTCCTTCATCAGTAAGTATCAGTAAATGTGCTCTACCAGCAGCTAAACCAACGACCCTTGTTGATGATTCCTTCAAGGGCAAGGTTACTGGCCTTGGGTCTATTATTATCCCACTCTTGTTCTTTTCATCTGATACATGGTATCCTATTAAAGATATATTTAATGATTCTCATTGTATAATACAAGTTGTAATAATATATATCTAAGATTTGAACTTTTTTTACCTAGCTGAGAATCTGTATTGATTCCACAACCATATACAATATTAGTGTCATTTGAATGAACTCCAAATGCTGTAAAGCCATAACCGCAAGCAAGGTCTACTACTTTATGGCGTTCTCCAAATGATAATCGCCGTGGATTATGAGTATATGCAATATTATTTTTTCCCTTGGTAGAAATGGCTAAGCCCAAAGCTCCATGTTCAGCAAGTCCCCATACATATAATCTGCGATCACTTGCTTCACTTACGGGATATTGAAATTCTAAAAAAAAGTTATTATCAAGCATATAATCATATTAAGTAAACATATTGTAGTTAAAATGTATTTTTAAATATTTCTATATTTATACAAATGTTATATTATATACAGCACTAAAAATAACTAATTATTTAATGTAAATCTCCAAAAAGTCAAAATATCCCAAAATTTATTAGTACCATTGCAGGTAATAGATAAGAAAAATATTCATATTAAAACGCAACGTCGACATTATTATTGAAAACAGAAACATCGTAATATAACAAATTAACAAGTGACTTATAAGGTTATACTTAAGTTAGCACATGTTAAATAATATCATACGCTAGTACTACTATAATACAAAGTTTGTATAGAAATATAAATTATTAAAAATCTAAGAACAATGTATACAGATAATGTCATTATTTATTTTAGCAATAATATTAATTCTTGATCCTTACCCGGCAAGGTTTTTAATTTCTGTTTCGGTCCCTTAGGCTTTTTCACAGATGCGCCTTTCTTACTCCGTTTTATAAGTGCACTAGAACAAGATCTGATTAACCCGATCATTATAATTCATTTGTGATACGTATTGTATCTCAATATTTCAAAAAGTATAAGTTTATGTCATTAACTTCGCCATAACCTCAAAGTGATTTATACAAACAACATCACATAATGTATCTGAAGTTATCTATCCACGCTACACGTGCGTGCGGAAAGAATTTCAAACCACAACAATAAAATTGTCTGTAATACCCACCAATCAAAAAGCTTCTAAGTCACGTGACATGATAATTCAATCCCAATAATTCAAACGCTACTATTATATTCTTTCTCACCATTGTTACAAAACTGAACGTTTTAAACTCATTTAATCAAAAACTTAAGTTCGTTTTAAGTTTCATTTAAGTCAAAGAGCCAAGAACCTATCAAATTCAAAAATGAATGTCGTGCATATAGACGCAAACGTAAATCACTCATCAAAAGCAAAGAAGCGGCCAAAAATAGATGAGAAACATAGATATCTTGGAAAAGATGCATTCCCTAATATTCTGCCAAAATATCGTAAGCTTCTTTATTCATTCCATGACTATCCAACTATAATACTACGCGATAGAAACGAAAGAAATAATTATATTGTAGAATTTGATTCTGGGTATCGACGTCCACTTGTTCAATTGACGACAACTGCCACTTCATCTTCTATGAAAACTCCAATAAGGAAGTATAGAGGAAGAAGCACCACTTCCTCATCAGCCCAAAAATATTACTCTCGAATACGAAGTTCTACGTAAGATCGTTTAATATATAAGTTCATTATAATTTGTTACTCAAATTAATGTTAGGTAATACTTTGGTTAGTTAATATTAGCTACTAATACTAATAAAAGTATATCTAGCTCAGCTAATGCTCCGATGATAACTCCTGGAACATCAAGCAGCATAACTTCACTTGTTATTCTTGGTACTTAGGCAATTTGGTTGTGTTTTTTAAATATGGAATTGTAAATACAATGATATAATATAATAAATAATTTATGTAGCAATAACAGCAGGACGTGGTGATGCAAAATGTGAAGTAGGTATGGCCGCAGTGGATCTACAACAACCTCACATGATATTATGTCAGATTAGTGACTGTCAAACATACATAAATACCCTGACAAAAATTCACTACTTTCAACCTGTCGAGGTAACTCTCATAGTTTAAGAAAGTTATCATAAAATTAAAACAATATCTAATTACTATAGATTCTAATGCCAGATACAATGTGTGAGCGACCAACCAGTTTAAGCAGGTTGTACCAGTTTATCAAAGAAAAATTTAAAGATGTGAATGTCACAGGAATTGGACGATGGCATTTTAATGATACCATAGGAATGGATCGCATAAGAACCCACTGTGCTAATGAATATTCAAGTGTAGAACTCTTTGTTAAACAAAAGCATGTTAATTATACTTTCTAAAATGAATATTTACGATTAATATAAATGTGTAACATAATTATTCATTTATAATTATTATAGATTTTATGCTTTGGCAGCTGCTGCAGCCTTGTTAAAATATGTCGAGTACATACAACACATTCTGTATGCACCAAAGTCAATGAGAATTGAGTTTCAGGGATCTCAAAATTCTACTACCATAGGTATATTGTTAATAGATTTTTATGTCTAGAGATATTGTTAAAATGACTTATTTATTTACCTACAGATTTAGAGAGCGCCCTAAGCCTAGAACTGGTATCGGCCCAAGCTGGTCGTGCAAATATCAGTCTGTTTGGTACTTTAGACCGGTGCTCAACTCCTATGGGAAGAAAATTATTAAGAGCTTCAATTCTTCAGCCTCCATGCGTCACAAATGATATTTTGGAACGACAAAAATGTGTTGCTGAATTAGTAAACAATAAATCATTACTGATGGTCATCCAAGCGACTGTACGTCGATTTTCTGGTGTTGATCATCTTCACAATTTATCAATGCAGACTCTACACGATGACAATGTATTGAGTGCTGAACGAAATTTAAATTCTGTGCTCTTATTGAAGCATACGATTGACGCAGTTCCTGTGCTTCACGCTGTATTAGAAACTGCGAAATCATCATTCTTTATTAAAACCAGAAAGGTATCTTGATATAAGAAACAATATGACGGTACATCAAAACTATTATGCAATAGAATTCGTTTAATTGATTCTTTCATAGAATTTGCAAGATTCACAATATGGTATTATGAAAGAAAAGATTTTAAAAGTGATTCAACCGGAAGCCAGGTCTGTGGCGGGTTTCACTTCTGCAAATATGCAACGATGCTTTGCCTTAAAAGCTGGTATCAGTGATATGTTGGATGTTGCGCGACAAACATATTGCGAGCTGATTGATGATATGAAAAGTTCGTTTTAATTGAATTTTTTAAATTCTTATCGATAGAAATTATATCATTTTCAATTTACAGGTATGGTTCAGGGACTAAATGAAAAATATAATCTTCCTCTTGCGCTAGGTTGTAGCGCAACAATGGGTTATCATATTCAAATGGAAGTACCACGACGCAGAAATATTAAAGTCACCGATTTACCTAAAGAATTCATTGAGGTTATACAAATCATTATTGGAATAGGTATAATATTATTTTAGAGTTAAATCAGCAGTTATTATGATTTTATTTAATAGATAAAGAAGGTTAGAAGCTGGTTTTATATGACTACGGATATCTTGCTGGTACAAAGTCAACATTGTAAAGATGCTTGTGATGAACTTCATTTGATGAGTAACGTGTACGTTTAATAATTTAAAAATTGCGATGCAACTCCATAACTAATGTTCTGTTTCATTACAGTATTTTAAATGAGACTTTAACAGAAATCAGGGAACACATTGGTTGTCTTTATCAGTTGAGTGCAGACATCGCAGAATTAGATCTTGTCACTTCACACGCACTTATCAGTTCCATACAAGATTACGTAAAACCAATTTTTGGATTAAGATTAAATTTAGTCGATTCAAAACATCCCATAATGGATATTATGGGAACCGATAATCCCACACCCAATGATGTGGTAAATAACAATTACACAATACAAATGACTGTTCCATCAATATATTATTATTTTTTAAGGAAGCATCTGTGCCATACAATTTTCACACAATAATTGGACCGAATATGAGTGGAAAATCTGTTTACTTGAGGCAGATAATATTATTACAAATTATGGCCCAGGTATCAATCAATCGTTTACAATTAATGAACAATAATAATTTATATTACAGTATTATAGTTTCTATTTATTAGATTGGATGTTACGTACCGGCAACAAAGGCTGAATTTCGCATAGCTGATCGAATTTATTGTACACTATGTTTCGGCGACGATATTGAATGTAATGCCTCGTCTTTTGTTCGGGAAGTCAAAGAAGTACAGTATATTTTGCAAACAATCACTCCAAGATCTTTAATAGTTATTGATGAATTATGCAGAGGCACTACAGTTGAGGAAGGTACATCACTCGTTTGGGCAATATGCGAATCTCTTTTATGTACAGCTGCTTTTACGTTCTGCGCAACTCATTTTCTGTACTTGACTCGACTAACTGAACTTTACAACAACGTAATAAAGTGAGTATATATTACTAGATGTTCTTCGGTAAAATATTAATAGGGCATTATTTTTATAACATCATTTTATAGTCACTGTCGTATTGGTATAATTATTTTTTACATTAATATCTGTCTTTTTTTTGTATCTGTGTATAGTCATTACTTCGAAACAAAACCAAGGATTGAGAAGGTATTTGAGAAGACACGCTTAATTTATACCCACAAATTGAAAACAGGAATCGAAACATTTGAGAATTATGGAATATCATTAGCAGAATCATGTAATTTGCCTGATTGTGTGATAAAACATGCACGGGAAAATATTTTAAAGATATCAGACACAATCATGGTAAATTTATTTATTATATTTCTTAATATATGTATGTCAAATAATGATTATCCGTTATTTTAGCCCGGCAAAGATATTATAGAAAATAGTGCCATGTCACAAAATAAGAAATGGTACAAGTATGCAGCTGAAGTATATGATCTTTTGGAAAACGATAACAAATTCACAGAGCAAAATGTTCTTGAGCTTATTACACAGATGCAACAATTTGATATTGAAGATCCTGATGATACGACTAAGATAATGATCGCACAATCAAATCCAGTTGCGCAGCACACTCCAATAAACAAGAACAAATACAAGAAAAGCTGTAGCAATTTGGCGCCAATAATTTCAAAACATGAAAATTTAAGTGCTGTCGAGAAACGAAAAGCGACAGACAGCATAGGCGAATATTCAGATTCAAAATTAATAAAATTTGAATTTTTATCAGAGTCAAAAAAGGTCATGCCTACGCAAATGTCTAAACAAGAGAGTAAATTATCGAAAAAAAAATGTACAGTGGTAAATCTGACTTCTTTGAAAAACCGAACTGTCAAACTAATGGATGAAGAATTTACGTCTTTTAGAGATATTGTTAGAAAAGAGAACAACGAAAATCCAAAACCGGAACTAAATCTACAAGTCGAAAAGTCATATTCAGCAGAAAGAAATATTCAGCTACCGATTCCTAAGTTACCTAATCGTTTAAGTCAACCGATAACGCCCGATTTGAGCGAAGACAAGTCTGTGACATTTTCTCAAACATCCATTTCAACGCTGGCTGCGAAATTATCCGCGCGTAGAAAAGAGGCCGAGATATTCAAAATCATTGAGGGCGATGATTTTCGAGAGTCTCAGTTTTTTAATTCTCTTAGGATAAATGACGACGAAAATGATATTATGATTATCGAAAACAATCTTCGAGGAATTCCGTCAGATCAATATACATTACAATTTAAAAATGATTTTAAAAACGAACCAAGTACAAGTCGTGGTTATAAATAATATATTTGATTCTACCCAATCTCCAAGATTATTGATTAATTTCAATGTACATAATCGAAGTTAAACATTACACATTAAACATTCTTCAAACCATTAATTCGAATAATTCCGAAAAATATTCAAAGGTACCATCCCTTTATTATATTAAATTCGTGTCTACATGTATTGCCTTATCTATTTCAACCCTTACAAGTTGGAAATTAGCTGTTCAGTCTGAAGGACGAAGAGGACAAACCAGAAGGAAGTTAACTGTGTTGAAGCACATGCGCCACAAGGTGGCCTAAATTGGTACTAGAAACTGTGACCAAGAAGTAGAGAATTTCTGTAGTCATCCTAAAGAGAGATTCATCTTCCTATTATTATTTTATATTGTCAATGATACAAGTGTCCACATCAGGCGGTGTAGTGGGAAAATATTTTATACATAAATTTTTAATGAATATAAAATAGTTGGCATATAATAATCTATATATTATATTATTAGATGACGGTGCCGCATAAGTTCGCATTGAAAAAATGTTCACCCTGGCTACTAGTTTCAGTAGATGTGTCTAGGATATTTTATAGGTTAATGACTTTTATTACTTCGAACGCGTCCTTTTAAAGTGTCAAATTGATCAACAACCGGGTCTGATATTTTTTAATAATAAACTCTCCCCAAAGGATTTTTTAATATTCTAAAACTTTGAGATGATATTCTTCAAAGTGAATCTTACTACAATACAGATAAAACAGAAAAAGTACAAATGATTAATTGATAATTTCAAAAATTTTTATGAGAATAACTTATCAAGCGCATATCTATTGTTAAGCTGTGTTAAACATTGTGAAATTTGTTCAAAAGTGTTGTACTGTGACAATGGCAACTGACTGGATGACAGAAAAGATTTCAATGAAGAATGTGCTAAGTCAAGTTTTGAATGCAAGAACTGAGTCAGATTTTATATCTGTCAAACAAGAAATGGAATTATTTGATGAAACTTTATGTCCTAAAACACAAGAGATAGGAATTAATCGCGATCAATGCATTGATAAGCAAAAGACTAATGAAACTGATGCAATGCCATCTTCTTCAAAAGCACAACCAGCTGTAAGATTGACATGCTTATTTTATTACTTTGCATGCTTAGATTTTATAAAAGCCTGAAAGCACAGTATCAAAGTTTACTTATATTATTGATACATTTATAGAGCTTTAAATTTATATATTTTCCAGAGTACTTTGCTGTCACATAATGGAGAATCCAACACAGATATTTTGCCTGCAATTCCTAACGAAAGAACTTTTGTATTAGCAAGTGTCATAAATCAAGACTCATTGTGTAGAGGTCAAATTGATTTAATGGAGATACAAGCTGAAGAAGAACACAATTACAAATATTTGTTCATTTATGAAGATCAGTTTTCTAAATTTATTGTTCTCAAAGCTTTACGAACTAATACTATCAAAGAAGTCACATTGAAACTCTTTGATGTACTGACAATCATTGGAGCACCGCGAATTTTGCAAAGTGGTAATGGTCGCGAATTTACTGAACGTGTGGTGCGCGAATTACGTTCACTTTGGACGAATCTTACAATAGTGCATGGAAATGTGTCAAAATGTGATGAAAGCAGTAAGAGAGATTACCAAAATCTTATAAAATCATGGCTCATAAAAAATCCATCAAAAGTCTGGTATCAAAGTCTTAAATTTATACAGATTCTTGAAAATACAACTTTTCAATCCAAGGATGGTAAAATTCCATATGATTTACTATTTGGCCGTAACGTTCACAACGTATGTGAGAACGGGAGTCTCTCTAAAGAAGTTATGAACAAAATTTGGAGTGAAGAGCAATTGTACGAGGTAAGGAATGTAACAAAAAGAATTAAAACTGCCCAAATGAATATATTATATACTTTTGTAATACGTTGATTAATGTCATCATTTCAGCATCTCAAGGAGAATGGAAGCATCTCTCTTGATATTGAATTTGGAGACAGCCCAGTTAAATCACCAAGAAATAACAGCAGCACAAATGGTTTTAACTTTGTGAATGTGAAAAGTGAAATGTCACTGAGCACAAATCAAATAGAAGATTCACAATCCGACGAAGAAAGTAGCACAGCTGATAGGTTACAGACACAAGACACGGACAAGTATCTGTTTAGGTGCAAAATCTGTCAGAAACAATATATGAAGTTAGGTCATTTAAAGAATCATATAAAAGCACATGTGAAAGCAGGTCGACTTGATTGTACTATTTGCCACAAGACATTCCGGCTTCCGAGTCTATATGATAATCATATGAATGAAGTTCATAGTCAAGAAAAAATCTTCAGTGATAATTCTTTTCATTCTGCAAAGAGAATGGATACGGATGACATTTCACCAGAAAAATCTGAAAATAAAAACGAGAAGTTAGAAACTGGATTGGAAGAGAATCCTTTAGAAATAACCGAACGCACAAGTCCTGAGAAAAAAGATAACATGCTCCTCTGTATCTCCAACAAAAGTCACAAAAAAAACCTCAAACGCACCAACGCCCTAGCCAGAAGAAAAGTTTCCAAAGAGAATCGTCTAACTAAAGTGAATGGGGACCCATTGCTCGAGTGCACATATTGTCAACAAAAGTTTGACTTTCCAAGTGTCTTAAAAAGACACATGCGGTCTCATACAAATGAAAGACCTTACGTTTGTCAAGTCTGCAACAAGAGTTTCAAGCAGTTAGGACATCTGAGTCAGCATTCTTTGACACATACGGACTACAGGTCTTTTCAATGTGCAATTTGCGGAGTAAAATTTGAGTCTCTGGACAGCTTGAAAAATCATTCGCAAAATCATAAAGGAGAATCAGTTGTATATCGACCAAAGGAGATTTATCGCCTCTTCGAATGCGACAACTGCAAAAAGGTGTTCACAACAAAAAGTGTCCTAGAGCGTCACATATTTACTCATACGCATGAGCGTCAATTTGGCTGTAAAGTATGTGGAAAAAGATTCAAACAAGCAGGTCACGTTAAGTCCCATATGTTGATTCACACAGGAGAACGTAAATTCGAATGTACTATATGTTCAAAACGTTTTAGCCTATCAAATTCTCTCAAGAAACATATGTACGTACACAACGGCGAAAAGCCTTATCAGTGTGACGTATGTGGTGCCAGGTTTCTTGAAAAACGATATCTCAATGGACACTTAATGACCCACACAAATGAGCGTCCATTCTCTTGCAAAATATGTGGCAAAAGGTATACCCTTGCTGATACCCTGAGGCGTCATATAAGTGCAGCTCATGAAGATGGCAGAACCTACCAGTGCGAAATCTGTGCAAAAATGTTTAAGCAGCTTGCGCACTTATCAGTTCACAAAAAAGTGCACAACGATGAGCGGCCATTTCAGTGTCACCTTTGTGAGAAGAATTTCAAGCACAAGAATGTCCTGAAGTCGCACCTGGCGATACACGCTAATGTAAGACCGTTCGAGTGTGACGTTTGTAAAGCCACTTTTGTGAGAAAAACTAATTTACAAACTCACATAGCATCGGCTCATATGAATGAACGTCCTTATGCATGTAAGATATGCGATAAGCGCTTCAAGCAAATCAGTCATCTGAACGGTCACGTTGTGGTACATAGTAATTCTATGCCATATCAGTGTGACTTTTGTGACCGTCGGTGTAACAGACTAGATAATCTAAAAAAGCATATGCGTCTGCATACTAAAAATAAAGAGTAAATTGTAGATATGTGTCATTTGAAATATTGCCAAATGGAAGATAGCTTCCAAGCTGCAGTATAAACAAAGCGAATGAAAGATATGTAATAATGTTTAAGGAATTTCACAGGATCAAGAATATAATATTTGTCTTTAGTATGAACAATAAGAATCTATACTGCTTTGTTTATATGAAGTATTTCTCAAGTCATATACATTGAAATTCCTTAATGGTATTCGAATCAAACCAGTAAAACTACTATGCTAAGTATTTTCCTATGAAAATGTTTTTCTTTGTAATAAGAATTGGTATAATGTCAGCATAATCTTTAAAGAACCTCTGCGTGGAACAAAAAGATCTATTCTCTTGTTTTTTTAATTTTCGTTTATTCGAAACTATATTTGTGCCTACAGTGTAGTGCGAATATCATATGTGGTTGGAACATAATTTATTGATTACATTGGATGATTCTGTCTCATTTGAAATTAATATTATTTCAAAAAGGTATGATTTTTTTCTTACCCTATCGAGGCAGAAGATGAATATCTATGAAATTGCTTTCTGTTATTTCTATGTACATCCCAACTTAACGGAGATACATAATAACTTGGAACATTTGTATACTGTCGTATACTCATAAAAATGTTATTTATTTCTTTTTACCTGTATACTCGAAAAATGTTGATGTTTTATAGTACAGAATAAACAATCTTCTACTATCGCCGGTGATACATTTTTTTATTTATTACTACCGTATTTTTTTGTATGTCAATGTCAATACCAAATACATCTATAAATACTAATTTCTATATAAAAAAAATAAGGTAATACTTTTTGAAAACACAATGAAGAACTAATTTCCCTATATCTTTGAAAGTCCCTGAGCACGACCTGTGTGAAATTGGTCAGACAACTTTTATGTTTTAAACTTATTCTTATTCCAATAATTTATTCTTATTAAAAATGAGTCGAGAGCGAAGAGTGCATCGCTGCTTCTTCGTTTATTACATGCATTTGATCGAGACCACAACATGCTCTCAGTGCTCTCAGCTCATTTTCGAACACACACTATAGTGCTTCGGAGCACGTAAAAACGCTTGCACGAACGAACCTATTGTCTAATTCAATGAGGTGAAAAATGATCGAGGAATTGGTCGAGATCCTTCAAGCACATATTTTTTTTCATTTTTTCTAACAAATAGTGGACTATCAAACGCTTCTATTATTTAATTCAAAACTATCAAACGTTTCTATATCGATTGAGCTCCTGATAAATCTGGTTAGAAATAAAAAATGTGCCAACGAATTTCACAACCGATTTTGATTGTCTGAAAAAACTGTTGACTATCAAGCATTTTTACTAGTCTCTGAAACAACTGTCAAACGAATGAAAAAAGAAAATAGTTTAAAAAATAAAAATTGGCCGGAGAACTTCACATAGGTTGGTTACACCTGCGTGAAGTTGGCCGGCACTTTTTTGTTTCTAACCGGATTTTGTTTTTCCGGAGCTCAATCGATGCAAAATCGTTTGATAGTTGCGAATTAATTAATAAAAACGTTTGATAGTCCATCGTTTGTAAGAAAAATGAGAAAAGCCATATGCGAATCAAGGATCCCAATCCATACGATACCATCGATTCCTCGATCGGTGTGTCCGTTGAATTAGACGATATTCCAAACTTTTTCTACTTCCAATATAGTCTTGTAAAAACGTTTGGTAGTCAATAGTTTTTTCAGAAGAGCCAAATCGATGTACGATGTGAAGTTGACTGTCGTTTCCTTACTTCTTATCCATAATCAGCTTTTTCAAAACACGTAATAAGCTAGGTTTTAGGCATTTCTATAATTACATAATAATCGTAAGTCAGCAATTGTTGTCATAAGTTATTTTTACGAGCAACCAGAACTATACTTTCCAATGATTCTTTAGTAGGTAAACAGGAACACAGTCATAATACTGTAAGTTTATATCGGAACATAGGCATGGACGCCTATGTGATGTCAGCTTTCATGGCTTTTCAGAATGGCTCAATAGAAGTCTATAAATAATGCATTGTTGTCACCTTATGGCAAACTCGTGCATGCATCATTACTTGTATAACAGTGCGGTGATTGGTTGAAACGGTATTCAGACACGTTTTAACCAATTAGCGCCTACTGACAGCTATACAACGGTGTATGCGTGGGTTTACACCATTACATAATGATAAACTATTGACTATCAAACGTTTTCACAAGCCTATCAAACACTATCAAACGACTATCAAACGATTGGAATAAAAGAAAGTTTAAAAAATAAACGTTGGCCGGCCAACTTCACGCAGCTCTGGACAGGCCGATAAGGCTCACATTTATTCCATAAGCACTTCTCCGAATTTACTACTGATAAAATAACCGTTATCATTTCAGAAATTGTATACGGGTATGAAATGAATACTATGACTATTTAATAGTTAATAAACTTATATTCTAAAGTTTCAATGCAAAAATTACATAATCGCTTTTTGTATCTGTACTTTTATTTGAAGTCACTAGGCAATGGACGATTTTTCAAATATATTAACCATTAGATTTCATATTGAAAATTGTTTTACTTATCCTTTACTTATTAAACACGTAATTACATTGATTGTTTAGTTTGTAAAAAGATCACTATGTCGGTTTTAAAGAATGAAATATAGATGAGTTTATGATCATATACATTATTACATGTATTATAAGTAATTACTGCGTATAAGACTACAAAAGTTATTGTCAATAGTTATTTTATTAAATTATTTTTCGAAAACAGTTTCTTTAAGCAAAAAGAATCGTAAGAAAAATAAAATCTATTGAAGTATATGTTAGCAACAATAAGAAAATAAAAGGATACACGTCTTCAAACAAAAACAAACAATTACTTATCCACCCAGTAACATATCAAAGTAAAGCTCTTTTTCTGATCTTTTACAATAACTATTGTTTTTTGAACTGCAACATGTGCATGAGCGTCTTATTTATAATAACACGAACTTTATGGATAATATAAGTTGTCAATTCTCGAAAAACCTTTTTGCTACACTTATCATTAATGACTAATAACTCTATCTGTACAGGGTTCACCTTTTTTTCAAATATGCACACAAACTCGATTCTTTCTTTATTCTTTACGTGAATAGTGTCTAACTTCTCAAGCATTGCCGTAGTTGCTAGAATCTCCTTATCCAAAGCACTCAAGCTTGGATCCAAGATTTGCTTGGAGCATATTCTCTGTCGCCAGAGGCACATGTTTCCAGTGCAATGAAAAATAATTTTATCATTATCCTTCGAATGCACATCTGACAAGACTTTAACCTTCTGCTGTTTCAGTTCCCTATCTTGTGATATTAATTCTACTTTGAATTTGAGAATCTTCTCAAAAATATCCTTCAGTAAGTTAAATATAACACTGTACCAATTTTCTCTGATAAATTGTGCCCTGTCCTCAATGTCTGTTCGTGTATTAAAATCTTCTGGCAAACCTATATGCAGGAATGGTCCACAAGGTATTGTTATTCTATATTCACGTTCCTTCTTCACAGTGTAATTAGCCGTAAATAACATTGGTAAGAGATTCTTGCAATCATCCTTTATCGCTGTAGCGCATACGTTAGCTGCAACGGCGCATGTTTTTTGAAAATGTTCAACAATGCGTTGGGGTACATTTCCTGTGACGTTATGAGTTAATTCTATGGGATCTTGCAGACACATAGGTCTATCATTGCGGAATACTGCAGTACCATCGGTTTCATTTAGGAACTTGACGTACAATGACATGGCCTTTGGTATGTTTGTTATATCTGCGAAGATAGTTTTATCGTGCGCTATTCCGTCTAATGGACAGACGACATTTTTTTGAAAATCAAATGCAAGGTAAAAGTTAAAGAATCCGTTGAGAAGTTCAGGTATACTTTTCTTATTGCTCGTCTGCGGCCAAGTATTACTCTTCTCGAAATTCACTTGCCAACCCTCGACTATTTGGGGCTCACATGATTTTTGAAGTTCCGTCACAGTTGGGATTATATTCATGGGTGGTTGCTCCAGGTAGAATATAATTAACATGACCAAACCATAATTACTTATTTTACCCGAGCCGGATATTTCCAGGTGTCTTGCCCAATATTTGATAATTAACATCAATGGTTTCAATCTATCGTCAAGAGATAGATAATGTTTTATAAGATAACTATTGTGTATAGCAAGATCATTCTTAAATGAAATGTCACACGAAATATTCGTTGGTATATGAGAACATTTTATAATAGGTGTCTTCGCCTTGGGTATTGGCACTATGTTTGTAAAAATTACTTTGTTTCTATATAGGAGACTCTTTGCTATTTTGAAAACTGTTTTTTGCGTTAGTTTTGAGTCTTTATTCTCGCTTATGTTTCGGCCTGCAAAATAACATTAAATTTATTATATTATAAGAACATAGGGGTGTAATAAGAATCTAAATCTTACCAATATCAATGAATACATCTAAATCACACTTTTTGAAACCAAGTCCAGTTACAGTTGATCCAAACCTATAAGCTTTGCACTTGTAGAATTGTGTTTTGAACATCTGCTCAAGACTTGCACAAATTGCTCCGTATAAAGTTTCAGCATCAACGTCACTCAATTGAATTTTATTGAGAAATGCAATCAATTGACTGTCAAATGTTGTTTCTATGTCAAATATGCTGCTAATTTTGTGATAAGCCAATTCGTCGATATACTCGTTATCTTCAGCGTCCTTGGGCTTTGGTCCTGTGATATAATATACAAATTAATTATAATTTTATAGTTGTGTATCATAAAGTTTACTAATTAGTTACCATTATCATGTAATATTTTGCGTTGAATATTCAGCTTACACTTGTTCATCCAGATTGGTTTGCTTAATAAGAATTCAACAGGCTCTCTGCAAAGAATATTATACTATTAGCAATTGCAAGATGAATTATGAGAACATTTGAAGGTGTGACGAGACTGACCTGGTAGTAAATTCAATTATCATATGCCACTGTCTAATAATACATTTTCTTATCGTGCCATACTGTTGGAAAAAATTCTGTACTTCTTCTGGTGAGACAGATTGTGGAATATTTGATACGAATATTGATTTCTCTGTTCTATCTTTCATATCCAATTTCAAAACTTGTCTCATGTGTTTTTTTCCCTTGATATGACCTTCATATGTGTTCTTATCAACTAGATTTATACCACAAACTTCACACTGAAAGCTCATGATGTAAATGATAGTAAGTCTCTGATCTAGTGAATTTGTAAAGATTTTGTTAATTTCTTTTGATATGAAAAAATAACTTTTCCGTTTCTGTCTTCAACTCGCAGAAAATACTGAGGTTCTATGATACCATTAGAGTTGCCAGGGCATAATATCACATTATTTTCAGATTCATAAAAATTCAATCCATGCAATTTAGCCCTTTGAAAGTCAATGTAAATAAAAATTTCAGCGTTGTGTCGCAAGCCACAGATAAAGTTTAACCCTTTTGCAAAGTGTATATGATTTCTCTTCATCCGTGATAATCCCTTCGTCCTAATACTTTCCCAATTCTTGAAGTATGTTCCATGTATTATATCAAATTGAGGGTTATCCAGAACTTGCAAGCTTAGAGTTTGAACTTCTTTAATAGAATGACCCTGATTGGCTTTAATTTCTAAAATATCATTATTCTTTCTCAATGTAAATCTGTTCTTTGTGTTATTAGCAACGACACGTTCGATATCACTCAGTGTACATCCATATAATTTTAACAAAACTTCTTCTACATTGACAAAACCATCTGATCGAACGTTTAAATTTTCTTTTACAGCACCATGCCGCAGCAAGTATGACAGTTTCTTACTAAGTCGGGTATCAACGTTTTGCTTATCCTGAAAGTAAATATATATATTACTATTCATGTCACTCCTGTTAAGACCAAAAATTCTAAACAGATGCTAGAACACTTAACATACAATAAGCATATAATATTAATGTCATTAATTCATACTCAAGTAATTTATAAGGATACATTATTATATAAAGTTCTTTGCAAAACTAATTTTATATTAGTTAATAGAAATTAAACATGTAAATATTGAAAGCAAAATTTCTTATTCTAACCCAGAAGCTATATAGATTGAACTCTGTGTTGAATTAATTTGAAAAATATTATTTTCATTACACAACCTTTGGAGACATAAATAATGTAGCATTCGTACTTTCTTCTCAATATGTTCTTGAATGTACACGAAGTGCTTCTCAACGATTTTCTATACAGAGTTAGTCTGTAGAAACTGGTAGAAACGCACCAGCAGAAGTTGGCCGCAAGTGACCGACACGGCAGTGTAGCCTCTTCAAAAAATGACATGTGACTGTGACCCATTCCCATAAGCACAAACTGACAGTTCGCATAGCAATAAGGTTATTGAAATATTTCAATAGTTAGGTTACTGAAATAATTAATTAATATTGTAATGACAAAATGCAATATTATTTAAGATTTATTTTCACACCAGATTGCAATTAAAATAATGTAAAGTTTAAAATATTCACAATTTTGATATTTGCGAGTAATGATCACAACTGCAATTCTGCTTCTGATATTATATTTTGTCATTACAATATTAATTAATTATTTCGGTAACCTAACTATTGAAATATTTGAAAAACCTTATTGCTATGCGAACTGTCAGTTTGCGCTTATGGGAATTGTTCACAGCACGTGTCATTTTTTGATAGGGCCACACTGCTGTGTCGGCCACTTGCGGACAACTTCTGCTGGTGCGTTTCTACTGACTACCCTGTATGTATTAATACTGCACAAGACCCATTTTTATTACGAGTAGCAACATCACGCAGTTCGACATATTTCTCTTAGATCACAGACAATGCCTAAACCATTGGTACATTCCGTCAGAAACGACCAATATAATAAATTTTATACTGACCAGTCCAATTATTAAATTCTAGTTTTGAAAGAAAAACCTCTAATGATCATAACTCTTAAGGTTTTTTAAGTCTGTTACTTACTTAACGCGGATTAATTATAGACCCTAACAGTTTTTGGGAGCCGAAATATTTGCGAAATAAAACACTTGAGTACTGGATCGGTTTACTCAGAACGCGTGATAGACTAAACATATGCATTTGGAACTATCGTCATGTTCCATTATAAATAAGGAATTATTTAAAAATAGTTATAGAATAAGTTATTATAATATTAATAAATATTCATGTATGATATCATAAAACCAATACAGCGACTATAAACACTATGGAACATAACTTGTACTGCTAGTTAAAGCCAGGGTCGAAGATAGACTGACGCTATAGTTACATATTTCTAAACGAGATTAAAGAAACGTGCCTGGATAATGTCTTTTGTGTCGAAGGTAGTGTTAGCATCGTGTTGCATAGCTTCTGTAGGCATTATCGGCTATGTTCATTATAAACAACAATACGATAGGTAAGTAAATATGTAGATTTACTTTTCACATAAGGTTAGCTAAGTAAACGTTTATTGGATTTTTTCAGAGATCAACTTCGTCAGGGTGTCATACGCGATATCGAGAGGCAACAACGTCAGAAAATTCAAAATATTTATGAACTTCGACAGCAAGAGGAATTGACGAAGAAACTTAGAAAACAAGAAATGAATACAGAAACCACATGAAAATGAAGTCGTTTTTTTGCATAAGCAATTTTGTAAATACGTTATATGCATGTAGTGTATGATTTATGTTCGAATAGATATTGGTTTATGGTTTTATAAAAAAGAAGTCAGAGATTGGTGCTATTGAAAAAGTTACAAACATGACTAAAAAATTGATTCATTTGGATAATTACTATTCTCTAAAGGAGACTTTTCATAGCTTGTAGGATGCAGCGGATCTGACAGAATGTATGGTACTCCGGCCCAAGTTTGTTCTTTTATATGACGAACTTATACATATTGATTAGCTTTAGTGGAATAAACCAATGATATCTTGCGGCTGTCTAATCGCAGTTGGATAGAGGAAAAGCTGTGCTGGAAGTACATACGTCGATTTGCGTTTTACAAATAAATGTCCAATATTTATATATTCTCCAATTGGATTTTGATTAATTTGTAGTTCTAGAGGCAATCTCGCATACTTTTACAAATGCAGCTGGTTACTACTTGGAAATTTAGGCTGTACACCGGTTTGGTGAGACGATCGTCGCTCTCATGTAAACAGGATAAATAGCTTCATTTATACGATACACGGTTCTGTCTTTTCCATCCCTTGCCTTTTGACACGAGAATCATGGCGCTTAACCTTACTGTAAAAGTGCATCCTGTTGTTTTATTCCAAATAGTTGATGCATACGAACGGCGAAATGCAGATTCTCACCGTGTTATTGGCACTTTACTGGGTAAGTAATTACAATTATTTTTAATGTACCGGTACATTAGTATTTCGAATAGAGCATTCTCCTTCCTATCACGCTTTTGTACTATACAATCTCATGTCATAAAGCTTTTAAATCGATTTTGAGATATTAGTATCATTATCGGTATTATCGTTGTTACCTGGTTAATACCAGTAGAAACAATCAATATTCATAATAAATTGATTTCTTACAACACAGGAACTGCTGAGAAGGGAGTGGTGGAAGTAACTAACTGTTTTTGTGTACCTCATAAGGAGTATGATGATCAAGTTGAAGCAGAATTGAATTATGCCATGGATTTGTATGATTTGAATCATAGGGTGAATACCCAGGAGAATATTGTTGGTTGGTGGGCCACTGGGAAAGAGGTTTGTTAACTTATCCTCTTTAAAGATTCCAATATTTTAAACACGAAACATTATTCTATATAGAACTTACTTGTAAACAGGTGACTAATCATTCATCTGTCATACACGAATATTATGCACGAGAGTGCAATAACCCAATACATTTGACATTGGATACAACATTAGCAAATACTCCTAGAATGGGAATAAGAGCATATGTTTGTGTTCAATTGGGAGTGCCAAATGGAAAACAAGGATGTATGTTTACACCAGCAAAAGTTCAGGTATGTTTTTTGTATTACTGTATATTATAAGTCTTTGAAAAACAATCTACTGAGTGGTGTAATAAACTGAAATTTATCTATATAGGTTACTTCTTACGAGCCGGAAATTGTAGGTCTCCAACTGTGCTCTAAAACACAGCGGCCTGTATCTGGTTCACTGAAACCTGCTGGCACAGTGGAGCCAATGATGGATCTGGCACAAATCGCTGAAGCTAGTTCAAAACTCTCTTCTATGTTAGAGCAAGTGCTCGCATATGTGGATGATGTTTTAGCAGGCAAACAACTTCCTGATAATCAAGTAAATTGAATTTACACTATTGGTATGGTTTATTTTATTGGGTAGATGTAAAAATTGTACTCATTCTTAGGTTGGACGAGCTCTACTGGACATGGTTCACTCTGTACCAAAAATGTCAAGTGATCAATTTGATGAAATGTTCAACAGCAACGTAAAGGATCTTTTAATGGTAGTGGCCTTATCGCAACTAATCAAGACTCAGCTGCAACTCAACGAGAAATTAACTCTCCTTACCAGCCTATGAGTAAAGTGAATTTACCATTGGAAATCCTGTATATTTTTGGATTTGCTGTGCTAAAATCTTCGCAGCATAATCGTTATTGAAAGTTATCAATACAATGTACATGCAATAATGGATAAATCAATTGCAAATAATAATGATGATCCCGTATTTAGTGCAATACTTTTATTTCCCACGACATTGTCTTTAACTAGCTTTAATTTTGAGACAGCGTGAATTAAAGAAACTGATCAAAGGCGTCAGTTATGCTTTATAAATTAGTATTACAAGACTGCTTATTTTTTAGTATACTGAGAAGTTTCACAATGTAATAAATTAAATATTTCACAGTATCATATTTGCCTATTACCGTGAATATTTTATAGATACTACTTAGTTTTAAAATTAAATTCCACAATTGGAAGTATCATCCTTCTGATTGTCTAGCAGACAAACCCAATCTGGAACTCTATTGCTTTTTAAATAATTCTCTTTCGTAAGACACCTTGCAGGCAAATCTGCAATTCCGAATATAGCACCGCCAAGCCATGCAGTGTAGTTTGGTTTGCTGGGTGCTTTATGAAATTTAAAAGTTTGTATCTTTAATTTGTCCGAATAGAGATCACTCTTAAGTAAAGTATTTAATTCCGATTTAAGACGACTAGCGAAACCTTTTGCCATTGTTGTTCCACCAATCAATAAAATATTCTCTGCCAGCTGTCGTCTAGTGTCTACAGGGCACTGAAAAAAAAGAAAGTGAATTAAAAAAGTACAAAGAATAAGAAAATCAAATATTACCTTGACAATAGCATCTAAGATCATAGTAGATATACTAAGATTATCGTTATCCCGTTCCCACAGGACTTCAAAGGCTCTTTCTCTGACATACCCAGGAATTTCAATAGTTTTTAAACCAGGGTACTTAACAGCAGGTGGTGGAGATGGAGCATCATCTGTCCCTAGTTTTGCTGACCGCTCTAAAGTCGTTACGAAACATGTTCTCACTTTTATATCTTCAACAGTTTTCTCTGGAATACGTAGATTCGGTATAGAGTCAGTTAAATCCTTCTTTATACATCTGCAACAAGTTAATAACAGATTGTTTAACATAATATCAATAACCTGATTTTATTGACTGCATTCCACTTACTCATGTACTGCGCACGCAGCAAGAGGTAAAGCTTGCCATGCTTTAAGAATAGGAACTCCTTCATACACTGGAATCAATGTAGCTTCCTGGTATCCAACATCAAGAACCAGAACAGTGTCAGTACCTAACGTACTAATGGTTGCTAAATGAGTTGGTAAAAGCATCAAAGAACCAACTTCGAAATGACGAAATAGCACTTTGGCTAATGTCTCTCTAAACTGAGTGGGAGTCAACAAAGATTCCAACACAACGATTCTTACATCTTTTGGACTTATGGCAACGTGCCTAAATAAAAAAAAATTATTAGTACTTAGCAGAATGCTTCTTCAACAATTATTACCTGAAAAATAATAAATGTAAAAATTCCACAAGAAGCTGATATAGGTCATCAATATCTATATAATTAAAGATTCTTCTAATCTCCTTGCTTTCTGGACACTTAACCTCGGTTCTTATAATTCCTCGTGGCGTAGCTTCACCTGCATAGCCGAATCTATCATTGAAGAAGATAAAATAATTGATACAGCCAAATTTTAAAAAATTGTGTACGTAGAATATTAATTACTTGGTATAGGCACTGCCAATGTCCAGTACAACCATCTGTTTATCAGAAATATATCTAATTCCTTCATATCGCAACATTTTGCCTATTTTGTATTATACTCCGGTACTTAATTTATAGCTTATTAAAAGATATAAATGTTTAACCTGTACTGTTTGACGTTACTGTCAAACTCTAACAGAGTAACACGGAGTCACATGGTGTCACTATTACTCAAGCCAGCTTTTCATGTTAGCGGGCGCGTAGAATGTAAGAATCCTATTGGATGTTGATCAGTTGGTGCAAATTTGTACACCAATAGCGTGATTGTTCTTACCAATTGATGATTGTGAAAAATTGAGATCTGATATACCATCAGTTTGTGAATTTATAAAATTGATCTACTACTAATTGGCATAAATAAATAAAAATAATTTAACATTAACTATTATTTTTTTAATTTGGTCTTGGAAAAAAATATGGTACTCGAGAATGCTATGGATATAAAGTTTTTTACTCAAACTTACAATAGAATAAAAATACATGGAGTTAGGTGAAGACAGCTGTTGTAAAAAGCTTAAATCACTTTAAACAATCATTTCGAGTTCTCTCGCATAGTCTATCGCGAGAGTAGCTAAATCAGCACTAGGTATGGGTTCTTCAGCTTTCTTTTCGTTAGGTGTGCCAAAATAGAAATAACCGTCCTTAGATAAATTCCAGTTCTTCTTTGCTGCAAATGCCTTTGTATCCTTTTCAGAGCTTAAGTTCAGCATTCGTGAAGCATCTTTTAGTGAGATTTTATCGTACGCGCTTTCCATGCAAGCGCCAATCTCATCACGAATAGTATTCAACAAGATGTCTATGAAAAAGTTATACGAAGCTGCTGGTACATTTCCTTTAGCCAAGAAAATTTTGTTATATGATCCTTCCATAAGATACTGCTCAAGGCTTAGGGGATGCCGGATGTATACATTAGACTGGATCTGATCAGATGGTAGAAGTTCCAGTTCTGTGTGAAATTCAGCTACACGATTTTGAGAGAGTAGAAATAGAAGGTTCAAGCCAAGCAGCTGATATTTATAAGCTGATTCAGGCAATTCTGTCTTGTAATCAAAATAGTAACACTTCAGCTGGGCCATGTACCGCTCAAATGAAGGTATATCTTCTGTGGCAATGCTCCATTGTGCTCCAATTTCAAGTATATCACCTTTAATAGTAAAGTATGTATTATCATCTCTTGATCCATTATTAATATAAATGACTCTTATATAACAATGAAACATATTCACAATACTTACGAGCAATTAATAATTCTTTTTGAGATGCTGTGCTATTTGAGGTAGGTAAGAACATTAGATGGGTGAGACCAACCTATAAAAAAAAAACTTGTAGTACATATTTTCCAATATTACATTTAACGTGATATCTTATTGATATAGTAGCTATAAACCTTTGACTAATATATTAGTGGAACACAATGACAGTTCATTTTTGCACTACAGCAGAATAGGTTACGTTACACAAAGAATGAAAGAAAGCGTGTTAGTTTTTTAAAACAGAAAATTATTGTACCTTTAACTGGCCTAGCAGATCCCCACATTTCTTCAAATTGCACGGACTTTTTGTCCATTCTTGCTTTAAAGTTTGATATAGCAAAACGACTTCTTTGAGAGCCGCCATGTTTAATCGACCACTACGGAAACCAGCATAAACATTCTTCTCAAAGATTAATATAGAGAGGAAACCAAGTAATAATAGGCGAAACATACATTTCCATATGCATTGATTTTAACAAGTAATTCAACAATTATGATTAAACAGTTAAGATTGCACTGAGTCTCTTATAATTAATCAATTTAAGGTACATTCTGAAATCCACTACTAGTAGTTCCAGTATGGTCGTGTTTCACGTTATACAAGCCATGATAATAGAGCTAGTAGTCCTATTCTCGTGGTGTCTGTATTGTGACTGACAATTTGTATTTTGTCGAATAGAAACATTCTCCTTCTTATAGATCTACTAGCGATTGGATAAATTTCAGTTGATATACTAAGAGATTACCGACAACTGTCGCTAAGGGTAGAGATTAGATGTTACCGGGAAGAAATGTTAAAGAAAAACTGTAGTATCGTGTAAACGTTCAAGAGAGCTTTAGGTGTCCACTAATCGGCGAAGAAACGAACTCACTGCAGTTATCCTCGTTTTGAAAGCGCTTGTGCAGCGTGTTCTTTGCCGGCCTTCGACTTCCTCTTCCCGTGGCACGACACAATGGCGTCCGGAGTAAGTGTTTTCCACGCGAGTTTTTCACCCTGAAACATCGGCATAGCCATGCCCGAATCGCCGCATGAGATACCACAGAAATCATGGCTGAATTATCAGACAGCTAATGGCTATTACATTTTTTCCAGACCCTCTACACGTACCCGGAGAATTTCAGGGCTTACAAGGCCTTGATCGCGGCCCAATACTCCGGAGCCCAAGTTAAGGTTGCCGAGGACTTCGTTTTTGGCGAGACCAACAAGAGCGATGCGTTCCTCAAAAAATTCCCTCTTGGAAAGGTCAGTGAAAATCATTTAATTCAACATTTATCGACTTTCCATCAAATTTCGTAGTTCTGACGACAATTGTCAGCATGCTGCAACTGGACGACATTCTTTCGAAATGAATGCATTTTTTTACTTTAATGTTTCGTCGAGATTTTATATAGGGAACTGCGTGAAACTGTTAGTTAATAATATTTTATGATATTGTATTAGCGATATTTGATTTTAATGAGTGTTTTTGTAAAAAGTAGAATCTGTTTTTTTTTGTACTTCAAGATCCAGCTGTGTCAGATTAGTTAGAGACATGTGCTTATATTTAGGATTGAGTCCAGATAAAGAAAATGATCTATTTCTATTGTTTTTTAAATTCTATTATAATATTAATGGACAGTTTGAAATATTATAATTTATATTTTTGTATTTATGCTTTTTTTATTTTCAGGTGCCAGCTTTTGAAACATCTGATGGCAAATATCTCACAGAGAGTAATGCCATTGCTTATTATGGTAATATTATAATTTTTTATTACATTCTTTGCTTTTTTGTAGAATTTTCTTTTATTCTTTTTTAAATTGTAACTTACAGTTGCAAACGAACAGTTGAGGGGTAAGACAGATCTTGAGAAAGCTGAAGTCATCCAATGGTTTGGCTTTGCTGACTCTGAAATTCTTCCTGCAAGCAGTGCTTGGGTATTCCCTCTGCTTGGAATTATGCCATATAATAAGCAGGTTTGTCTTTAATCATTTTCTAAAAGTCACCTCCTGTCAAAGACAGAATTTGGACATTACTATTCTAAATTCTGTAACTCAAGGAGGTAGATTAAAGCATATAATACATCCACACATGTTTATACATAATGTACATGCATGTACTAATTGTATTGTACAGTTTCATTAATACCAATATTTAAAATCTGTATACAAGTAAAACATAGATATGAAAGCAGCTTTCCTTTTTAGACAATCGAACATGCTAAGGAGGATGTTAAAAAAGTACTGACTGTTCTTAATTCCCACCTACTTACACGTACCTTCTTGGTGGGAGAGCGGCTAACCCTCGCAGATATAAGTGTTGCAACGACTTTATTCCACTTGTATCAGTACATTTTGGAACCCAGTCTACGCAAACCATACCAGAATGTGACAAGATGGTTCCAGACTGTCATTAATCAACCACAATCTATTGCTGTCATTGGTGCTTTCAAACTGGCTGATAAGATTCTTGAGTATGATCCCAAGAAGTATGCGGAACCTCAAGGAAAGTCCTCGAAGAAAGAAAAAAAGGAGAAGGAGTCAAAGAAGGAACCAAAAGAACCAAAGGAATCAAAGGCCAAGGAACAAGCTGAAGAATTAGATGCTGCAGATGCTCTTTTAGCTGCTGAGCCTAAATCCTCTAATCCGTTTGACTCTATGCCCAAGGGAAGCTTCGATCTCGAGGACTTTAAACGGTTTTACTCCAACGAAGATGAAGCCAAGTCTATCCCCTACTTCTGGGAGAAGTTTGATCCAGCTCACTACAGTATTTGGCTCGGAGAGTACAAATACAATGATGAACTAACAAAGGTAAGTACATTATAGAATCAGCTGTATATACAACTTTCTTTTGCAAACTAACATGTTTAACATTCATCGTTGTATTTATTTTTTCAGGTATTCATGTCCTGCAATTTAATCAGTGGAATGTTCCAACGTTTGGATAAAATGCGAAAGGGTGCTTTTGCCAGTAGCTGCCTCTTTGGAACAGACAATGACAGCACTATCAGCGGAATCTGGGTATGGCGTGGACAGGATCTCGTCTTCACAGTAGGTTTCACTTGCAGTTTAAATGTTGTATCCTGATTGGTATTAGATAAGATTTCTTTTCATTGCATCATTTTATTTTTTACTTGCAGTTGAGTCCTGACTGGCAAGTTGACTATGAGTCCTACAACTGGACGAAGCTGAATCCTTCAGAGGATAAGACTAAGGAACTCGTCAAACAATATTTTAGTTGGACCGGTACTGACAAAGAGGGACGTAAATTTAATCAGGGAAAAATTTTCAAGTAAAATCCGTCTTACGCTTACAAGAAACAAATTGCAATTCACACGAAATAAAACTTAAAAAGTAATTTCAGACTAAAATTTCGTACACTAAACCCGGAAAAATCCTGTATCCGTGTAAGCGGTTCGTGATCATCTTTCACGATGATGATTGATGTTCCTCAAGTAATCTGCAGTATTCCTCAGCTACACTTATTCTTTTATTAATTTCTTTTCACGCATATTCTATGAAATAATATCATCTGAGAAATATTCTATGTGATAATAACCGGCCGCTGAAGTAATTCTAGCCCTAACTATCTATTACGTCTCTACTCGATAGCTCGGGTAAGAACCGGGTTTCTTAGACCTTCTTACAGAGATCGATTGGTCTAAAAATGATTGTTCAGTGTTGCATATAAGAATCGTTGATACAATTTAATCTATAAACAGTCTTGTAAACGAAGCAATGTTATTTGTTTTTATCACCTTATATCAATATATATGAATTTTTTAAATTAAAGTTTTAACATTATTCCGGATTTCATATTACAACCTACAACTTATTCTTACAAGCTCAGTTATAGTAAGTTATATATAAATTATGTCAAGTATATTATAAGTCATGACTTATACATATAAGTTATGTCAAGATAAGCTTCTGTGGCTCCTGATAACTAAGAAAATTAGCAGTCACGCTTTCTTGATTCTTAACTAGAGTTTTACCCAACTGTAATCTGTCAAGTGTAGAAGAAAAGCATAAATATCTCATTTGAAAATCATTAAATTTATTTTTTAACATATGTTTTATATAATGTATTTTTTATACAATGTTAATTTTTATGATGTGGCTAGTCTTTTTAATGTATTTATTTACATCCCTTTTGCGGTAAGAAACTCTTTCACGCGGGATACGTGGTCACCATGGAAAACTAATGTACATGCAGGCTCATGAACTCGTGCACCCATTTTCTTCCTGACCTTCTGTTCCAAATATTCTTTAAGTTCTGCTTCCAGTGCCCAAATGTTTCCTTGAATTCTACGTATTACTGTGAGTTTTCTCATTCCTCTAAATGATTTATCGAGATATATTGGTTGCATATGATTTTTCGTTCGTTGCACAAAATAAGGATACGTCTTTGGATTCGCTGTCAAACACAAAAGGAATGTTGCATTATATAGCTATTGAAAGTATTATCGACTAGCTTATACAAATCTTTTGTATCAAAAAAGCTATGTACCAGTTTGTGGTACCCATCCTGAAGGAAAATGTGTCTTGTCTTTGGGTGGAAGTGGGACGGTCGGTTTTCTCAATACTTGTTCAACAAATGCCCATTCCTTTGGATCTTTCGATATCTCAAACTTTGCATATTCTTTCGATTCATCATACTTTTCAGAAGATTTGTAGTTACTCCATCTTTTTGTTACCTAAAATACACAGTTTAATTAAATAACTTTTATTATTGAAACCTAAAAGTGAACTACTTAAAAATGATAAGGGAAACACATTATGACAGTAATACTTAGATTAATACAATAAACAGGTAGTAGTAGAAAAATAACAGTTCCTATATAAAGTAAAATATTTTTCAAATATTCCTAATGATACTTTAACTTCATTATTAAGATACATATATGACATCGAAAACAAAAATCATTTGTAGGTTATACGTTAATGATGACATTCCAGAAAATCCGTACGACAAATCGCTACCCATAGAGAAAGGCGTTTGTCAGAATTTTACAAATCATATGGAAGTTTTATGAAGGTATCCCTTAACAAGGACACGAAGCGTTAAAGCAAAGCCCCTTCACTTTATACGAAACATTCGAATTTCTATTACAAATACCTTTTCCTAGCCATTCAAGTAATGTGTTATCTGTTTTTTAACATTGCATTTCATACCGGTTACCATTTCCTAGATAACAATGAAAATTTGCACACCGAGCACATATAAAAAAAAATCCCTGAAAGACACGCAACAAAATGAGGCGAGAAATAGGAGATAAGGGTCCATCGTGAGGCCCTTCGTGCGCTATATAGTAGCCAGATTCTGGTTATGTCAAGCGTGAAAAGTTGGAGCAAATATAAATATGAACGATGTTCAAGCATGACAGACAGACCTCGAGAAGAGCTGGCGAAGTGGCTTTCCGTGTATCGCTAAGGAAAGAACTACGAAGGATCGGCGAGAGTCCGAATCGTGCGAAAATCCGAAGGGCGGCCATTTTGACTTCGGTAAATAAGGGTCGGTGGCCGCCATTGGTGCGCACGGGCGCGTCTTTCTTTTCGTTCTCGTGTTTTTCCGGGTTTTCCGTGCACCAAGCCCGCTTTTCCACGATTTTCCAAGCTGGCAAGTAAGCCAGAGAGGCGACGCATCAAATTTTGCTGAAGATTGCATGGCTAAACGGGCTTAAGGCCATGAAATTCGGCGAATAACGCGTGGACAGTTAGCATGAACGGCGTGTAGCCTTAGGAAAAGTGCCGCGTTGTTCCAAGTTCGTCTGGGATTTTTTCAGCGTGCGAACATATCTCTATATAATTTCGTTGCTTGTTAGTTAAGTTGGTGTTCGTAACGGGACAAGGGTCAAGTGAATTGAGGTTTAATAGTGTGGTAAAAGACGAAATAAATGAAATAACTTCGTGAAATATTATTACGAACAGGCTATGGACCTGGGAGAGGTCGCGTGCTCGAACGGCAGATGTCGGTAGCGTCAAAACAGTAGGACAGCGTATAGACACCCTGCAACGGGATCGTGTTTTTCTGAGGGTTATTTTTCCCGTTTTCCCGGAAAAACAACGTACTTTCCCGAGAATTTTCGGCCTCAGAGGTGAGTACAATTGGTGCCGCACATTTTTGGCCAAGAAATATATATGGCAGAGGCTCACGAGCCCCAAAGTAAGCTTGAGAAGTTCGGAGTCAGCTCCGACCTTTTGTTTATTCCTGACGATTTTTTCGCAAAGATTTGACGCGAGATTTTCGCTATTTCGCGTTGTATATCCGTGCAATTTTGAAGCTGGGTAGTTAGTATATCATGTGGTCTTGCTCGCGAGATGAAAAATTCCGGAGTCTCTCGAAAAATTGTCGAGATATCGGTTAAAATATTTTCGAGCATTTTCCTGACCGCGAAGAGGCGCACGATATATCCGTGTAAATGCAAAGTTTGTCACGTAATTTTTCTGGCCGCCAGGGCCGCATCTGTCAACCCTGCTGCCCGTTCTATCACTCGTGCAACCGTATGCCTAACCAAATATTTATTTTTTTCTTTCCTACGTGCTGCATTTCTCACCTCTTCACCTTTGTACTAGAATAATATAGCGTCTGGTCTTATCCTATTTTACAAATGGAGCCAGTGTGCTTCAGCTAGCCTACAACCATATCGGTTCCTCATGCTGCATGCAGCTACGTAGATGATCACATCATTTTGATATCTCCTGATGCAACATATGTTTAAATTACCATTATACAACTGAAGTATACTGGTTTTCTTTATTAAAAAAATGAATGTAAAAATATTTTTTGCCATTGCTAAACCAATTAGCACATTTCACAGTTATAACACTTCCTTCGACAAAGATCTATCGAATACTATTGAATGGTAGAAAATTGAATAAAGTTTCCTTTGTCAAAGAGAAAATATTAAAGTCGTAAAAATGGATTTCAGGAACTAACAAAATGTAACGTGGAGGCAAATGGTATTTCAGGAGCCCAATGTGGGTGGAAGTGAGATGGCATCCAGGGAGAAGAGACCCTTAGCGCCTTCAAAATCAAAGCACAAGGCGAATAATGACTCTGGCTTGCCATCCACCGATAGCAGAAGTAAAAAGGGCAAGTCACTACCTACCCCAAGGCAGCAGCAACTCGCGCGCGACATTTTAGAAGCAGTGGCAACGGTTAGTCAGCTGCCGCCCAAATTGGAAGCAAGTCTGCCGCGCAAGAAGGTCCTGAAAAACCTGAAACGTAAACAGAAACTCAGAGCTGTAAAAGCAAACCTGATAAAGGTTAAAGTAGCCAAGAAGGTACCTATCAAGTCTCTGAGAAGAATCAATCCCGACGTTAAGAAAGGTGTAAAACCGAAAAAATTACGAAGATCCGAAGACACGGATACGAAAATCAGCGAAGTCAGCACAAAGGCCTTGGAAAGTGACAACGAGGAAAACGCTGAAGGACTCGCTAGGGGCACCAAAAATAATCTCAGAGCCAAGAGAACGAAAACGTTAAAGGGCACTGAAGAAATTGACACAGCAGAACCTGAGGATAAAGAGGTAGAAACCGGAGGTAATATAAAGACCAGTCCAAAATCCGGCAGGAGAGTGAAAACGATAACAAGGAAGTCCACAAATATCGAACCTGATTTCACAGAGGATAACAAATCCGTGGACGCCAAACTAATAAAGTTAACTGGACTCAAAAGAAACACAAGCAAGGATCGCGAAAGCCTGCCGAAAGTTTCAGAAGTCGAAATTAGAAGTCCCAAAGGTAAGAGAAGTCTTAAGGAAGTTGAAATAATTGGAGCTGTAAGAGCCGGAGGTGCTACAGAGACTAGGGCCAGGTCGCTCGTAGATAAAAATTCAGTTGATCTCACCATTGACGAAGTGATAGCATCGATGATCGGCGACCCGGATCTCGAGGATCACCAGAGAGCAGTGGAGAAGATAGAGGGTAAGCTGACGAGGAGCAGGAAGACTTTACTGGGTGAGAAACTTCTGTCCGAGGGTGAGATCAAGAAGGAGCCAGATTTCGACGAGGGTAAGACTGCCTCTGAGGAAGAGTGCGTAGAGGGTGAAGAAGATATTCAGCAGCAGAAGCTAAGAAAGAGATCAAACGTAGGACTAACGTCAAGGAGTCTACGAAACGGTAAACTGCGACAACTATCTGATTCGGGAATACCGGCAGAGTTGGATGTCAAGAAGCGTCGTAGACTTAATTCGGACGACCCCGTTATTTCAGACACTTGCGCCGAGTCCGTATCGGACGACAACATGGACGCCGAGTCGTGCTTCTACGAATCCAGCGCAGGAGAATCGCAGGACGGGGCCGGGAAGAACGAGGTATCGGCTATCAAGGACGACATGCAGAAGAGCTTCGAGGACGCCCTTGAAAATGGAGCAGAGATCGAGAACAACAACAACAGCGAGCGCGGCGATAGACCTGGTGAAGTTGGCCCGACGTTACGTTCGAAAACGAAAGCCAGGAACTCTGAGAACGACACCAAAGTTGAAGACACAAAAGACGACCTTAAAGTATTGTCGAAGAGTTCAGAAGCCCAGGATGACGCAAAGAAGTCGTCAAATGCGGAACAACCTCGCAAGGACGCTGTCCTGGCAAAACTAGCTGACAAACCCAAAAGTCGTAGAAGCAGTCTTAACCTGGAAATGAAGAAGACCGTAAGCTCCTTCTACGGGAATGAAAAGAGCGACGGTAACTCTAAGTCCCAGATTGATCAGATGATTGAGAACATCAAGCTGACCATTGCGAAGTCTATCGAGAGTAAAATATTCGGTCCTGAGAAGAGTCTTTCGTTAAACAAGAACTTCGAGGTGCCTAAAATTGAAGAAATCGTAGCGCCTCTTAGCGCCGAGTCGCAGAAACTTGGTCTCGATGACAATACCGAGGAGGATAAGCCTAATATCTCCAAGAATGAAAGTAAATCAGAGGGATCAGAGAATTCGGTGCCTAAAGTTGCTGACACTGCCAAAGAGATCGAAAAACTAGTCATGGGTGACATGGAATTGGTGGACACGCAGTCCCAGAAGACACAGGAGAGCGAACTCTCGAACGTGGACATAGCCAGAGGATTCAGTGAAGTAGATTCAGCCGACAGAAACTGTGCGAGCTTTTCGAAATCTATGGATAACGATTGTCAGGAGGATAAGAATCAATCCTCGAGCACTAACGTGAACGTTTTAGACTCTAAACCGGAGGATCAGAACGAGGACGAGGAGGATAAAAATCTAGAGAGTGGAAGGAAAGCAGTTAGCACCAGGAAGTCAATGAGGATCATCGACAAGAGCTCTTCTGACTCTAGTATCGATTCTGGTACACGAAAGTCCTCTAGGATTCTCGACAAGAACGCTCAAAAATGTACTGACTCTAAGGAATTGGAAATTGACTCTCAAGGAACTGACTCTCAAGAACTGAACGAAGGTGTACCAACCTATGAGAACTTTAAGCGCGACATCAAATCTAAGGAACTTGCATCAAGTAATGCCAAGTCTACTGATAGCAATGAGAATCTGGCTGAGACTTTATCGTCCACCGCAACTGTTTCTGATAATTTACTAGAGGAACATTCCTTGCCGAATCCTAGTGGATCGGAAACTGACACCTGTTTAAATACGTCACTGAGATCGGATGAGTCTGAAACCCTGGAAAGTATTTCACGCGAGGTCGAGAGACTCGTCGCGGAAAGTTCGGCGAACCAGGAAACCCCGAAGAATTCCATAAACAGTGAGCAATCTCCAAATGTAGATACTACCGAGAAGGAGACAAAGGAAAGTGAGAATATGGAGGAAGTTGAAGAGAAGGATGACGACCCAATAGATTCTGAAACGGATGCGGAAGCCAATAGATATTTGGAAGCCTTGGAGACGTCCTTTGCTGACTCTGACGCTTTAGCCGTGGCCAATGAGATCAGCGAGGTCCTTGACGAGGAGAAGATTCATCAGAATGAGTCTGACGGCTCCATCGAGACTCAAAATGAGAATAAGGATTCTCGCGAAACAAACGGGGCTACTAAAACCCTCAGAAACCATTGTCACTCATCTACCACTAATGGCTGTGATACGAATTCCGAAAACTCTATCAAGAACCTAGCTCAAAATTCATCTTTGCCTTCCAAGGAGAAGGTTACGGATACTGAAAGTACAGAGATTACAGAAGTTGCTGAGGATGCTGATAAATCAGTTGTATCAAATTTAAGCATAAACGCCAACGTCCCCAGCGAACTGAGTCTGGGTAAACAAAAAAATAACCAGGATCTCGTGGTAGAGATGGTGATTGATAATGAGAAGTCTGTCAACGAAAAGAACACGGATGAACAGAAATCGACAAACGAGGAAACCCGACGAGTCTTAAGGACACGAGATAGGCAGAAGAAAATAGAAACTAGACAAAAATCGAGAAGCATCGAACGCAGTGAAGTAAAGGTCAAGATCGAGGAAGATATCGTTCAAATGGATATGGATGACAATCAGGGTTCATCGTCGGAAGAGCGAGCAACTCCAGAGTCAAGGACGAACCCGAGAGCTGACGCAGAAAGTGGTCAAATTACTGTTAAAGTCGATGCGGAGCCACAGATCCGTACGAGACGAAGCAGGGAGGTCAAAAGGCGTAAAGAGGATCAGCAGCAACAACAACAAAGTACAATCAAGTCCAAGCGCAGTAAGCGTGATACGAGAAAATCTGATCAACAAAATAAAGAGGAGACATTATTAGATAATGAAGTAGCAAAGATCAATGAGAATAATCGTTCTCATGTAAGCAAGTACGGCAAGTCTCTAGAAGATAGTGAGAACTTCAGAGGATTCTCTGAAGGTGGCCGGGCACGAGGAAACAAGGTAGAGGACGTAGTGGAGACCATCCGTAGTAAGTCCGAAAACGATCTTGAGAGTGTGCAGAATGAATCTGAAAGTAGCGGAACTCTTTCAAGGACCAGACCAGATAGTCACACACCCAAACAGACTGACAATATAGATGCGACATCGGACAGCGAATGTAAAGTCACAAAAACTCCTGAAACCTCCCAGAAGGACTCTGACGAAGCATCTACTTCCGGCGAGTCCTCCAGTAGCGCCGGTCTCACATCCAAGATCCTGGAGACACCTGAAGACAAAGCCAAGAAGGAGTCTATCCTTCGTCTACTGGGATTAGAGTCCCTTGAGAAAGCTGCTGAACGTATGAATCATCAAAAAGCAAAGAAAGAGCAGTACACGGGTACCCTGAAGACGGTGATCAGGGTCCAGAAGGAAAAGGACAAGGACAAGAAGAGGTCGCGCTCACCCTTGAAAATGGTATTGAAACAAGGTCGTGGAGATGGTGATGGCGATTCGCCAGAATTTTACACCATTCAAAAGGAGGTACGAATTTTTATGTATCTAATCAATTTATATTTACCTGCAATACATTGATAAACGAATAAAACTTTATCCACTTCCTTATTTTGCAGTTTGGAACCAGTGGTTTGGGAGATAGCAGCTCTGGTGCGAACCGCAAGTTCACTACTAACCACAGACACTCTTGCGGTAATCCTGGTTGCGGGCATAACTACAAACTTAATCACACCTTTTTCCTTTACCGCTTTTATCAAGATTCTCATATTACGGTTTGATCCTACAAGCTGTTACAGCCGGAGGATAAGTGCAAGGATCAATTTCATCTGATCTTCAATACAAATGAATGCCAGTTAAGCTTCTCCAACGTGACCAAATTACTGATCTATTTTCACAATCCTCCGGTTAATATTCAGACACTTATCAAGATCTTGTTATGAGAAAATAACAAAGCATGCACATAGTTAGTATAACCAGTGCTTTCTTCTCTGCCAAGACACTGTGCTTTCTAACTTTGGTGCTTCGTCGGTACGTATTAACTGCATACAAGTCGTATAACAACCAAAGTTGGAGGGTAGCCTTGGGAGGGTAGTTCAGCATCCTTATGCAAAGAAAAGCAGATTATTAAACATTTTTTTCATTATGAACAGACGAGGACAACGAGGAGGTGCCATCCAAGGATCGTCAGTCCTTGGTGATACCTGAGAAATCATCATCCTTTTCGATTCATCCTGGTCGACTCTGTGCTGACGTTTGCTGCTATTGCTTTGGCAAATTCGGATCCCTGGATACACCTATGCACCTGGCGCAAATGAGATCTGATGAAAGACGTAAGAAAATCTTAAACGCCGAAAGACATCTCACCAAGGATTCCTGTCTGTGCGATGCTTGTTATCGCCATGTTGACAGAAAAGTATGTCGATTTTATCAAAGTTTCAAAGTTAAATATAATTTAAGAATTAAAGTAAAATTATATTATTGCTATTTCTTCTAATTAAGGCAAACACGAGTCCAACGAATTTGCAAACAAAACCTCAGAGACGGCAACTCATGGTGACAAAGTGTACAGCAAGAGATTGTAGGGAACCAGCGCGGCATCATGTGAAACGTTGGTGGCTTTTTAAGATCAAGGCGGGTCTTCAAAACCAGGTTAGTTATCAGAAGTTAACATCATGCTTGAATTATAATATCTATGTTATCAGTTAAGCTCCTACGGATGAATTTTCTTCTTAGACACACGTGGATATTGATTGGGAATCTACACAACATACATCCCCATCGTTTTGTGTGAATCATTATTCGAAAATCGAAAAGTTCTTGACGTGTGCCCTGTGCAAACGTCGTTTGGTACGCAATCATACCCACCAGTTAGTCACCGCTGAAACTGATGAGCTGAATCAGCGACTAAGACAGCAGGGTATTCCCGTACTTCTTACCACGGACACTTTTGTGTGTAAGCTCTGTCGTTACTTTGCACAGCTACAGCTTAAGTATAAGGATGTGGAAAATATGAATGCCAATCACAGGTCGTTCTGTAAGAGTTATCGAAAAAGGTGGGTGTCTTTTTATTTAATATGGAGTAAAGGATATTTCGTATTGCTATTAATACAAGTAAATGTAATTGCGCAGAATCTTGCATTGTCTTGAAATTGACGTGCTGGAGAACGAGGAGGAAGAGACTGCGCAAGGGCAGTCGACCAAGGAGAAGAGTAAACGTAAAAAGAACAAGTGCTCGCAGCAGAGTAAAAACAGCAGTTTTAAATTGCCTGACGGGACGAACAATTCCACGTCGGAGAAGTCGACGCCAGAACCAAGCAAAAATGAGGGGACCAATTCTGAGACAAGCAGTGAGAATCGTACGAAAGCGAATCCAAGTGAGGAGACGATGCAGACGGATGTTCAGGTTCTGAGTATTGAGAATAACGAGGAGAATCTAAAGAAGCGAAAGTCAATTGATTCTCAAGTTTATCCTGGTAATTTGTCCTTGGCTTCCGATGGCTCGAATGAGGTTGTTGAGATCTTGGCGATGGATAGGGAAGTCACCCTCACCAGGTTGCCCAAGAGACCGAAAACGAACAATGACATAAATCCTGTGGTACAGAGACTTGGTGCAAATCCTTCTATCAGTGTCCGCACTCTTTTCCCCGGGGAGGAGGAGATGAATCTCCACACGAATATCGAATTCAATAACGTTCGCGAGGTCACTCCTCAGGGTTGGGAGAAATGCACGACGATGATACAATATGACCGGGACACAAAGATCCTGTGGCAGGAACTTCAGAGGCCTTACGGCAATCAAAGCTCATTCCTCAGACATTTGATACTCTTGGAGAAGTATTACAGATCCGGAGATCTTGTATTAGCACCGAATGCCTCACGCAATGCAATCAATTACTCCACCTCGGTACAAAATCGGTTAATATCGTACGAAGGTCCTGAAAAAATGGACGAACCGATAATGGAGCCGATATCTGCTGAGTACAGTAATTCGCGCAGACTTAGCGGGGGTTACGTGCTCGAAAGAGACAGGCTTTCCTTACCAAGCACAAGTTCCTTGATATCCGCTGGCTACAATCTGCCAGGTACTTCCCAATCTGCAAAGAGCAGCCCACCACGGGTCCTCAAACTGAATCCCGGTGTATCGATCATCAAGAAACCTCCGCCAAATCTACAACGTCTCAGTTTCCCGTCAACAAGCGCAACAAATGGAGCACTAAGACGCAAAG
Organism: Cephus cinctus; assembly: GCF_000341935.2. Taxonomy (NCBI): domain Eukaryota; kingdom Metazoa; phylum Arthropoda; class Insecta; order Hymenoptera; family Cephidae; genus Cephus; species Cephus cinctus. Next base: position 161,273 of record NW_014332892.1, read on the forward strand.
AGGGTAACAAGGTCTCGGTGACGTCAGGTGGCAAGGTCTTTCAGCTGAGCGAACCGGACTTCAAGCGACTGCAAACTCTGAAAAGGCAGAAGCAGCTGCTCAACGAGAAGCAGTCTCAGAATCCTGGCAGTTCTTCAGGAACTTCAAGTTCACCAACAGGACCAAAACCTCCCACACAATATCAAAAGGCCCAAATCGCAGCACAGACCCAATTTCAAAAGCACCTGCGGATACAGCAGGAGATGTTAAGTCGTCAGAGTAGAAGCGACTTCGAACCTCTGATATGCGACGTACGCAGTGCGTCCAATGAGAACAGTAGCAGCACCCCGACCCAAAATCTACTCAGCAACCTGAACTTGCCCAAGTCCATACAGGTGACGACAAAGCCACCAAACCCTATTCCAATATTGCCAAAAATTCCGAAGTCCCTCACGGTGATACCGCAGACGGTCCCTAGACCCGCTGACAAGTGAACATCTCCTGGCCCAGTACATGGGGCACCAGGAAGTGAAGCTATTATCACACAGGATAAATGATTTAGCCGAAGAGTCAGAAAAAAATCTATCATTAAGATTTCTTAACGCCATATCCCCTCTTCACCTTCCATCGTCGCAGCACGAAGAAGAAGTCACAGCGTAAAACTGCCTTCACGATAATAAGTAGTGCGCAATTCACATAACGCGAACTTACTCGAAACGACATAAATCCACTCTAATCAATTCAATTAACAAAAACTATTCTTGTGAACGTTACTATTTTCGAGATACGTTAAAACAATATAAGATTACGTACACATGGACTCTATACGATTGCATCAGGATTAAGCGAACTAGTAAGAAGAGGTGATTAAACTAGATAATAAAAAAATATATATATACAGACACAAGCGCGTTTTCACAGAACGGTAGGTTCTTCACGTATTTCAACCAAAGCAGAAGAGTTTACACGAGCGTAATAATCTGTTCACCCAAGAAAAGTGCCTAAAAGTGACACGGATGAAATAGAGAGTCGTTAGTTTTTATTCGTCTAATAACTAAATATTACAGAAATGCTGACTTAAGACAGCATAAATGTATACACAGACATACACACACATACACATAAATATACATATAACGAGTTATAGTTGAAAAGTACCATATCAGAATAATACCCGAGTACTTTCCATTTTGCGTTCATTTCATTATTTAATAATTTAGATTCCAACGGGAATGCTCGAGCTTCGTGATTATAACGAGTAATTTACTGAAACTTTTAATGATGGACGAACCCATTGGCAGCGTTCGCGTATTAACGCTGATAATTCTTTATATTTTAACTTTTTCTTTTTTTCGATCTGTATACCGAAACGTTGACACGAAACCAAAAGTGTTTATGCGTAGTAAACGCGAATAATTATTGTCGCTTAGACACTGTCGATGCGCCACTTTTATTTTGAACAGTCTAGAACAGCATCGGCTTCCTTGTCTTTTGGCAAGAAGCTTCCGTTGAGAAAAACGGAAATTAAATGTGATTGGGAGCTTTGACACTCTTTATTTTTTTTATTTTTTTTTTTTTTTTCTACGTGACTGGACATTATTGTTGTACCCACGTATATATATATTTGTATACATATATGCAAGATTATTCAGGACTGTTAAATCACCCGATCGTAGTTCAGAGTTCTGTCCATTTGATTTCTATTAATGCCAGTGGTAGAACCATGTTCAGGTGATTCGGTAGTCCTGAATAAATCTGTATATGTATACAGTATTATTTTTTTCGAATAACGGAAACGAAGCACTTCCCGGTTCGTCCTGAGATTTCTACATATTCGCCTTTTGAGAGACGTCGAGGAGCATAATAATAATTGTTTCTAATTATACAGACGGAATTAGGTTATTATATAAACAATAAATGAACTAGGTATAGGAGTTGAGCTTATTTATTACAGGACTACTTTACTGCAATGTACATAAATTAATAGATAACGATTAGCTGATAAATAATCGAATGATCGAACGACGCTCACGTTTGCGATCGCGAGGCGAGCCTGATTGTTGTGGAAGGGAAAGGAAAAATGGCGCGCGGGACAGATCAGCATTTCCTTTATTATTTTCTCTCTCTCTCTCTCTCTCTCTCTCTCTCTCTCTCTCTCTCTCTCTCTCTTTCTCTCTCCATGTGCTCTAATGGGAAACGATATGCGTTAAAACTATCGTGTCTCTTTCTTTCTTCTGTTGTTCAGAGTCCGCAAACACGTGCTGTAAGCAGCACAAAAGAATGGACGCTCGCGATTCGCAATCGTTTTGCGTCATAACAAGTGATAATTCGACTGTACATAGTTAATAATTAAATTAATCAAGACGAAGAAGAATGGAAGGTGAAATAAGCGCGGGCTCGAACTGTTCGGAAATTTCGAATCGCAGAAGACACAAGGAACAACGTTAACAGTATATATTAAAAACAAAAGGCGTACAATGTATCAAGAAGGAGTCGACGAATGATTATACTTTTACGAAGTTTGAGAATTGAAGACTCGCAAAGTCCAAAAATCGATTATGGCACTTCGCCACGAGGATCTAGATGATTTTACGAATGATCGGCAGAGTCGCCTCTGTACTTTGCGTATCTTGCAATCGTTAAGGATGAATTGACAAGTGACATGAGACTGACAGTTGAGTATTCGGTAGAACTTATTGGACAGTGAAAAAAAAAAAAATACTGTAAACTGTTTTTGAGCGAGCCTGTACATTCAACTGGGAACACGTTTACAAGGCTGGACGGACACACGAATGCGGCAAATAATATAAAATTTTGATTTGAAAAAAAAAAATTCTGAAATGGATACAGTGCTTGGCGATAGCACGCGATAAGCGGATGCACTCGTGAGGCGCGCCTATATACATATATATAAATATATATAGTGAAAATGAAGTATAATTGAAAAGGTACGCGAATGTACGTTATATATATAAAATGCTCTATTTTACTAAGGATATTTTTGATATATCTATATATATAAATATATGTATATCGAACTAAAGTGAATTATTGCAGTCGCTTGATAATCAATTGTTGACATAGACTTTCGCGTCTGGACGGAAAGAGATGAGAGGGAGAATGAGAGAAAAAGAACGATAACGTGTCGTTGTTTACGACTGTGGCAAGGAGTCTTCTTGGGATACTGGCGAGTTTTCGTATCTCGGTAACGTCTGCGCAAAGACATATTATTTTTTGTATATTACATAACCCCGAGCCAGGAAGACGCGTCCGTGCGTTTTGGTTCTGAAAAATCGGCCTTGCGACTGGATGCGTAGAAAGGGTTAAAAGAAAATTGATAATGAATCGATATACCTCGTCAGTATCCGGGCACTCTTTTTCTTTTGGTCTAAAGTGCCCCAGGTAAACAGTGGACCCTTCAACGAGCAGACAAGAGTGAACGGAAGTGCGCGAACTGAGTTTAAGTTTTAAGAATTCTATTTTTCTGGTGGCAGAGAAGGGGATATAAACTATTGTAAACGGAACCGAAGGCGTGGCTGATTATCGTGGACCTGATTTTCTCCTCGTGATTCGACCGAGCAGGGACGAATTAATTAATTAAAAAATCCGACGACCTCGAGGACATCGTCGAGGATGCTTCGTCGAAGCTCGTCGACGAGGAGATTCTGAGTGTCCGTAATTTATAATGTAGGAAAACGATATGTAAAAGGACGGTTAAGCGAGTAGATTGTCAAAGATAGCGTTAGCATGAAAGTACGTGAGAATGAGAGATATTTTACAAGCAATAAAGCGAACAGATTTGTAATCGGGGTGCAACGTGAGCTGCGTTGGGCTTCGACGATGATTCTTTTTTTTTTTTTAAATTAGTTTTTAGATTGACACTCGATTGGTCCTTGTTGCATCGCAACACCCTAAGTGTGCGAGGAAGCACGTGAGGCTCGTTGGGTCCCCGATGTGTGCCTGAGAATAATCTTCGTGTGCGGAACTACCCTTTGAACTCTCGTCGAGGGTTTCTCCGGTCGATACGAAGGATTAGGGGTAGAGTGGGGAGTGACGAGAATCGAGAATTGTGTATGTTAAGTGATAGGGCGGCGTAGATGCGCTGAACGCTCAAAAAGAATGAAGTGAAAAAAAAAAGAAACGAAGGCGATGGTCTTCATCCCCTCGTGGGTAGGAACTTATTAAGGTTCAGCGTGTCCAGGTCTCAGTTATGATTATTATGTTATTTAAATTAATATTAACACACGTTACTACTATTATAACAACCTTTGTTTATTTAGTTATAAAATCTAATAGTTATTTAGTTCTCTATCCTTTGTATATATTCGCAACACTCAATAAAAAATGCAAAAAAAACGATCGGGCCTTGTATCGTTATTTTCTTTTTCAGTGAGGACGGGGATCGGGGTGATTTTGGATAAATTTTTTTTTTTATGACGAAAGAAGAAAAATTCGTTGATCTCTTTTTTTTTTATGATTTATTTGCATTTTTTCGTATAATTGGTAACTGATTTTGGATAACTAGTACTAAAATCTAAACAACGTACGAAACTTTATACATATGTTGCTAATTGTCTTACGGTTACTAACGGGATAGCTATTTACAAGAAATATGGGTCACGATCATTCTTAATCTCCCTTTTTATGCTCCTATATGATTTTCACGATCGGAGTACCTTATTAATTCTTCTATCGGACTTTTCGAGTGCTGCCCTCTGCTTTCCCGTCGGGTGTTTTTACCGTGAATTTAAGAAATCACGTGACCCGGGCACTCTACGGAAGATTGGATTATTTTCTGTGCTCTTTCACACGCTCTCCTCACTTTGGTCATGATTCTCGTCCTCGTTATCATCATCGTCGTCGTTTACGTCTACATCGTCGTCATCGTTACCGTCATCCTAATGATTATCTCCTTGGCCCGATAAAAAGGTATCTCTTTAATCATGATAACGACATTAAAGACGAGTACGAAATTAAGGCTGGAACCGTCGTAACTGAATTGGTCGCCGACCAATCCCAATGGTCTTTAAGTACAGGACGTGTTCTGTGGTGTTAGAAACGCGCGTCTGTTTATAGTTTCAACGGATAGGCGTCGCCACCGTCAACGCTCCGTCGTATCTTCAGATTTGTCAAAGAGGCGCTGCGCTTTTTTTTAAATAGACTAAAGAATAAAAAAAGAGAACTACATACGAGCACACGACGAACGTATCATGGCGACGACGCAATCACGCTTGTAGAAGGAAAAAAAAAAAGAGGGAATCTCCATAAGCGGCCATTCGGGAGACAAGAACGTAATAATTCGAAAAGTTGTAAACGAGTTGGCTTGGCCGTTCGGCGATGGCGTGATTCATGGGAGGAGGGGGCGATCGTGTACGATCTTGGTAAATAAGATACGAGGAAAATAAAATCACGGCGATGCCGTCTGACTAAGAGCTACACGTTAAAAAGTAATGGAACATTATTACGGATAACGAAATCGAAAGAATAAACTAAGGCCTGTGTCGTTACGTTATAATAATAATATTATTACTTAGAAATAATTCCACTTTTACGAAGACTTATATTTATACTCTAATATGTACAAGCATACGTTTCTGGAACCGCCCCATCCCAACTCCCCAATCTCAATTCTACTATGTCATTCTCACTAGCTCTCAAATCTCCATTCTCTCCTTCTTCCATGCATTATGACAATTCAATCCTTTCGTTCCTGCCGCTGCTCTGATCTGTTCACCCGAATCATCGGTGCCAGCGTCATTCACTCGTCAACAGTTACACGCATTTTCTCAATCGTCCCATCCCCTCCGGATAACATGTTTTTAAAAAAGTATCTCTATGTACAAACAATATGTATACTGTATACATATATATTAAGGTGCTGTACGATACCGTGGAAGCTGCATTAAAAGTCTCCATATTTGATACGCGATATGTTTTAAGATACGCGCATCGCGAGATCTGGATCTTCGCGATATTTCCCTTTACTCCTGTCCGGATTTCTGCGAGGCGCGCAGTCATCATTGCCCTCGTAATTTCGAGGATCAATGACGATCCGAAGAGAAGAAAAGAGCCCGGTCCAACGTAAGAATAGTTATCCAGAATCCGGGATATCTAAATATCACAGTTGATTAATATACGCACACCCTGCGATTAATTTAAGATCTCATGGAGCATCGACGGCGTCCTACAGGGACGTACATGCACCTGTACATGCACCTGTACATGCGCAGAAAATGTTAATCATTTTTCTCTCATTCTTTTCAACTCTAATTCCCTATTTCCTTTCAGTAGGAACGTCCCGGCTTAACGCGTAAGGCTTGGACACGCGCTTGGGACGTATCCACGGCTTGTATTTCGGTCTAGGTCTCTAACCCAGGTACGAGGCTGTGAAAGGTCATGATGTCGTGGAAGGCCCGTCCGCAGCTCTGGTTGTTATTGCGCTCGAGTTTCGAGAGATCGAAGTGTAGATCCTCGTACCTCTCCTCCAGGGTCTTGGCAGGATCCGCAAACCTTGAAAACTCGCAGATTCTGTCAGCCTCGCAGGCGACATCGGTCACCTCCATCAACCCCATATCCGTCCCTCTAGAAACGGAGTTCACAGTGAGCTGGGCATCGTTCAGTTCAGACACAAAGAGACCACTACTCGTAGAGGTGGCGCGGTTCTCGTTGGTGGTGAGTCTACTCTCGGGGAAGCCCAGGGCAAGCGGTGTCTCTGATACGTCATCGATATGGGACAGGAGTCTTGGAGTAGGCGGTAGAATGTAAAAGTCGCTGAACACGTCGTCCTGAAGATCAAGATCGTCGTGCCTCTGTCTCTTGGGACTCAGGTTGTCGCTTCTGATCTCCTCGCCCAGCCTGAAATTACATGAAGATTGATTATTTAGAAAAAAAATATCAATCAAGGCCTACATGAACGAACGAGGCCTTGCTCGGAATTCAAACTCACCTCTTTCTCTGGGAAGTATCGCCATCGATCGTGGTGACATTCAGATTGCTTCCCACGTTGTTCTCCTTGGTAGAATCGTCCAGAAACGGAACCAGGGATAGCCCGTAGTTCCTGGTCTTCTCGTCTCGATTCTCACGTTGAAGTCTTCTCACGGCATTGTTAATCAGCACCGATCTGCAAAGACTGGCCTCAGGATCCTCGATGCGCCTCAATTTACCAGCTGATATCTTCAGCAGTCTCCTACGTTCCTCGCGAGCTCTGTACTTGGCTGATATCATCGTGGGTCGACTCCTGCGTATCACGAGGTCCTCCTCCAGTCTCATTTTAGCGTCTGAAAGTAGAAATAGCGAGTGCCAGGTTGTAGAAAATCCTTTAGTAAAAGTGTCGGAGCGTCGTTAATCGATCCCGGTGAAAGCAAGTCCCGATTAAACGCAATCGACATGCTCCGAGTAACAGGGACTCAGGAGGTAGAGCTGTTTCACTCTACGGCTCCTGGTAGCGACATCAGAGACCTGACGAAGATCCGATATACCGTACGTAAGAAATGTGTCGTTCAATTTTCCCCTCGGTTATAAACTTAAATGGAATTTTAGCCATAGACAAATACTGGCAATATTACGTAATACGTCCAATCGGTGGTTAAACGAGGAAGGACACAGATTTTCCTATTGTTCCGTCCAACATTGACCCACATTATATTTCCCCACGTGCTAAGTATATCTATACAAGTAGCTGTGCCTGTTAGATACAGTATATGCTTCTTACTACACTATAGATAAGCGTATCCGTAATACATGATACATGTGTAACTAAGGGCCACATAAGGTACCGATAAAGTGTCAATGATCCTGGTCCGGGTAAGGGCTACGGGACGGTTAAAATACTATTTATAGAGACTTCATTTTTTTTGTTCTCTACTCCCATAGGCGGTTGCAGATCCAGAGTAAACAGAGGCACTTGGAGGTGGTGAGAGAGAGTGAGCTTAAGGAAGGAACTGTAGAGGAAGGGTGTGAGTCGGAAGGCTGACTGGTGAGCGTTAAAATATTTGAAAGGAAAGAGAAAGAGATAAAGAGGGAGGTAGGAAAAGAGTGAGATACGAATATTGGAAGATGGAGGGGGGGGGGGCGAGCGAGAAAAGAAGCTGGAAGAAGGAAAATAGAAGTAGATATACAAATAGAGTAGACTTGGTACGATTGTTCCAGAGTGAGATACATGTCCTCTAAGGGCGGACGTGACGTCACGACGAGTCGGAAGTCACTTCCGCGGAGCCAAATGCGTCTCTGACCCTCGACCAGACGAAAATAGATCATCGCGCGTTCGAGCGCAGCCTCTTAGGCGATGATGGTGAAAGAAAAAAAAAAATATATATATATATGTACAAAAAGAAAAATAGAGTCTTGCAAGCGCAGGAAACTGGCGATTGCTCCTGAAGTATTTACGAACTGACAGTTCGTACTCGGTCCGTTACGAGTAGTAGTTAGTTCGGCGCTCCCAGCGCCAGGTGGCGCTAGGAGCAAGATCTCGACAAGAGAACCAACACAAAATGCTGTGATCGTTCCTGTTCCCCCTTGGGAGATCTTTGTCACGCTTAACGGTATACAAGGCTGGTTTTCAGTTTAACGTAAGTAAAGCCGCTTCCTCCATAGAGAATTACCTTATGGATTTAAGAAACGATATCTCGACATCGGACCAGTGGACATCGTGACCTACGACCGTAGACCGAAACGAAATCACAGACGTTCGTAGATCCCACGAACGTTACCGATAGCGATCGGAATATAAATATCGGCGCGACGTCCTTCGTGTTAGATTCGATCTTTTCGTGGCTCGTACGCTTCCAGGTTGCCCGAAGCTCCTGTGCGTGAAGGCGGAGAGAGAGGTTTAAATAAAAAAAAGGTGTCCAAGGATTAAAATAATAATCTCGACTCGTCTGCCAGGACTCGGCCGAGCCAAGGCTATTTAAATTAAAACTAGAGATCGAGCGGCGATTTTACGCTCGAGGAGCGCCTAGGCTAACTTTCTCTGCGAGCGAAAAAACCGTGATACGTTACCTAACTGCAAAGTCTAGCTCGTGTCGCTGACTCGAGCGTCGGTTGCGACTCCTCGGGGACCCTCCCCGTTCTCTCTCTCTCTCTCTCTTGGGTCCCTGTCTACGGAATCTAACGTTCTCCCTAACCCTGTTCCTCAGCTCGACGAGTACACTCCTCCACGTACATACCCGGAGAATGGCCTCTCCTCGACCCCACGCCATACATATATATATATACACCATACATATCCCAGAATCTAAATAGCCATATAACCGTGGCCCTCGTACTACAGAGCAATAGAAAACGCATATTCTAAACGGCGGTTCAGGGTCTTCTCCACCGAGCCGTCTGATCTATATGCCTTAAAGTATCACTTTGACTCCTAATCCCGTAATTGTAAAAAGTCTCGTCGTACAAATCCGCGCAAAAGCCGATCTCTCGCAGGAACCACAGCCGATCACGGTCGAGCACGCCGGATTGCACCGATCGAAATAGAAAGTAACTCCGGGAACGGATAGAAGGCGGGCGGCGAGTCTCCGTCGATCGAGCCTTCTCGACTTGCTCACGGGGGCCTTGGATGGAATGCGAGGGCAAAAAGAATTACCGAATGGTTTACAGTTATAAATAAATACGGGCCGGCGAACCGAGATTCGAACCGCGGCTGATTCTCCGCCGAGAAAATACAGTTGGTTCTCGTGTCCTCTTGTTACCAGGAGTGCACGCGAAACTGTATATCTACGCGATGTTCCAGCGCGTAACGAGCCTGTCCCGTTGTGACTCCTACTGGCTGGTTAAAACGTCTTCTGCCCAATCCCGGAGAGTATAACGCACCGTGTTCAGCCAACTGATCCCTGACGCCGTACAAACTGCCAAGCGCTTGTCTAATTGTCATAACAATAAAATACCTTCCGAAAACACCCTGTATATATACTGGGTTACTGTATCCATAGTATCCCCCCCGTGAAATTGTCTATGAAGACTTTGGAATGGAATTTCGTGTTCCTCGAGCGACTCGAGGAATTTTACTTTCGGACATTGCTATACGGACTTCTTGAGAATCGAGGGGGAATTGAGAAAGGGGCCTTTTCTCCTTCTTGGTACCTTGGGACCAGCCATCGAAAGAAAAAAAAAAAAAAAAGAAAAAAAAAGGAGCAGGTCAAACGATGGACGGTGTCGACGACTCTGGCCATTAGCCTCGGGCCACCAATACTAGTCGTATTACTCCTGCTACGTGGCTACCACTACCACAAGTCCCAACAACTGCTAGGGACTACTACTTTGTACCAAAGTTAATATATTACTGCTAACCACCGATAGTGTTGCCTACGTCCAGGAGCGCCGTCGCTAACGTCGTTCACGAACCTTTCGAGTTTCGTGACGCTGGACTCGAGGCACTGCACGGAGACGGTGCGAAGGTGGCATCTGACTTTTAGCGAAGCGCTACGGAGTTCCCTTGAATATATTGCTGCCTTTTTTTTTTCACGATTAGCTCGAGCGACAAGGAACCGCTTCGGGCAAGGACACGTTCGCAAGGCTACCTGCGCCGTCACTTGCTATTATGTTGCACTTTTGTTCCGTGCTGTGACGTGGTAGCTTCTTTTTTCGTTTTTTTTTCTTTTTATTTTTTTACGCCAACAAGATGCATACTGCACTAAACGTTTAATATCATTTACATTTAGCGGGTATGACGTCGCCTTTATTTTTATGGCTAAGTCCAGACATTTTTCAGACTTGCCAAACACCCGGTACATTTTTACAACGCGGATTCGGGGTAACAATGAGTTGCACGAACTCGGGCTACATTTACATACTGGACTTTTGACTGTCAACGGGAAAAATATTTATCCGACAATGACGCGTCGCGACGTATTACGTACTGTCCTGTTGATATATACATATATATATATATCATAGAAGCATATACTACGTGTAGGTACTCTATACGCTTCGGAGGACTTCCTCCATGTGGGCCGCAGTACCGTTTGTGCTGCGCGCCCGGTCCGTTATGATTTTTGCATCCGTTTTCAAGTTACTTATTTGACTTTCGTGGTGGAATGCATAAAAAAAAAGTTTATCCAAAACGAAGAAATGCTCGATCGGACATGCAAATTTTTTTTCTTAGCTTTCGGTTATGCAAAAGTGATTGCGCCGGTGCCTCGAGTAAAAGCTGCCTGCCGTATGGCTGGAGGGACGGACGATGACGTTGACAACGTTACATATCGGAATGAGGATGATCCCCGCGAAAGACACGGATAAGGCTCGAAATTGCATTCTAGGGTATTTTCTTGATTTAGAGAGCGGACTACTAGTGCCCCGCCGATGTGCACCGAGCTGCGGTTAAATAGGCCGTGACCATTAAAGACGACTTTCTCCGAAGCCGCAATGAGAGAAGAGTTTTGAAAAATTTTTCATATTTAGAACGGTCGGAACTGGTGAAATGGATATGGATGGATACGGAAGCATCCGGTACGATATATATATACGAAAGCTTAGACAGTATATATATATATATATATATACACAGGCGTTTACGAAGTCAAAGGAATTCTCCCAAGTCATTCTTCTTGATCCAGTAAAAAGAAACCGTAACGCGCGTTCACGAAGGACCCGCATGGCTTTTGTAAAGGGAAATAGGCAATAGAGAAATGTGAGAAATGCAAGTACATTCAGAGCCATACAGGTAGGTAAGTGTAGAGCAGCCGTCTGTACGAGGCGCATCGATATATCATTGAAAGCCGGTAGAGAGCCTGGACGGAGTGTAGCGAGGTCCGAGGAACCGTCAAGAAGGCTACGGGAACCGATGAGCTGGGATAGATTATGAGATTACGTATTACGGAATACACGTTGGTTCGGGTGGCCTTACGTAACGTTGAATTGGTTCTCCCGGTACACAAATGACCGCGGTTTAATAGGTAATGCGACTAGAATCCAACAGACAGGAATAGTATATACTTGGTACAGACGCGAATACGCAGGTGCGCGACTGAGGGCACACGTGCGACAAGAGCCACCGGGACAGATGTCGTTAGCCAGGGTGACTGGTGGAAGTAAGGGTAGCCCGCCGGTAACACGGTACACGTAGATAGGTATTATACACGGTGAGATAAAAAAACCCAGGATAGCCATTAAGGTAGATCGTAGAAAAAGGTTGGGAACGCGTGCTACAAGGTGAACCCGTGGATCGGCGTCAGCATCGGTACCGAAGTGGTGAGGTCAGAGGTAGAGCAGACCCACCTACTTTCCCCGTAGGATCGTCGCGCCGTGAAAAGCCGAGCGTCAACGACCCCCGTCTCTACGGGCGAACAGCAAAAGGAGCAACATCAGCGCCGTCGACGCCTCGACCCGAGGCGACGTCGAGCATCCGGTTAAGACGGCATTAAAATCCGTCCTAGGTCAAGGTTCGTCGTCGATAACCGATATCTCATCGATTTCTCCATTTTGTATTACGGTACGTAAAGTCAACTTCACAATTCCAGGACACCGGACGCACGATGGTTATCGGCTTGAAATTGATGCTGGGGACAGATCCTAGTCTTACCCCGTCAGATCGGTTGACCTACGACTGCTAGACTGCCCCCTTTTCCCAGCCGTCCTTCGGCCTAAAACGCCAATCCCAAGGAGCCCAAGGAAAAGCCTGCTGAACGAACGAGGCAGCGCTCGCCCGGCTACGTAGGTATCGTAGCCACGTATACGGTGCTCGAATTTCAATAACGAATCGCAACGATCACTTTGTTGCCGGAGTCCGCGCGCCAAAGCCACATCGATACACAGCAATCACGCTAAGAGCAGATGTTATCCCCACCCAGAGGGTATCGGAGTGTACGACGACCACAACAGCGAGCGAGAGGCTCGAGGTAGGAGCAATGGTGCCTCTCGGTAGAATCAAGTCGAGGGGGTAGGGATATATAGCAAGCTCGAAACGCCACGACCACTCGGTCGTTTTGTGTAGGTAGAGAGACGCGTGACGTCACGCGTTCCAGCTGGTCGAGACGGCGGAGCCCGACGCCGACGCCGTTGTTGCCGAGCCCACGGCTCCTCCTGCGCTTCTCGTCGTCACACCGCCCCCCCCTCCCCGCCTCCTCCTCCTTCTCCCCCCTCCCACACGCAGCCCTCGTTTCATCAAATTCTCCCGCTCGGGCTTTTTTTCCTATCCCTTTTTTTTTATTTCCATTAAAACGCGCTCGAAAATATCGGCACCACCGTCGAGACGCCTCTACACCGCCGAGCGTTCGATTTCGTCTCGCCGTAGGAGTCCGGTCGAGTGCCGTTTCGCGATAACGAGCAACCGTCCACTGATAACAGTCGTAATGCTTTACAATGTCCCGTACCGATAAAATCTCAGGATATTCTAATTGTCGCGTAGCTCGTTTCACGGGGCGTTTCGACGGCGTAGATATTATGGGAAAAAGAAAAAAGAGTAGCAACGACCACCTGACAGATAACGCGGGCAACACGTGCGTTCGTCAAGCCGAGGAAATCGGACTCTACAGGATTTCTGGCTGCGACGCTCTTCGCAGTCCTTTCGAGACGGCCGGATGGTAAGGAGGCACCGCTCGAGCCCCTGTGTCTCTTTATCGGCTTTGGCGCTTTCAAAGTAAAGCCAAGTAAAGATAAGAGTAGCATTGCCCGTCCCTCCCACTTCGCTGAAATAATAGTTTACGGCAGACGAAAAAATAATCGAGAATAATCGAAAGCAGTTTCGAGATATTCCCATCGCTTTGACATCGATTCACTGTGTATTACCGTAGCACGGCAATGCCATGTTCTACGCGTGGGGCTTCCGTTCTCCCGTATCCGAATTCACAAGAGGGCATATAGACGCTGATGCCTCCTTTGGCGAGAGAGAAACAAGGGAGAGAGAGAGAGAGAGACACGCGCGTACAGAGAGAGAGCGAGTCAAAGTGAGAGGGCTACATTACTCGACTCGCATAGGAAATTCAGTACGTCCGCGGTAATTAAACGAAAAGGTTATCCATGCACGCGAGTCACGTATACGGCAAAGGCTCTCGAGGAAGAGATTCCTACGCGATATGTAGAAACAAGTAATATATATACATATATTTGCTGCATAAAGTGTGTATCGTTAAAGAATCAGGATGACGCGAAATAACAGTGATGCCGAAATGTTTTTGTTTATCATCTTGTAGCATCCCGCTAGTCCCC